>NC_069398.1:30462727-30765757 GCF_027475565.1 Acinonyx jubatus
CTCTCCTGCTCGCACTCTCTCTCTTTCCCAAAATAAATTTAAAAAAAAAAAAAAAAAAGAAAAAAGAGGGCACAGTGAGAGGCCGGTGCAGCTCCAGGGGTGAGGGTGGAGAGACGTGATCGGATGTGTGTGTGATTTGGGCAACATGGGAGAAGAGCCTGGCCTCTCTGGGCATCTCTGGCTCAGTCTGCCCACAGGTAAAACCTGACAAGGCACAGTTTTTCCTCCCAGGGAGGAATGTCACCTTGTGTGTAAGGAATTTGACTTCTCCCAAAAAGAGGTCTGGCCTTGATCCGAGCTCCTGCGAGGTAACCTTTAAGCACTGGGAATCTCCCAAGTAATGGAAGGGTCTTTGTTATTCATGGGACCCTCAGGCCACAGCTGATCATTTATGCTAATGAGGTGACTCTGGTAGACTCCTAGATAGCTTAGGTCTAGGGGATGGCTCAGGTTGGAGTCTGGCCACTGTGGAAAGACCAACCACATGATTAGAGCCCTGGGGGCTTTCAGGCATGTATTATTAGCCTGACCTGTGGTAGGGGAGGGGGCTGGAGACTCAGCCTCGTGGCCAGGGGATTCAGTCATCCCTATACAGTGAGACCCCAATAAAAACTCAGGACACTGATGCTCACAAGAGCTTCCCTGACTGGCAATATATTCTTTGAGCGATTGTCACACATCACAGCTGGGAGGGGGAAACACCGTCTGGGACTCGATGGGGAGAGGACCGCAGAAGCTTCAAATTTGGGCTCCTGCCCGACTTTGCCCTTTGTCTCCCTTTGTTCTAATAAAACTGTAACAGTAAGTACAGTGCTTTCCCGAGTCCCATGAGTTGTTCTAGCGGATGATCCAACCTGAAAGACCCTGAGCTTGAAGTTGGGGTCTTACCCTTGCCTTCTGCTAACGCCAAGTTCAACCCAACACCACCAGGGGGCAGTGAGGGGAGAATGGGGCTGGCTCAGGTGGAGGACCCCACCCTGCCGCCCAGAGCAGATCAGTGTGTATGCCCCAAATAAGAGGAGCAACCAAGACATCTCATTATTAGGCCACCCCTTCCTCTGCTTTTTCCAAGTTGAAGACAGAGCCCCAGCCGCTCTACCTCAGCAGAAGGCTAATAAAAATGCAAACACGAGTCCCTGGTGGTGAGAACGGTTTCCCCATCACTAGCACTGTGTCCCCACATTCCTTTTATTCTCCTCTTAAAATATTTAAGGAAAGAGTATGTCTAGACTCAAATGTAATTTTTGATCTGAAGATGCCCTTGTGGTAGAATAAGTCGTCACATAAAAAAGAGTCATTGTAGGTAAGGAAGCCTGCACAATGATCCACCTTGAAGCAGATCAGCCTTTTAAGGGTCATCGTGGTTTTGGGGGGCAGGGACGGATGTCTTTTCTTCTCTTTCCTGCATGGCCTGGACTCTAGACCGAGATACACAGACAACTCCCTTTTCATGCATCTGAGCCACCACCGGGGTCTCTTTAATCCTGTGGTCATTCAAATAACGTGGGAGACTAATTGCACCCCAAAATCACTGCATTGGAAAATTAATTTCTCTCATTGTTTGAAAACAATTTTCCGGGTGTTTCCTGGTCAATTTAGAGCAGGCTTAAGTCCTCAATTGGTTCCTTTTCATCTCGAAATGTCTGATGGATTCTTCTGAGGATTCCACTTTGAAAACGTAATTGACCGTATACAAAACAAAGCCGTTGATGGCTCTGTGAGAGTGTGTGTATATACAATATTTGATGGGCTAATTTTACCACATTTTAATTACAACACTGGATGGTATTATAAATTTGTGTTCAATTAGGCTCAAGCCATCAACTGCGGAATACATTATAAATTTTGTTAAATCAGCCCAACTGATGTTACAAGCTCCCCTGTAATAGCAAGGATACTGTTGTCAGATTAATTTAACCCCCTACTCTCCATCCAGGCTTGGATTTGTCGCCGTCAAATTGGCTAAATAAAGGAATAGCAGCCTTATAATGAACATGAGCATGGACAAAATCAAAGCATAAAACGTATAGCAAAGGCCACCATAGATCTGTAATGCTCTCTGCCTGTGTCTCTACAAGCTACAGAGAGAGGTCACACAGGCGAATCACGGTCCTGCCTTGGAGAAAAGAGGAGGCATAGAAAGTTTCAAGTCAGATTTCTGTGAATCTGACCCACCTAGCTGCTCTAGAGTCTTGATGAAAAGTTCTCATTAGAAAATAAAGGGGGATTAAGAACTGGGGTGGATATTACTCCTGTGCACCCATCTTCTGTTCTCCTCTTCCTTCCCAGCTCCCGGCAGCTGCGTCCTTGCTGTTAGCCCCCGTCTGGCTGATGATGTACGAGAAGCGGCGTGTATCACTTCCAAGCCGAGGCACCGAAAAGGAGGCACCATCCCCCAGCCTCTCCTTCCCCTGTCTGGATGGTTGAGAAGGCCCCCCATCAACCTGGATCCCTGAGTGACTGCATGGAGAAAATATATCCAGTCCCTCCACTGGTCCTGCCTACATGTGCTGGATATAGACTGTGAACTAGAATGAAATCTGTGTTGTGTTGAGTTGTTGAGATGTTAGGGTTATTTTGTTAATGCACAAAGCTTCTCCTATACTGACTAATACAAGAACTTTAAAATAACAGAAATATGGTAAGACTCAGTGACAACTCCAGTTCGGACCATCGCTTTATTGTGTCTCTCCTGAGAGAGCTTTGATGAAGGCACTGCAGTATTTTGGAGGGCTTTGCATTATTATTTTGGCCCTTCATGCTCAGTGTACAAATCTGTCTTAAATTGTTCCTTGATACCTGTGTTGCCCTGGGCCATAGATTTGATTGACCTGACCTTCTCAGGTCCTATGTTAATAAAATATGGTTAGACCGGGGCACTTGGGTGGCTCAGTTAGTTAAGCATCTGACTCTTGCTTTTGGCTCAGGTCGTGATCATACGGTTCATGGGTTCAAGCCCCACATCTGGCTCTGTGCTAACAGAAAGCCTGCTTGGGATTTTCTTCTTCTTTCTCTGCCCCTCCCCTGCTCATGTTCTCTCTCTTAAAAACTTTTTTTGAGAGATAGAGAGACAGATCACAAGTGGGGGAGGGGCAGAGAGAGAGAGAGGGAGACACAGAATCCGAAGCAGGCTCCAGGGTCTGAACTGTCAGCCCAGCGCCTGATGCAGGGCTTGAACCCACGAGTTGTGAGATCATGACCTGAGCCGAAGTCAGATGCTTAACTAATTGAGCCACCCAGGCACCCCTAAATAAATAAAATTTTTTTTAAATGAGGCTGGACTTCATTCATTCATTCATTCATTCATTCATTCATATAGTCTAAACATCAGATATGTTTGGGACTATGTTAGGAGCTGCAGGGGAATAATTGTAAGAGCTGACAGTTATTGGCAGCTTGTCATGGGGCAGACATTGTGCTGAATGTTTCACAGGCATTGTGAGACTTCATGCTCCCTCCTCCTCCCCATGTGGCAGGTACCCTCACCCCCATTTTACAATAGGGGGAATGGGAACCAAGGAGAGTAGAGACTTTGCCCAGGGAGTCCCCACAGGAAGTGACACAGCCAGGGTCTACACCTGGCCTCTGGACCCAAAAGCCTAGGTCTCAGCCCAGACCAGTGGCAGATGAAGCCCCCTCCTGCTGGCCCCATTTCTGAACCACCCTCTAAACCTTTCAAAGCCTCTCTGCTGTTCTTAAGATCATGGCTTACACCTCTACCCTGGCTTCGTGGGCCCTGGTAATCAGGCCTCTGCGGCTTTAGCACTGTCTCCTCAACCCCTGTCACTCTGCCCCATCTGAGTGTCTACCTAAGAAAACTTCCCTCCTCCAGGACACTCCCCCAAGGCTACATTTCCCACGAAGCCCCCATGGTCCTACTCCCCCACTGCTTAGTGTCCGTTCCTCATGTGGCCTCATCATTTGTTTACTCCTGGTTGGTCACTTCATGGGCCCAGGGTCCCTCATATTTGTCCCCCTGGCCCAGCGCAGTGCCTGGCGCACAGTGGGGTTCAGTGCCCATTGGCCTAATTATATCCGAATGCACCTACTGGGGGTGGAGGCGTTCCCGGCAGATCCAGAATGGCGGTCAGCCCTGTACTGGGGCCACCATGACCTCAGTGATGGCAGACCATCTCTGAGAAGTGACATCTATATACATATATACATACATATATATATATATATATATATATATATATATATATACACACACACACACACACACACATACATCTATATATACATCTCTATAACCCTGGGCTCAGCGGCTCCCCGGAGGCCCTTCCCCCATTAACAGAGAGTAATGGCTGCCTGCAGGTGATTCGGCACCACCTACTCCCCAATAGCAGCCGTTAGCACTCCTGTCCTTCGTGGTTAAGAGGACACAGCCGAAGGGAGAGTTGAAGAGAGCCACTTCTCTCCATCCGAACCCAGCCCAGTTCCTGGATCTCTCCAGCCACGTGTGTCTCAACAAAGCCACCGCTTCCTGGGTCCACCCAAGCTACTGGATCAGAAGCTGGGGACGACATCTGTCATTTCAAACAGATCGCCAGGTGGCCGGGGTGAGGCCCGGATTCCAGAACTGAAGTCCAAGAGCTCCAACATCAAGACGGCGGTATTTCCCAGGGGTTATGAAGCTGGAACATTCTTCCTAGAAGGTGACCATCTCTCCCTGTGGCAGCTCTTCTCGGTCCTGGTGTGCTTTTGAATTATAGACTTTCTGGGCCAGGGCCAGGGCAGTGGTATTTTTTAAAGCTCCCAGGTAAGTCCAGTGTGCAGTCAGGTTAAGAACAGCTCTGCTGAGGGGCACTGAGCAGAGACAAGAAGGAGGGGAGGCTGACCCTCTGGAAGACGATCAAGACCGCGCTGCCTTCTCCCTGCCTCCCCAGCCTCCAAACATGAAAGATGCTGCTATCAGAGGAAGGGGACAGAATATTCTGAAGTTCCAGCTGATGTCCGGAACCTGCATTCTACTGCTGAGAAGGCATCACTATGGGATGTCTGCTGATTGCAGGGTGTACAAACCGGCTGCAGGTTGATGGAGCTCACGTCCCTTCACCACGACCCCCTGGAACTTTGGCCCTGCCTTTTAACCTCATCTGTAAAATGGGAATATTATCTCCCTTGCCAGGCTCAGTCAGGACTCCAGCGTGATCGTAGTCACAAGTGCCAGTTAACTGCACAGGACACATCTTTCATTCACTTGGTCACTTGACAAACATTGGCTGAGCAGCCTTGGCTTAGGGGGCACCGGGCTGGCGGTTCGGCATTGAGAGTGGCCGATGTGCAGCCAAGAATCCATCGATTGGACCCATTGTGAGGTCATGGGGTCCTCTCTCTCTCTCTCTAAAGTATTTGTAGGTCAGCTGGTGGGGGGAGACATTCCAGAGACAGGCCAGGAAAGTGGGCATTTAACTTCACAGACCACTGATGGTGTAAGAGTTAGGGAGGCTGGTTGTCTGGATTTTAAAATTAAGTTTGGCCAGAGATTTAGCTGTTAACACTTCTCCCTCCCCTCTTTTCCTCCTTCTTTTGGTCTCTCTTTTCTCTTTCTATTTTCTCCTATGGATAGAGTCCATTGTACTGTTATCAGCATTACTTGTCATCCACTATTTTCTTTCCAACAATAAAACCCTCCTTGGTGTCTCCATTTACAAGGATATCTGGAGTTACTTGCATTCTGACAGCTTAAATCACGCGTTTTAAGACCGGTCACGAGGAAAGCAGTAAATCTACGACTTAGCTTCAGTCCTAACAAATAACACAAAAAGGTCTCATATCACAGCAATAAACACCAGCAGTGCTTGGCGACTCATTAGGGTTCCAGATTCATAACCGTGATGGACAAGTATTTTAATAGAAAGAGAAAGGGCAGTGGGAGACCAAAACGTTCCTTTTTCTTCCTTTTGTTCCTTCGTTTCTCTTTATTTAGGCCTCCTGGTTGTGATTTTAGATGATAAGTTCTCAGGGTGAGAGAGATCTGAGGCTTTCTGATTTTGATTTGTAAATACAGTCCGAGATGTGCTTACACAAGCAGAGATGGCAAGAAAAGGAAACCGGAGTGAGGAATCCCTGGGTGAGTCAGAACCATGTCAAAGAAACTCCCACTCCGTTTCCTTACTAACATCCCACCTTGTTTGGGGTCAAATTATCCTCTATTTACAGAGCTCTGTGACAATCCGTGATTAGTTATGACATCACCATAGTACCTCTCTTTGTGCTGGAGTGCCCCACTCTGCTCCGGCACGTGTGGATTCAGATACTATAACAGTCACCCATGGCTGCATAACAAATTCCCCCAGAGTCTTGGCAGCATAAAACAGTAAACGTTTATCATCTCACACAATTTCTGTGGGTCAGGAATGGGAGCACGGCTTAGCCAGGTGCTCACTAACAAGGTTCAGTCAAGATGGTTTTTGGTGCTGTCGTCATCTGAAGGCTTGACTGGGACTGGAAGATCTGGTCGCCTGCATGGCTGGCAAGCCAAGTGTTGGCTGCTGGTGGCATGCGGGCCTCCCCACAGGGTACCACCTCACAACCCGGTGGCTGGTTTCTTCCAGGGAGAGTGACCCAAGAAAGAACAAGGCAGAAGCCACAAGGTCTTACTTAATCTAGTGTCCGAAGTCATGCTGTCATTTCCACATCATCCCAGGGATTACGCAGGTCAGCTGTGTTCAGTGTGCGAGGGGCCTTCTTGGATAAGAGCCACCACAAATACAGAAGATCTTCCCCAAGCTCCCTGTGAATGGGTAAGGAAATGCTTTGAAGAACATCATGTACAAGCCACAACAAAGCCCGTCCCCATGTTTTCAGGGGCTTTTCTTTCAGGAAGGGAAGGAGAAAAGCATGGCAAGCAGGTTGTATCTTGCATGCTCTTGCCTATCAATTGGTGGGGCTATCTGGAACAATGGAATGAATATCGCCAGTCTGGGCTCAGCAGGAAAGCATGGTGATCGATTGGCGATGCCTGCCACAGGCACAGGAATGGGGACTGGTGACACAGATGCACCCGTATTGCTCTGACTTACCATAGCCAGGCTCTCCGGGGGACATAGGAGCAGTCAGTCATAGTAACAAGCAGCAAGCACTGGGTTGATTATGATACCAGGTAGAGTCACAAGACCCCACCACCAGACAGCTGTGGAGGTGACCATCCACTGATGAGCAGCTTGGGAAGAGACCCTCCCCACCAAGAGTCTGTTCTGGTCCCAGAATCACATGAATGAATCACAATCTCACGAAGCCTAGAACCAGAAACCTCCCTAGAGGCCGTTAAGTCAAGTGTATTGTGAACAGTTTTTGGTTTCAGACCCCTTTAAAACAAATCCCCTCCAGGACCACATACAAAGCAGGTAAAGATAGAATTGTTTGGGTGGAAGTGAAGTGGGAGCTTGGAGCCTGCCCGCTCAGACTGCCCCTGAATCATCACCGGGGTCTCTGATGTGTCTCTGTTGGGGTTCCATGGGGTATGGTTTGAAAACCACTGATTTACCCCATTTCCTCCATTTTACAGCTAAAAAAAAGGAGTCCAAGAGAGAAGCAGGGATTCTCAAGAACATGTTGGAGAGGGGTTCCTGGCTTGGTTTTTGCAGCATTGGGTCCCTGGATGGTCGTTGCTCCAATGTGGGCATTACTGAGGTGGAGGGAGATCTGGGGCCCCCCAGGGCGGGACCAGTCCTGTGCTGGTGGCCCTCTGCTCGGCAGCAGGACTGACAGACAGGTGGGCTGAGGTGGGGACCAGTGTGCCTGGGATGGCAGCAAGGGCAACTTCTGCTCCTGTCCCTTCCACTCTCAACATCCTCGACACACACGTGCCCACTCATGTGCATTTATGTCACGCACGTCCAAACCCGCAGGCATTGGGGATTTTTTATAGCCTAATGAGACAGTGTTCCAAGTGTGTTTTTACCTTTCCCCAACTCACGGAATGAAAGCAGCAGGCTGGGCTTCTGTGCATCTTCCACCAAGGGCTAATTTAGTTGTGATTTATGGCAAACATTTATGGTTTAATAAAGTGACTTTCCGGTTGCTGTGTTTATCACAGCTCAAGTGAGGAGCCTCACGGGGGAAGCATCTAGGGCTGATAATTATTAAAATAAAACCACTTTTGTGAGCCATTCTGTCAAGCTCCTTCAGTGACTCAACCTCCCCCAAGCCCAAATGTGAGAAAAGAGAGAGAAAGATCAGGGAGGGGGAGGCTGTGCCCAGACAGGGGGTCATGTCAGGAAGGGTGTCCATGGGGCAGGCAGGACAGAGCCCTCTCTGTGTGGTGACTAAGGAAACTACCCTGTGTGCCACCTCTTAGCCACAGAAGTGGCACCAACATTGTGACCACGTCATATGCAGAACATATGGAAATGACTCTGTTTCGCTTTTTTTTTGTGAGATCTGGGCGTCCACAGGAGCCCTGACCTCCATGGGTTTTGGGGTATAGGCTCCATTCCAATAAATGGGGACCCACCACTCTTTGGAAATCAGAAATTTCTGATTGCAAATGGTCACAGGCTGAACTGGGCCCCCTTCCCAATTCGTATGTTGATGTCCTAACCTCTGGGCCCCCAGAATGTGGCTGTAGTTGGTGATGAGGTCTTTAAAGATGGAATTAAGTTAAAATGAGGTCAGTAGGGTTGACCCTCACCAATAGGACCAGTGTCCTCATAAGAAGAGATTAGGACAGGTGCCTGGGTAGCTCAGTTGGTTGAGCATTGGGCTCTTGATTTCAGCTCAGGTCACAATCTCACGGTTGTGAGATGGTGCGCTAACAGCACAGAGCCTGCTTGGGATTCTCTCTCTCCCTCTTTCTCTCTGCCCCTCCCTTCCTCTCTCTCCCTCTCTGCCCCTCCCCCTGCTCGGGCTCTCTCTCTCAAAATAAATAAATAAACTTAAAAAGAAAAAAAAGAAGAGGGGCACCTGAGTGGCTCAGTTGGTTGAGCGTCTGACTTTGGCTCAGGTCATGATCTCGCAGTTCATGAGTTCGAGCCCTGCGTCGGGCTCTGTGCTGACAGCTCAGAGCCTGGAGCCTGCTTCAGATTCTGTGTCTCCCTAGCTGTCTGCCCCTCCCCTGCTCATGTTCTGCCTCTCTCTCTCTCTCTCTCAAAAATAAATAACATTAAAAATATTTTTAATTAAAAAAAAAAAGATACTAGGTCACAGACACACATGGACAGAAGACCACTGAGGACACGGGAGAAGAGAGTCATCCACATGCCAAGGAGAGAGGCCTCAGGAGACACCAACCTGCCGACACCTTGACCTCAGACTTCCAGCCTCCAGCACTGTGAGAAAACTAATTTTGGGTGTTCGAGCTGCCCGGTCTGTGGTATTCTGTTATGGCGGCCTGAGCGGAATAACTCTCACATGACCCATGGAGATAAAGCAGCCTGTTTCTTGTCACTAACTCAGACCCAGTGCTCGTCTGAGAATGTCAAGGATGCTTGGGCTGGAAGGATTCTGTCTCAAGGTCAAGTTAGCCAAGACTTTTAATATAACATTGTTGAAGATAGCAAGTTTTTCAGGCCCCTGAGGACTCCAGAGGGTTGTTGCTGAGGTAAAGTCTCCTTTCCGAGAGCTGTTGCCTGCCTCACCCAAGACAGGAGGAGGCCAGAGGAGTATTAATAGGTCTTCAAAGTCATTCGTTATTTGTTGTTGCATATAGCCATTCAACAAACACCAATTTAGCACCCAGCCCTATAGCCTACTAGAGTTGATCCCAGCCAGCAGAGGGATTTCCTCTTCTCAGAATGTGTTCCTTTGATCTCCTTGTAAAAACTCAGGCTTTGGGGCTCCACCTCAGGGCTGATGACTCAGAACCTCTAGGGGCGTGGATCCCTGGGAATCCACCTTTTGAATGTATTTTCTGTACGATTCTGGTGCAGATGAGCATTTGAGAGCCTGTGCTGCACCGTAACCCCAGTGCTGGTCATTTGGCGAGGGGGCCTGTCTCACATGCTATGGCTGTGACAGGCCATGTATTTCTTTCTCTTGGAGCTGAAACCCGCCTTCTGCGGCTTCTATCCTAGGGTCCTGGCTGCACCTTCCAGGTCTCCCCCCTTCCCAATGCCCTTCGGGTGTCTGAGGACACACATGTGGGCCGCTAGCGGTAGAAGAGAAGAGATGTCACTAAAGGGCAGAGCAAGAGGGGAGAGACAGACAGGAGAGAAAGTGCTAGAACACGTGGGCGTCTCCATTCCCACAGAAGGGAGTGATGGGGAGATAAGCCAAAAATGAGACAATATTTTACAATTTTCACCTCTGTGCTTTTCTTTTCTGGAAGTCAAGGGCGTTCATACAGCCTCAAGATGAACTAGGATGGTCGAGGCTGAGTTTCTAAGAGGAGTTCCTCTTCAGCTGAAGGGTACTCAGGAAACAGTCCTGGTGAGAGAAGCAGAGAAGATTCCAGAAGAGTGCCACCCAAATAGAAATAGAATATGGGCCACATTAAAAATAAAGAATAGAGGCGTCTGGGTGGCTCAGCTGGTTAAGCGTCTGACTTGGGCTCAGGTCATGATCTCACGGTTCATGAGTTTGAGCCCCACGTCGGGCCTGCTTCAGATTCTGTGTCTCCCTCTCTGTCTGCCCCTCCCCTGTTCACATGTTCTCTCTCTCTTTCTCTTTCTCAAAAATAAACATTACAAAAAATAAGGTCACCATTTGTGTTAATTATCTATTACCTCAAACTTAAAAGAACAAAGGTTCTACATGGTCTCTGTAGCTCAGATTTTCCGGAGGAGCTAAGCTGGGTGATTCTGGCTCCCGGTCTCTCATGACATTGCAGTCAGGTGACCAGCCCAGCCTGTTGTCATCTGAAGGCTTGCCTGGGGCTGGAGGAGCCCCTTCCATGAAGTTCACTCACATGGCTGCCATGTTGGTGCTGGCTGTTGGAGGGAGGCCTCAGTTCTCCACAGGGCTGCTGGAGTATTCTGCTGACACGGCGGCTGGCTTTGGCTACAGTGAGAGAGCTAAGATGTACAAGGTGAGGCTACAGTGCCCTTTATGACCTGGACTCTGAAGTCACACTCCCTCATTTCAGCAACATTCTCTTAGTTACACAGACCAGTCCTGTCCACGGAGAGAGGACTACACAGTGTGAACTCCAGGAGGTGAGAAAGCCGTTTTTGTTTCAGGAGTGCATGTGTAGCTCATGTTGCTTCCAGAACTTTCTTTGAAATCCCTGGGAGAGAAGTGGTCTTCTCTACCAGCAAGGCCTGTAACTAGGTAGAAGGCCTGTGTAATCCTGATTCTAGAATAGCTTCTCAGGACTTCTCATGCCTTGTGCATTTATTTAACATGTATTTTTTTATTATAAAAATAATATGAATTCTTTATAGAAATATTTTAAGATTATTCCTAATCTTGCCGCTTAAGGGAAACTCTTGCTAACATCTTGGTGTATTTCTTAGTTTCTTCCCCTCGGTCTCTGTCTGTCCATGTCTGTCTGGCTTTCTGTCTTTTCCCACCGCCCCCCATCCATCATCCTTTTTATAGCAAGACATTTAAGCTGATCTCGTTCCTGCACATCTTCTGTGGCATAAAACTAAAAATAATAGCTAATGAGTCATGGTATCTCCAGACTCTGGATCCCCAGCAACCTGGTGGTTAGGGGCTTGAAGCATTCTCATTATGACTCCTGAACAACCACGTGGGCCCTGGTCTGCCTGTTACCCCAGGAGCTGGCAGGACACCACTGGGGCCTCAGCCTTTGTTGGGGTCAACGTCAGAGCCTAGAGGCCCCGCCTGGCATAATAAGTGGGGAGGGGTATTCCCTGCCTCCAAGCCTTTGGCAGATCTGGCTGTGGGTCTAGGGAACGGGGCAGCTGTGAATTCTGTGAGTTCCATGGCCTGGGGCAGGCTGGCCTTCAAGGGGGTGGTGCTCACATTTGCCCTTCTGCACTGGATTTTTTTTTTTTTTTTTGAGAGAGAGAGGGAGGGAGGGAGGGAGTGCAAGTGGGGGAGGGGCAGAAAGAGAGAATCTCAGGCAGGTACCACATTCAGTGCAGAGCCTGACGCGGGGCTCGATCCCACAACAGTGAGATCATGACCTGAGTCGACATTAAGAGTCGGATGCTCAACCGACTGAGTCACCCGGGTGTCCTTCCTGCACTGGCATCTAACGCTTGGTCTCTTCCCTGGGGTCAGCGGGAACCCCTGGATCAAATTCTAGTTGCCTCTGATGGCAGCCGGACGGACTGAATTGTGGATGGAGCAAGTCTCTTGACCCCTCGCGCCACTCCTCCCTCAGAGATGGGGCCTGGTTCCCACTGATGTGCGCAAACCTAGCCCTGCCAGAGCGGGACACGCAGGGGGAGGGGCTGGCCGGCCGGGGTGGCGCACAGGGCACCTGGGCTAGCTAGCCGCCCGCCTAATCCCAGCCTCTTTCCTGCCAGCCTCTCCCTCTTCCCACTTTTTTTACTTTTGGTTCCACCCACCTTTGGGCCCTACCAGCTCATGTCTACACCCCAACTCTGAGTCACCCCTGCCCTCCAGCCCGCTCTCAGGCCCCTCATCATTAACTGCTATCATCATTTGCCACCACACCTGAATTTATGCTAACGAGGTCACTCTGCGTGGGCCCCTAGATAGCTTCAGGATGGGGGCTGGTCCCCAGAAAGACTAAACATGGGACCAGAGGGTGAAGACTTTTATGGAGCACCTGGGTGGCTCAGTCGGTTAAGCGTCTGGCTCATGATTTCGGCTCAGGTCGTGATCTCACAGTTTGTGAGTTCAAGCCCCACGTCAGGCTTGCTGCTGTCAGCCCAGAGCCCACTTCGGATCCTCTGTCCCCCTCTCTCTGCCCCTCCCCTGCTCTCTCTATCTCTCAAAAATAAACATAAAAAGATTAAAAATGAAATAAAAAGCAAATTAAACAAATAAAGAAGGTGAGAACTTTCAGCCTCACCAGCCCCTCCCCCCCCCCCAGACTATGGGGAGGGGAGGGGTGCTGGAGATTGGGTTATAAACTGTGCATCAGCTCCCGGGCTGGTGAACACACGGACTCACTGGGAGGGTGGTGCTCCCGGAGAGGACGCGGAAGATCTGTACCCCTTCCCCCACACTTCGCCTCTTCCTCTGATCGTTCTGGAGTTGTACCCATTATAGGAAACCCAGTAAATGTGAGCAGTGTTTTCCCGAGTTCTGTGAGTTGTTCTAACAAATTATCAAACCTGAGGAGGAGGCGTGGGCACCCCTGAATTGACAGCTGGCCAACTACAAGTGCAGGTGGCCCCTGGGACTTGTGACCGGTGTCTAAAGTAGGGGGCTAGTCTTGTGGGCCTGAGTCCTTAACATGCGGGCTCCGTGCCAACCCTGGGAGTTAGCGTCACAATAAGACTGAATTGCAGGACACGCCGTTGGTGTGTGGGGAGTTGGAGAACTGGATGTCAGAGAAGACATTACATTTTTGGTGTCGGGAAGGAAAAGGACATCAGACAGTCCTCGTAAACGGAGACATGTGGGAGCAGATATGAGGGACCAGCCAGAGATCTGGGGGCTTCCAGTGTGCGGCGAGCCCACTCCGCCCACGAGCCCGGCCATGTAATGGGCTGCACGTTTGTGCCCTCCTGCTTCTTCCAAGGAGCGGCCAGGGTCATGGGCACCGGTGGTGGGGTCACCACAGCACGTGAGCGGCAAAGCTGCGGACCCTGGTGCTTTGTTGGGAGAATTTACTGGATCAATCGAACGGGCAGCCTCCCAAAGTGTTACTTCCTCTCTTTTGGTGTTGATGAGATTCTGATGTTAACTCTACCAAATGTGTCTCATGCTGCACATACTTGGAAACTGGCTTTTTATGTTGCTCATTTAGAGAAGAACGAAGCCTTCCTTGGAACACAGGTTGCAATTATTAAGTCACAGTCAAGGAAACACTGCTGATATCTCAGGTTTGCAAGAAAGCGGGAGTTAAGTTATTAATTTGGAGTCTCGTATATCAAGGCCATCGGTAACCTCACCCCTCTGTTCTTGCCATGAGATCTCGTTCCCACTCAAGTGGGGATCCATTTTTCATCCAAATAATTCTTAGCTCTGTCAAAATAATAATCTAACCCCCTCCCCCATCTCAGCATGAGTTCTAGCCAGGAAAAAGCAAAGAAATTTCTGTTCTCAAATTCTTCCTCTGAGCTAAGTAGGCCAGAATTCATCAAGAAATACACAGAATTTGTTTCCTTAAAAAAATTGGTTTGGCTTCTTTCTTGTTCATTCAAAGAGAACTTGTCTGACAAAGGAGAGGGGAAAAGAGAAAATGAGGGACAGATCAGGGAAGGAAGGAAGGAAGGAAGGAAGGAAGGAAGTTAGGAAGGAGGGAGGAAGGAAGGAAGGAGGGAAGGGAGGAAGGAAAGTGGTTCGATGCTCTCTATGGCTTAGAGCATGGACTCTGTCACCAAAGATGCCTGGATGGGGGTGGGGGGGGAAGAGTCAGAGATCCCTGGGGTCTCCCATGTGTCCTATGACATCTCAGAGTCTCTATTTCTTATGTATTAAATGTGAGTTATCAAATCCATTTCACAGGATTATTATGGGGATTAAAATAGGAAAGAAATAAGAAATGTCTATAATAAAGAAAACAAATAATTCCGTAAAAAATGGGCAAAAGATTTGGGCAGACCGCCAAAGGTAAGTACAATTAACCCTTGAGCAATACGAGTTTGAACGGGTCCACTTATAGGCAGATTTTTTTCCCAATAAATACATTACAGTTCTGTAAACGTATTTTTTTCTTCCCTATGATTTTCTTAATAGCATTTTTCTTTTGCCAAGCTTGCTTCATTGTAAGAACACAGTATATAATACAACATACAAAAGATGTGTTAATTGTTTATGTTACCAGTAAGGCTTCTGGTCAGCAGTAGGCTGTTCATAGTTAGATTTGGGGAGAGTCAAAAGTTACATGTGGATTTTCAGCTAGGGGAGGGGGATTGAGGGTCGGCGCCCCTAACCCCTGCATTGTGCAAGGGTCACCTGTGCATGGACGGGCAAAAAGCACCTGAAAAGATGCTCAGTGTCATTAGTCATCAGGGAAATGCAAACTAAAACCACAAGGAGACATGACCTATTAGAACAGCTAAAATAAAAAATATTTTAATTTTTTTTAATGTTTGTTTATTTTTGAGAGAGAGAGAGACCGACAGCGTGTGAGCTGTGGAGGGCAGAGAGAGAGAGAGAGAGATCATGGAATCTGAAGCAGGCTCCAGGCTCCGAGCTGTCAGCGCAGAGCCTGACGCGGGGCTTGAACCCATGGACCGTGAGATCATGACCTGAGCTGAAGTTGGACGCTAACTGACTGAGCCACCCAGATGCCCCTAAAATAAAAAAAATACTTTGAAAAGGAGAGACTGACAGCATCAGATGCCAGCAAGGACACAGAACAGCCAAAGTTCTCAGTCAACGCTGGCTCGGTCACCGTGGAGGACAGCTTGGCAGTTTCTTAAAAAGCGGAAGCCAGACTTTCTCACCCTGAGGCCCGCGGACGTTTGGGCCTAAAAGCGCTCTGCCTCAGGGCCTGTCATGTGCACCTGCCGTGTGACAACCAAAGATGGCCTCAGCGTTGCCAAATGTCCCTGAGGGTCAAGATCACCCCCAGTTGAGAACCAGTAACTTAAAGTACTTAGCATTTGACCCAGCCAGCACAATCCTGGGCACTGATCCAAGAGAAATGAAAGCTTATGTCCACATAGAGACCTGTGCTCTGATCTCCACTGCAAATCTGTCATAATCGCCCCCAAACTGGAAACAACCCAGGCATCCCTCGATGGGGGAGTGGATCGACACCCTGTAGTTCACATGTAAATCACATGTGTATTATGCTGAGAGAAGCCAGAAGTGAAAGGCAACCTTCTGCATGAGTCCGTCTATATGACAATCTGGAAAACACAAAACTCTAGGGATGGAGAACACATCTGTCCCTCTGTCTGTGGTTGCCGGGGTGAGGGAGGGGGAGTGGTTGATTCCAATGGGGTGTGAGGGAGTTTTTTTTAGCACAATGGAAATGTTCCATATCTTGACCATGGGAGTTACACGCTATAGGCATTTGTGAAAACTCTTAGAAATGTCTAAGTAGAGAAGTGAATTTTATTGTATGTAAATTATGCTTGGATAAATTTGATCTCAAAATGAAAAAAAAAGGAGAGAAGGAAGAAGGGAGGTGGGGAATAGGGTGGGGGAGAGAGACAGAGAGAAGAAAGAAAAAAATAACGCTCAACAAACATTAAGCTTTCTAAATCATCAACTTTTAAAAACAGAGAGACAAGAAGACAAGGACAGTCAGGCAAGGACAGTGACCTGACACAGCCCAGCATTAAGCTCTGGTTTAGATGGGGAGCTGGGGGCACCCACCTGGGGAGATCAGGAACACTGAAGTTCCCCACCCCAAAACTTTTCTCACATCACGCATCAAAGAGGCACAGTGTGGGGGTGCCTGGGTGGCTGGGTCGGTTAAGTGTCTGACTTCGGCTCAGGTCATGATCTCACTGCTCATGAGTTCGAGCCCTGCGTCCAGCTCTGTGCTGACAGCTCGGAGCCTGGAGCCTGCTTCGGATTCTGTGTCTCCCTCTCTCTCTGCCCCTCCCCCATTCATGCTCTGTCTCTCTCTGTCTCAAAAATAAATAAACATTAAAAAAAAAATTAAAAAAAAATGCAGTCCTCAGACTCTTAGCTTTCTCAGCAGAAACATTGGAAGCCAGACGACTAAAGAATGATTAATCTTTCAAGCACTGCAGGGAAATAACAGCCAGATTAGAGATCTACATGTAGCAAAAATATCCTTTAAGAATGAAGTGAAATAGGGGCGCCTGGATGGCTCAGTCGGTTGAGCGTCTGACTTCGGCTCAAGTCATGATCTCGGGGTCCGTGAGTTCGAGCCCCGCGTCGGGCTCTGTGCCGACCGCTCAGAGCCTGGAGCCTGCTTCGGATTCTGTGTCTCCCTCTCTCTCTTCCCCTCCCCTGCTCACCCCCTCTCTCTCTCTCAAATATAAAATAAAACATTAAAAAAAATTAAATAAAAAGAGGCACCATTTGGAAGCTGTCAGTGTTTGGGGGAACGCTTCGAGATCCGAGTTGCCCCTCCCCCAAATGCCAACCTACCCAGATGGGAAAAGGTGGGTGTGGGTGCCCGTCCAGAGCAGACAGCGTGAAGGGCCGCCACCGAAAAGCCCTCCAGATCCCGGATCTCTTTTCCTCCTGCCACATCCAGGGTTGGATTTCTGTTCCAGGTGAGGGCTGTTGTCTCCCTGTCGGTCCCTCCACCCCATGGTGAGGCCCCTGAGGACGGGAGGCTCTCCCAACTCACGTGTGTGTCCTGTGCTCCGTATGGGGTGCGGGACACAGAAGGCAGAAACCTAATGAAGGCTTCCTGCCCGCCCAATCGGTGCATGAAGAAATGGACACAAATGTGACATCGAAAAAGGAAAGGGGTTTCAGCTCTACTGACGACTCTCTGGTTAGCTCTGTCAGAAACACGTCGAAACGGGCCGAGCTGAAGGCTGGCACCACGGAAGCAATGCCCGGATGGCCTCCTCGCTCTTGATCGTCAGTGTGGGTGTTGCGGCGTTTTCGCCGTGGGGGTCTCCCGGCCCAGCCTCCCGCCACAGTTCAGCCTCACACATCCCCTTCCCCTGCCTGCGTGGACAGCCCTGGGCAGGCGCTGGGGACTGAGCAAAGCGAGGCCCAGGAGGGCCGTCCCCAGGGAGGCGACATTCTCCAGGCATGAGACAGCCCTCCATCAATCCAAGTGCTCACCTGGTTGGGCTTCCGAGGCCAAGTTCTGGGAGCTTCTGGCACTCCCATCTCAACTGGGGCGCACGGGGTTAAGGAAATCAGCTTCCTGGATTGTGTTCAGCAGAGAAGGCAGCTGACATCAACCTTTCCCTTAGCTGCCTTGCCCTCCGAAGACTCCCTTCTCCCATCTCTAGCTCTCTCTTTCCTCTCCTCTCTCTCCCCTCTCTCTCCTGTCTCCTCTCTTTCCTCTCTGCCCCCCCCCAACCCCCACAGTTTCTCTGCCTCCATCTAGAACCCGATTGCAGAGGGAGAATGGGTACAAATCACAGTGTTTCCAAAACTGGGCTTTCAGCCCAAATGAACTTGCCACCAGATGGAAAGTTTTTCATGATAGATCAGCACGTGAGTTTTGGCCATAAGGCTGACAGAGTTTACACGGCTCAGGAAAGCTGCTGTAACAAAACCCCCTCCATTCCCATCTACATCTTTTATGAACCAGTCTGGTTTTTTAACGTTTATTTATTTTTGAGAGAGAGACAGAGCATGAGCAGGGGAGGGGCAGAGAGAGGGAGACAGAATCCGAAGCAGGCTCCAGGCTCCGAGCTGTCAGCCCAGAGCCTGACGTGGGGCTTGAGCTCACAAACTGAGAGATCATGACTGGAGCCGAAGTCGGACGCTTAACCGACTGGGCCACCCAGGCACCCCCGAACCAGTCTGGTTTTTAAATGTACATTTAAAACAAAAAAAGGAGAAAAATCTGGGGCTCCTGGGTGGCTCAGTTGGTTGAGCATCTGACTTCAACTCAGGCCATCATCTCGCGGTTTGTGAGTTCGGGGCCCCGTGTTGGGCTCTGTGCTGACAACTCAGAGCCTGGAGCTTGCTTCGGATTCTGTGTCTCCCTCTCTCTCTGCCCCTCTCCCGCTCGCTGTGTGTGTCTCTCTCTCAAAAATAAATATACATTTAAAAAAAAATTTTTTTTAAACAGGAGAAAAATCAACGCGAAATTCTGGGTCTTTGCAGCAAGGGTTATGCTCATCCACAGATTCCTGAACTAACAGAATAAAGACAGCCTCATCCAACTCACTAAGAGATGCAGTCCTAACAACTTTTATTTTTATGCTTATAATTATTTATAAAGATGTGCGATGAATTGGTTTTGATAAATTGGATAGTCATGATTGTACTGTTAGTTCAAACCCCAGGAAAAAAAATGTAACTCTGGAGCTTTATGGTCACAGGTAATTAAAAAATGTAATTTTAACTTCTGTACTTTTTGTTGAGAGAATTATGATAGGATGATTAATAAAATACTTTCAAGCATAAAAATATATTACGTGAGAATGCAATTTTGTGGAAGAAATGGAATGGGAATATGAGTTCAAGGAGAGACACAAAAGTTACAAAATTTTTGGCTATTAAAAGGAGCTTTTTCATGTATCTTCTAAATGAAGGACGATGGATATCAAATTACTATGGCATTTAGGTTTCATTGATACATTTAAGAGAGTGATATAGTATTTTTTTTTAATTTTTTTTTTAACGTTTATTTTTGAGACAGAGAGAGACAGAGCATGAACGGGGGAGGGTCAGAGAGAGGGAGACACAGAATCTGAAACAGGCTCCAGGCTCTGAGCTGTCAGCACAGAGTCTGACGCAAGGCTCGAACCCACGGACCGTGAGATCATGACCTGAGCCGAAGTCGGCCGCTCAACCGACTGAGCCACCCAGGCGCCCCCATAGTATTATTTTTACAATGTTAAGATTTACAACCTGTAAGACATTTTATCCTTTGCAACCATTTGAATTCATGAAAAAATTTGAAGTCAACTAAAAATAAGTGAGGGATACAAAGCGTTTCTCCTTGGTGGTGGAGGAAGGTACATAAGCCAATAATAATAATAAAAGATGATTGTCCTCGGAGACCTCCTCAAGGCTCCTACCTCGAGGCCATTAACTCTTCTTTTGCAAAAAGTGCTAACAAGCCTCCGTGGTATCACTTCCCAGCCCACAGCTACTAGAAGAGTCCAAATAAAACGAGGGGAAGTGAGAGAGAGGGGACGTCTGCCTGCAGGAGGGATGCCTACAGATGAAACAATAGTTACCTGGCAGGAGGAAGGAGACTGGAAAGTCGAAAACGGGAACCTGAGTGCTACAGGCGTCCGTGCTTTCAGGTTGGAGCAGACGCCTCGCCGTCTTTCCACCTGCTGGGCTGCTCCGATGACAGGTGGGCACGGCAAGAATCGTGTGGCCGCCATCGCTGTGTTCGCTGTAAAAGGCTGAGCTACCGTCCGGAAACACTGTCGGGGAGAATACGCAATACATTTCAGAAACATTTTCATAAAAGCTCTGAACACGTAGGGGCGCCTGGGTGGCTCAGCTGGGTAAGCGTCTGACTCTTGGTTGCAGCTTGGGTCACGATCTCACAGCTTGTGAGTTTGAGCCCCGCATTGGGCTCTGTGCCCACGGCGTGCAGCCTGCTTGGGATTTCTCTCTCTCTCCCTCCCTCTCTCTGTCCCTCCGCAGCCTGTTCTCTTTCTCTCTCAAAAGATAAAATATATACAAATAACTTTAAAAAATAGTGCAGATTCCTGCCCCCAGGCCTAAAGAATCAGAATCTCTGCAGGTGAGCATTATGAGTGTGCATTTCTAACATGCTCCCCAAAGTGTCCTCATAAGAGAGATTCGGAAGGACGTTTGGCACAGAAGAGGAGGAAGCCACGAGACCACCGAGGCAGAGGCTGGAGCGATGTTGCCACAAACCAAGGAATGGAGGCAGCATTGGAGGCTGGAAGAAGCAAGAATCATATCCTCTCCTAGAGCCGCCAGAGGGAGCTCAGTCTTTCCAGCACCCTGAATTTAGACCAGGGACGTGGATTTGAACGTCTGGCCTCCAGAATGGTGAGACAACAAATTTCTGTTGTGTTAAGCTACCAAGTCTGTGGTCATTTGTTACAGAAGCCCCAGGAAACCAATACAGTAGGTACCCTTATTCTCTCCCCATTTTGCAGACAAGAAAACTGAGGCTCAGAGATGCTGTGTCAGGGCCAACTTTCCCTCCCTGCTCTCTGGAGGGTGATTCTGGGTCCAGGTCGCTCCCGCGGCAGCTGCCCCAGACAGGCAGGCCACGCTGACAGCGAAGGACCCCTCAGATCCCAGGAGGTGCTCGTGACCTCAGACCTTGAGACACATGGTCAAGGAGCAGGGGGCCACAGACACCGCTCAGGCTGCTGGCGCCACAGGACCTCCACTTTAGGGCATGTCTTTGAACACCTGTGGAAAACCCTTTCAACATGCGCAGTGCAAAACTCTTGGCTCCTGGGGACCGAATCAGTGGGTTTGATGAATTGGACAGACGACTGAGTCCCACGGGCACACTGAGCCCTCAGCCCAGAGGGGCATGCCTTTTAGCAAAAAGCAAAACTTTTCTGTAGATGAGCCTGCAGGGGCAATGGTGAAATTTGACCTACTAGGAGTTCCTTTATGGCCACTTCAGTAAATGCAAGGTTTGTTTATAAGCCACACCTTCGAGAACAAATTTAATTAACAAAGCCATGGAAGCCAGGGACAGATTGGCCTTAAAGACACACAAAGGGGCTGGGGGTGGGGGTGGGGGGGGGGGAAGTACTGGGCTGTGGAATGCTAGCAGCTACTGAGAAGGTTTGGAGAGGGTGGTGCCTAAAAAAGGCTGAGGCATCCGGAGAACTGCCTTGGGAGGCACAGGGACCCTGGGCATACAGGGCTGGGCAACAGGGTTCCAGAGAAATCATCACAGAGGTGGGGGTAAGACATTAGGTTCACTGAGGTCCTCAAGCTGGCCATATATATATATATATATATATATATATATATATATATATATATTTTTTTTTTTTTTTTTTTTTTTTTAATTTACTAGTAAGCATAACATATCAGGCAAATTTTTCTTTTCTGGGGGAAAAAAATCACTTTTTTCTTCCACTGAGAGAAAACCGATTTGTTGATCAGATATTTTAGCCAATTAAAAATTAACTTCTGAACTTGGTTAAAAAGTTATTACTAGTTTGGGAAGTTCACTGAATCTTAAATTAAAAAAAACAAAAACAAAAACAAAAACAAACAAGGCTGTCGGGGCACCTGGGTGGCCCAGTGGGTTAAGCGTCTGACTTCGGCTCAGGTCATGATCTCACGGTTTGTGGGTTCAAGCCCTGTGTTGGGCTCTGTGCTGACAGCTCAGAGCCTGGAGCCTGCTTCAGATTCTGTGTCTCCCTCTCTCTCTGCTCCTCCCTCACCCACGGTCTGTCTCTCTCTCAAAAATAAACATCAAAAAAAAAAAATAAAAAACAAAAGCCTTTTTATTAAGGAAAATTTCAAATACAAATAACAATAGAGAAAGTAAATGTCAAGTACCCACCGCCCCCACCCCCACCTCAGCTTCAGTAAGTGGCCAACTTACAGTCACTCCGGAGGGAGAAACTTAGCATGTCTGACTCCATGTTGCTAAGGTTTCCCTTGCTGCTGTGACCTATTAGCTTAGGAACTTTTTTTTTTTTTTTTAAGTTTATTTTACCTTGAAAGAGACAGAGATAGCATTAGCAGGGGAAGGGCAGAGAGACAGAGAGAGAGAGAGAGAATCCCACGCGGGCTCTGCACTTTCCGCACAGAGCCGGATGCTGGGCTCAGTCTCATGAAAACGTGAGATCATGACCTGAGCCGAAACCGAGAGTCACGCTTAGAGTTCCTCTAGCTCAGGAACTTTTCTGATTAGCCCTGCACATAGGCCTGCTGCTCCTCGAAGGAATTTTGCTTACAGCTCAGATTTGCAAAAGCTGCTTTTTTACCCAAAACCTACCTCACCTGAGGAGGCAAGGAAGACAGAAATGACTCCATGTTTAAGATTTATGGGAATGGCATGACCAGATTCCTGTACCCCCACATCAACTGACTGAGAACAAAAAAGTTGCGTGACCTTCCGTCCCAGGCTACAGAGGTTAGTGATCTTTTGACTCCAATGCCCCTCACTCGTCCCCCTTTCTGCGGGCAGAAAAGAAGTCTGAATTTCATGGCGAGAGGCCTTGTTTCTTTGGGACAAGAGCTCACCACATGCTCTGTTTGCTGGCTTTCCGAGTAAAGTTGCCTTCCCTGCCCCCAACATCTTGTTCCTTGACTTACTGGCCTGTCCTGTGAAAGGAAGGAGCTTGGGCTCAGTTACACTCGTGTTCCACCTCTGTCCCCCACATCACACCCACCCTCCCCACCCGGGGCTGTTTTGAAATAAACTCCAGCCATCATCTTTCATCAGCAAATGTTTCGGTAATGTGTCTCTAACAGATAAGGTTTTGCTTTTTTTTTTAAATGTTTATTTATTTTTGAGAGAGAGAGAAAGGCAGAGAGAGGGGGGACAGAGGATCCGAGGTAAGCTCTGTTGCTGACAGCAGAGAGCCCAATGCGGGGCTCGAACTCACGAACCGGAAGATCACGACCTGAGCCGAAGTCTGTCACTTAACTGACTGAACCACCCAGGTGCCCCAAAGACTTGCTTTTTAAAAAACATAACCACAGTATTATTATTATACCTAAAAATTTAACTCTAAGTCCCCAATAACACAAATATTTTCAAGCATTCGATTTTCTCATTTCCCCAGTTCTCTTAAAAATGTATATATTTTCTACAGGCTATTTGACTTTTTTTAACTAAACATTGTTTTTAAGTTTATTTATTTTGAGAGAGAGAGAGAGAGTGAGGGAGGGGCTGTGAGAGAGGGAGACAGAATTCCAAGCAGGCTCCAGGGAATGCTGTCAGCACAGAGCCCAATGTGGGGCTCAAACTCACGAACCGTGGGATCATGACCTGAGCTGAAATCAAGAGTCGGATACTTGGCTGACCAGGCGCCACCCAGACGCCCCCACTACAGGCTGTTTGAATCAGGATCCAGATGAGGTCCACACATTGCAATGGAATCATCCTATGTCTCTTTTATTGTGGAGAATTTCCCCTCCCTGGATCCTTCTCTTTATTTTCTCCCCTCCCTCCTTTGTGATTTATTTGTTGAAGAAACTCGGCTGCTGGCTCCGTTGGATTCCCCAATCTGGATTTTGCTGATTGCAGCTACCTGGTGTCCTGTAACCTGTTCCCTGTCCCCTGCACTTAAGTCAATCAAGTAAATCCAAAGATTTGTCAGATTCAGGCTGAGATTTTGGCAAGATCGCTTCATGAGTGACGGTAGGACATGTTTTATGGCAGATGGCCTCTTTTTAAGATTGTGTCATTGCTTAGTTTGCAATGTCTATGTTCTCTTCTGTGTGTATTAGCTGGAAGATTTCTACAAAGGAAAAAATGCCCCTAACTATTTGGTTTTTCTGAGGAAACATTTATACAGAAAAGGCAGGATGAATGCTTGATTTTTTTCCCCTGCTTTTATTAACCAACTTCCAAAAGAATCAGTTATTTCAATCATTGCAATGATTTCTCTCACTGATGCTCAAAATCCCCTCTCTTAAGAAAGCAGATATTTAGTGAGGACCTTGGGAAAAAAGTGCAAACCAAAGGGATCAGCTGGGGTGGGTTTGGTGGAGAAACCCCTTGATTGGGGTTTCTGTTCTTCACATGGGGACTTTATATTTGAAAAGTCGGCTCGATCTAACTTGTTATCAACATGTTAAACACTCTCCAGGGAGGGGTGCCTGGGTGGCTCAGTCAGTTGAGCATCTGACTTTGGCTCGGGTCATGATCTCACAGTCTGTGAATTCAAGCCCTGCATCAAGCCCTGTGCTGACAGCCCAGAGCCTGGAGCCTGCTTTGGATTCTGTGTGTGTGTCTCTCTCTCTCTGTCCCTCCCTCACTCATGTTCTGTCTCCCCCTCTCTCTCAAGAATAAGTATAACATTACATTCTCCAGGGAGAGCTCTCAAAGATTATTAGGCCTCAGATGCCGGATCTTACTTTTGAACGAACCTCAGAATAAAGCTACTTACATTTTATACCATAATTACCCCGTTGCATTAAATTCAGTAACTCTTCTTTCAATGGCCACGCAAAGCTACGCACGGGCTTGGGTTTGGTATATAAATGATATCTTGGTAGTGAAATTATCACTAACATAATACGTAACTCTAACACGAAGCCTGCTTTAATTGCATGACAGACAAGTGGGCCATTTTGCCAGAATGTTGTACTTTGGTGAATGTATCCAAATGTCTTTATAATGCAGAACGCTGTATTACGGGCTGGTTCTGTTAATTTTACAAATTTGAATCTAACCAGAACACTGTAAAGTCATTTCCTGAATTTTGAAACACTATAAACTTTAAGCTGAGAAACAGCTGTTTGTATCTTCAGTGCGTTTCCTTTGCCATGTGACAAATCATTCCCCAGCAATTGCTGTGACATCGATCCGTTTATTTAATTTAAATACTTAACTACCTTTTCCTTTTTGAAATAAATGGGACCTCGTGAAGTATTTCTTTACATGGAGTCCTGTACATGACGTGATTAATTTCCTGCCCTGATATGAAACACAAATCCCAACTATTAATAATCCGGTGGCATGGGAAAGAAACACTAATCACAACATGAAATTGCCCTGAAGCTTTTATTTATGGGAAATCCTTCTTTCTGGTGTCAAAGGGTCGGCCGGATGTCCCAAAACACAATCCGGTAAAAAGTAATTTGTTTATTGGCAGAACAGCATCAGCAATTAAAAAGTATTTCTGACATCCAATTATTTCTGTGATTTTGATGTGGCATATGGAGTATTCTGTTCCAAGCAAATCAGGCCTTCCCTTTAATTTGCGATGCTTAATGTAAGCGATAACGTTCGACTCCAGTATATTGTGGAACAGCTAATGAGGGCTTGTCTGTGAGCCACTGAGACAGATGATCCCTGGATTATGTGAAAATCAGTCTCTGTCTACTTAAGATATCATTTGGTTTGAGATTTTTAAAATACGTCTGAAAAAGAAGCTCAAATCTTAAGGCCTGTGGTTTCTTTCTGTAACTGTAATAACGTTCCAGCCACACAGAAGATTCACTCTTGCTTGTATTTGATAGAAGGTTGGCTTGTTAACATCCCGCATGCTAAGCTTATCCTGGAAAAGCTGATGCTCTAATGGCAGCATGTTTCTAAAAATTCCCGAATCTTGTTGGGGCTCCTGGGTGGCTCAGTTGGTTAGGCGTCTGACTCTTGGTTTCAGCTCAGGTCACGATCTCACTTTTCATGGGTTCGAGCCCCATGTCGGGGTCCGTGCTGTCAGTGCAGAGCCTGCTTGGGATTCTCTCACCCCCTCTCTCTCTGTCTGCCCCTCCTCTGCTCTCTCTCTCTGTCTCTCTCTCTCGCTCAAAATAAATAAGTAAAAACATTATTTCAAAATTCCTGTGTCTTGTTAAAGTCTCAGCCATGCGATCCGTGGCAAATTACATGTACAACTTTTATTTCGAGATGCAGTCACTTTCGTTGATAAGTAGCCGTCGGATACGGCTTCATCTGACACGCACAATAGGCACAGAATCCACGGAGTGATTCTCCAAGAGCTGAACAACTGGTTCACTGCGCCACGAAATGCAGAAGTAACAAACGCCATTCGGAATGAGGATCCGATCACGGGGCACGGGGCCATGCGGTGACCTGGGTCGCTGGGCACCTGTTGGCCCATCAGAAGCACCCTTTGTAGCTGTCTGCAGAAGTCCAGGAAATCGGTGCCACCCTGTGGCCCGGGCATCCCATCACACCACTGGGAGGCTGATCCGCTGATCCCTTGGGTGACTGACTGAGCTCCAAGTCCCTGGGAAGCCAGGTCTGGCCAGCAGGCCATGCAGGTGCTCGCTGAAGGTGAGCACAATCCTCCAGCTCTGGCCACAGAGCTGAAGCAGCTCCACCTTTGAGCCACACGCCCTTGTGTGGGGGGTTCTGCAGCAAAAGCGCCAGCTTCTCTCCGGTCCCCACGGGCCCTAGTCTCCTGGCAGGCCTGGTCTGTCCTGCCTGCCTCCCCTCCCCTCCAGCTCATACCTGCCACTGGCCAGGTCACGAGCCACAAGCCCCTCGGGTCCTCAATGGGGGAAAGGGTCAACCCTATTGTATGAGTTAACCAGCGCTGCATGCCTGAGGCTTAAACAACAGAATTAATTTTCTCACAGTTCTGGAAGCTGGAAGTCCAGAATCAAGGCACTGGCGGCATTGGTTTCTTTGAATTACCTCTTTCAAGAGTCTACTTCCAAATACATCCACATTCTGGGGTACCGGATTTCAACCTGTGAGTGGGTTGGGGGAGACACAATTCAGCCCATGACACCGACAGTAAGTCTCTGTATGGATCGCTCTGTGGCTCTGATGTAGCCCTGACTCATGCGCCACCACCCACTGTTCATGTCCTCTCGAGTTGACCCCGTGGCACCCCTGCAGGTGTATGGGGGTGGGGGCGGGGGTGGGGAGGCACGTTTGCCTCAGTGGGTTGTGTGTTCCTCCAGAGCATCTAGCCTGTCGCCTTCTCTGTCACCATCGACCTTTGATTATTCACTCAACAAACCCTAGTTGCGTACCTACTAATGTCAGGCCCCGTGCTAGGCCCTGAGGTCTCCGTAATCGGGAAGGCAGCCCAGGCATTTGCATCCAGTAGGGCGGGCAGACAGTGGACCGCACATCCATCACGGAGCACGATCACTTCAGACGGTGGTGACTAGAATGAAAAAGGAAGGGACCAGCCATGGGAGGATTCGGAAGAGGCCCTTGGTGGGGAGGGCTGCATGTGGTCAAGAAACAAGAACACCTGGGCCCCAGATGGTTCGGCAAACCCCAATCGTTAGGAGCCTAGATTTAATTGTAAGAGAAATGGGAAATCTTCAGAAGGCTCTAAGCAAGAGAATATCTGGTTTATACCTTAATAAGGTTACCCTAAATGGGTATAGAGTTTGTTTCGCAAGATAAAAACGTTTTGGAGACCGGCTGCATAACAACGTGAATGAATTTTTTTTTTAATTTTTTTTTTAATGTTTATTTATTTTTGAGACAGAGAGAGACAGAGCATGAATGGGGGAGGGGCAGAGAGTGAGGGAGACACAGAATCAGAAACAGGCTCCAGGCTCCGAGCCATCAGCCCAGAGCCTGACGCGGGGCTCCAACTCACAGACCGTGAGATCGTGACCTGAGCTGAAGTCGGACGCTCAACCGACTGAGCCACCCAGGCACCCCATAACGTGAATGTATTTAACGTGACTGCACTGTACCCTTAAAAATGGTTAAGATGGTAGTTTGTTATGTGTATTTTGCCACAATTAAAAAGAAATCTGTGAACTTTACCCATATAGGTATTTGATAATTTTGTTTGATTTTCTCCTCTGATTTGGGGGGTAAGGAGAAAAAAAAATGGGATGATTTAAAGAGAGTTTGTTCGGGGGTGCCTGGGTGGCTCAGTCGGTTAAGCATCAGAGTTCGGCTCAGGTCATGATCTCATGGTTCGTGGGTTTGAGCCCTGCGTCGGGCTCTGTGCTGACAGCTCGGAGCCTGGAGCCTGTTTTGGATTCTGTGTCTCCCTCTCTCTCTGACCCTCCCCTGCTCACACTCTGTCTCTGTCTCTCTCAAAAATAAATAAAAACATTAAATGCTTTTTTTAAATAAAGAGAATTTGTTCAATATATGCATAGAATGATTAATTCTCTAACCACAATAAGGAGCAGTATGAAGACCTTCATTATCCTGAAAAAAAATTCCAAATATCCAAAATAAATGTATGGCCTAAGCTCATTTTAAGGTGCCTGTGTAATTTAGATATTTTCGTTAAACAAGTGACATATCATTCATTGGTACCATTGAAAATGTTAACATTTACAAGCATACAAGCAAATTTAGTTATTGTGCAGAATAGGTTGGGGGTATCTTATTTTTTTCATAGGAGAATGTACTTTACTTTCTGACAACCTGGAGTCAGTGTTAAGGGGCACCCAGGTGGCTCAGTTAGTTAAGTGTCCGACTTCGGCTCGGGTCATGATCTCACGGTTTGTGAGTTCAAGCTGTCTCCTGTCAGCATGGAGCCTGCTTCAGATCCTCTGTCCCCTTCTCTCTATGTCCCTCCCCACCCTTTTGAAAATAAATAAACTTAATAGAAAAAAAATGTTTAAAGGATTTAGTATTAATAAATTAATAATATCTATGTATATGTGTGGTTTTTCGGGTGTTAATATTCAGGGAAGCTGGTGAAGAGAATACAGGAACTCTGTAGTATCTTTGCAACATTTCTGTAAGTCTACAGTTACTCAAAAATAAAAAGTTAATTAAAAAAGAAATGATTCTGCATCTCCATTAGGATGGCTAAAAGACAATCAAATACTGTCACAGATGCCAAACACATAGAAACTTCACATCAACAGGTGGGAAGGTCAACTGGTATACCACTTTGGGAAAGAGTTATCTCAGCAGGATCGACTGAAGTCATTGATGCTGTATGACCCAATGATTCCAAACCTGGGTGTACATCCAACACAAATGACTGCTTATGTTCATGGAAAGACCTGTACGTGAAGGTCCGTGCAGCACAATTTCTTTCTCTTTTTAATGTGTATTTTTGAAAGAGAGACAGAGCATGAGCAGGGGAGGGACAGAGAGGACACAGAATCCGAAGCAGGCTCCAGGCTCTGAGCTGTCAGCACAGAACCCGACTCGGGGCTCAGACCCACGAACCATGGGATCATGACCTGAGCGAAAGTCAGATGCTTAACCTACTGAGCCACGCAGGCACCCCTCTTTCATACGAAGTTTGAAACCATGGAAGACAAATCTTAGGCAACAACAGTCAGAATAGTGGTTTCCTCAGGGCTGCCGGATAGGAAGGAACATGGGGGGTCCCTCTGGGGTGACAGAATGTTCTACATCCTGATCTGGTGGTGGTTACACGGGGCATATGCACATGCACTGAGCTGTGAGCGTAGATCTGTCCACTTTATCAGAAGTTATATCTCAATAAAAAAGCAGAAACAAAGAGGGAAGAGAAAGAGGAAGAACAGACAAGGCCCTGAATCGTGTGAACGATGCCTCTGGTGTCTCATGTCTCCACGTCGAAGGTGTCAGCTTTACTGACCTCTGAGGGACAGTGAAATTCCCTCTTCGATGCGATGAGTCCCTACCTCTCACGCCCACCTCCCAACAAAGTACCGACAATAGCACGTTAGGCTTGTAAAACTTGAAAGGAGATGGATTAATATATCAAGGCCACAGAAATGAGTATTTAAAACACGAAGTGCATCAGTCTGAGGCTAAAAATTGAGTCTGACTTTCTTGAACACCGATGTTAAGAGCCTGGGTAGCTCCCTTTCATGAAAGGGCCGTTTAAATATTGCATGCCGGGCCCCGTCTCCCCGGGATGCGCTGAGCCACGTTTCATCTTCTGTTTCCATCAAAGGCGGGATGGCTTCATCACAGATTCAGAGCGTGCCGTTGTCAGCCCCCTGGGCCAGCCCACAGAATTAGCATTTTCTGCATGCAACTGATGAGACCTGGAACGAAATAAGGCGGACGTGCTCAAGAGAGAAATGAAAGCTCCGGCCGCCGAGGGCTGCAACTTTGTAGGAGAGGGTGGTCCCTGCGGTGGGTGCAGTCAGGGGAGGCCTCTTGGAGGAGGTGGAGATTGAGATGGGACCCCGTTGACTGCTGCTGCTACTCCTACTAGTATATGGGGGTCTTAATTGGAATTCTGCCTAGAAGTAGACCCTGAGACAAGGATTCAAGCGCATGCTGTTTATTCAGGAAGCCCACGGAACATCGGTGGAAGAGAGGGGAAGTGAGACGAGGAAGAGAAGGCAGCCAGCAGAGGGGGTGACGCCAAGCCGGCCTCCCCCCAGGGACAACTGGAGCTTCACCCCACTGAGGACTCTGGGAAGCGCTATGAAACACGCACCTGGATACCCACACCCAAGTGCGAGGGGGCTGGTGTTCACACACGGTTGGCGGGAGGCTGTTGGAATAGGGGTGGCTGTATGTCCCTGTCTATTGTGCCATGGGCACCATCAGAGGTTCCAGGAAAGCCACAGGCAGAGGGACGCAGACGGTGCCAGGTGGAAGGTGCCAGCTGCAGGACGTCCCCGCGCTGTGTGCTCATCACGGACCGGGCGCTGGGCAAAGTGCTCTACCTGCACATCCCATTTGGTCCTTGCGGCAGTCCACGTGGAGGCATTCGCGAGGAAACGGAGTTCCGGAGAGGGTGTGGAGTTAGCCCAGGTCGGAGTGCAGGGAATGACCCAGAGTCTGTGTTAGCCACTGGCAGGTGTGGGCCGGCCACCTGTGAGGCTCCATCCGTATCCACAGCTGTTCCTCCTCACCCGGCCCCTCCCTACTCCAGACCTGAAATGTCCCCAGGACAGAGTTTGAATCCTGATCAAGGAAAATGTGTCCTGTATCGTCAAGGAGAAACACACTCTTGGGTCTCAAAAAAGCCAGTGGCAGGAAAGACAGAACAACTCAAGTGCTCACCAGCGGATGGATAAACACAGTGGAGTACATCCGTACAACGGGGTGTGATTCAGACAGAAGAATGGACGAAGAACTGGGGGCGCCTGGGTGGCTCAGTCGGTTGGGCGTCCCACTTCGGCTCAGGTCACGATCTCACAGCTCGTGGGTTCGAGCCCCGCGTCGGGCTCTGTGCGGACGGCTCGGAGCCTGGAGCCCGCTTCGGATTCTGTGTCTCCCTCTCTCTCTCTAGCCCTCTCCCTGCTCACACTCTGTCTCTCCATCTCTTAAAAAATAAACAAACATTAAAATTTTTTTTTTTTTAATGAATGAAGAACTTACTTACTGACACGTGCTACGACATAAATGAATCTTGAGGACATTGTGCGAGGTGGAAGAAGACAAACACAAAAGACCGTGCACCCTGTGATTCCGCTTATGTAAAGTATCTGGAATAGGCAAATTCGTAGAGACAGAAAGTAGATCAGAGGTTACCGGGGGGCTGGGGGAAGGAGGGTGGGGGGGGCGGTTACTGGCTATAACGGATACAGAGTTTCTGTCTGGAGTGATGAAACAGCTTTGGAAATAAATAGTGGTGATGGTTGCACAGCATTGTGGGTACACTTCATGCCACTGAATTATACACCTACACATGATTAGAATGGCAATTTTTACATGATCTGTATTTTATCACAATTTAAAAAATTTTACATAATATGCCAGAGATCACTGGCTCGTCTGCTTTGAGTGGGTGTAGTGTAGAGTATGTGACTTATATCTCAATAAAGCTATTTAAAAAGTCCAGTGGCAGGGGCACCTGGGTGGCTCAGTCAGTTAAGCGTCCGACTCTTGCTATTGGCTCAGGTCACGATGTCGCAGTTCGTGGGATGGAGCCCCGTGTCAGGTTCTGCGCTGACGGCGTGGAGCCCGCTTGGGATTCCCTTCCTCCTCTCGCTTTGCCTCTATCCCACTCTCCGTCTCTCAAAAAAAAGAAAAAAAAAAATCCAGGGGAAGGTGTCAATCCAGAGGCAGACCTTCAACCCCTGCCTCTTCTGGCTTCTACTACCATTTGTGGAAGAAAACGCAGGTCCTGTTGGAGGGGGAAGGTCATGCCGGCGGTCACACACCCACATGACCAGTGGCTGATCAGGCAAATGATGGGACTCACAGAGGATCCCCTGAGGGTCAGGGCCGTGGAGGCAGGCGAGTGAAGGCTGTTCCAGAAAGCCACATCCTTGGAGGTCACTGCAGAGCCCCGGACACAAGGCTGGGGACCCTGGTTCAGGAAAGGGTCAATAATTGAGAGGCTGCACCTAGCCGTGGGCTTTGGGATGACTGACTCACTGTAGCATGACCCTCTGCTCAGCGAGGACTGCTCAAAACAGTTTTTTTAAAGCAAAAAATTTTAATAAAAACTTTATAAAAAAGCTTGTCCTGTTTTCTGGTTATATAAAAATACCTGATAATTGTAAAGAAAATTGCAAAAACATAGACAATTATAAGGAAGAAAAACCACCTACATTCGATCACAAACATTTTGGAGACCAACTTCTCACAAAAATCTCTTTAAATATTTACACATATTGGTGAGGATGCGGAGAAAGGGGAACACTTTTGCACTGTTGGTGGGAATGCAAACTGGTGCAGCCACTCTGGAGAACAGTGTGGAGGTTCCTCAAAAAATTAAAAATAAAACTACCCTACGACCCAGCAATTGTGCTACTAGGTATTTATCCAAGGGATACAGGTGTGCTGTTTCGAAGGGGCACATGAACCCCCATGTTTATAACAGCGCTTACCAACAATAGCCAAAGTATGGAAAGAGCCCAAATGTACATTGACTGAGGAATGGATAAAGAAGATGTGGTCTATATGTACAATGGAGTATTACTCGGGAATCAAAAAGAATGAAATCTTGCCATTTGCAACTACGTGGATGGAACTGGAGGGTATTATGCTAAGCTAAATAAGTCAGTCTGAGAAAAACAAATATGTGATCTCACTCATACATGGAATTTAAGAAACAAAACAGATGAACATAGCGGAAGGGAAGCAAAAATAAGATAAAAACAGGGAGGGAGACAAACCATAAGAGACTCTTACATACAGAGAATAAACTGAGGGTTGCTGGTGGAGTATTGGGTGGGGGATGGGCCAAATGGGTGATGGTACTAAGAGGGCACTTGTTGGGATGAGCCCTGGGTGTTATATGTAAGTGATGAATCACTAAATTCTATGCCTGAAATCATAATTACATTATATGTTAACTAACTTGGATTTAAATTAAAAAATAAATTAATTAATTTTTAAAAACCAAACATTTACACACAGACACACAGCACACTGAATCATGGGAAACTTTTCTTTGGCTTATCTTCTCTCTCTCTCTCCCCCATTCCTTCCCTCCCTGCCTTCCCTCATCTCTGACCAATGTCACCAGCCTGGCATACATCTCAACCCATCTGTTCTCTGTTCATATTACCTTGAACAAACATATAGCTATATATCTCATTATCTGTTGCTGCATAATGAGCTATCCTAAGCTAAGTGGCATGAAACACAAATGTTTTAGAAAGCTCACGGTGTCTGTGGGTCTGGAATCCAGGCAGGGCACATGCTGCACTCTACACATCTGGGGCCTCAGCTGGAAAGACTCCTACAGCGACAGGGGACTGGATTGTCTGGAGGTTTCTCCACTCACGCAGCCACTGTCTGAACTGGGATGTCTGGAAGGCTGGGCCCACCTGGAAGTGATGTTCCCGAAGTGCCTAAACGTGACCTTGCGTGTGGCGTGGGCATCCTCACAGCATAGCAGCCAATTCGCGCACAGAGTGTCCCAAAAGGAACTGGTCTGGAGAGGAAGGGTTTCAAGAGTCTCCGAGTCATAGGCTTCCCTTTCCCCTCCGTTTTATCAGTTAGAAGTGAGTCACAAGGCCAGCCTAGGTTCAAGGGCAAGAGAATTAGACCTCCCAGCCCTTGGTAAGGGAGTAGCGAGGTCACACTGCAGGAGAGCTGGCAGGGAGGAAATGAGGTTTCAGCCATCTCTGGAGCATAGACTCATCCTCACTGTAAGGGTATCTATGACCACACACACACGATCTTAAATGTAAGATCATGCTGCAAATCCTCTTCTGGCTCCGTCCTCCTTCGTGCTAAGACTTGGAGTGAGTCACGTGGTGAGGCTTCATCCGCTGCTCCTGTGGCCGCATGGATGTAGCGCATGTATTCAGCTACTCGAGGGCAGTCTTGGCTGAGAATGAGCTGACCCCGTGCCACTTGTACAAGCATGGAACTTACACTTGGCTCTGACCACAGAGCACGGAAATCTGTGTCCCTTGGCTCACCCTGTTTGGGCATCAGACCAAAGTGGAGAAAGCCCAGAGCTCTGGGGGCAGTTCAACAAACTGGTAGACCAACGACATGGGAGGAAGCACACAGCCTCTAGAATTTGTTGCTGATGTTTAAAGAATAGCAGTGGTAGTAAGAAACAGACATATTATGAAGCTAATGAAATTCAGGCTTCAGCTCCCTCCCTTGCAAGGGCCCGTTCCAATACCTGCGTCTTTCTTTCTTTTTAATTTTGTTTTAACATTTATTTATTTTTGAGAGACAGAGCATGAGCAGGGGAGGGGCAGAGAGAGAGGGAGACACAGAATCTGAAGCAGGTTCCGGGCGCTGAGCTGTCTGCAAAGAGCCCGATATGGGGCTCAAACCCACGAGAACCGTGAGATCACGACCTGAGCTGAAGTCGGACGCTCGGCCAACTGAGCCACCCAGGTGTCCCTCCAACGCCTGCTTCTAATGCTTTCGTGATAGTTTTGCATTCTCTTCTTAGCCCCCAAATCATAGGCGCTTCAGAGCCTGCAAAACCTAGACCCTGCCCTGCCCTGCCCTGAGAAGTGCGATCCCAAAATTGTACTTAGAGTGGGGTGCCAAGCCTGTAACTTCAGAAATTTTCTAGCAATTCCCAAAGGACAGTGGTGGAGAAACCCCCAGCTGCATTTTTAGTTGTTGAGTCTTTGCTCGTTCTTATTTCTGTCAGGGGCACAAAGGTTCACAAAGGGAAAGAAGTGGGGAAATGGGAAATGTATTTGCATGCTATCAGATTATTAAAAATAAATACTTATCATACTGTATTCGCTTCCCAAGTCCAAATGCAAATGCGGGCGGAGATCCAGCCTTTGGAAAAGAGCCCTCTTTAAAAAAGGCAATTATAAGATTTCATTTTCAACAGTGTCTTTTATTGTCAAGCCCTTTGGCAAAAAGTTGACAAGCAAGCCAAACCCATAATGGGTGCAGTGACAAGCAGCATGTTAATTCATGGGCTCTCATTCAGACCGAGAAAGTCACAATCTTGGACGTTCCCAGTACGCCAGAAATCAACATACCAACCTACTGTGCTCCAAGCTGTGTCCTGATAGAAACAGACTCAGCAGGGCTCCTGGGTTGCTCAGTCGGTTAAGCATCCGACCTCGGCTCGGGTCATGATCTGGCAGTTTGTAAGTTTAAGCCCCGCATCGGGCTCTGTGCTGACAGCTCAGCCTTGAGCCAGCTTCAGATTCTGTGTCTCCCTCTCTCTGTGCTCCTCCCCTGCTCACGCTCTATCTCAAAAACAAATAAACATTGAAAAAATTGAAAAAAAAAAAAAAAGAAACAGACTCAGTGGATGTGGCTGATGCAAGCAGGAAAGGAGGTCACTAAAAGGAGGTTGGGTGGCTCCAGGATCACAGGCAGGATTTGGGGAAGCTGGTCCAGAGTCAGTCACAGGCCTGACATGGTGAGGCCCCTGCTGCTGGGCTCTAAAAAATCCAGTGGGTTGGGCTTCACTTTAACACTTGATAGAGGTCACTGGTCAATGTGTGTGGCCACTGGTACCACGGCAGCTGGTGTTACTACCAATGCAGAAACATCCCTACTTGTCCAATCACCAGCTCAGAAAGCACAGATTGGGCCGGGTGCCTCGGATTCGTCAATCCTAGATTTCACGAGTACAGGCTAGCTGCAAGGGAAGCTGGGAAAGTGACACTCAGGATTTTTTTTTTGTTTGTTTGTTTATGTGGGATGGGCCAGTTGCCTCAGATTCGTCAATCCTAGATTTCACGAGTACAGGCTAGCTGCAACGGAAGCTGGGAAAGTGACACTCAGGATTTTTTTTTTTTTTTTTTTTTTTTTTTGGTTTATGTGGGATGGGCCAGTTGCCTCAGATTCGTCAATCCTAGATTTCACGAGTACAGGCTAGCTGCAACGGAAGCTGGGAAAGTGACACTCAGGATTTTTTTTTTTTTTTTTTTTTTTTGGTTTATGTGGGAGGCAGGCTTTAAAACCATAGGAGTAGACAGGAGATTTGAAGAGACCTTTCACAAAAGCAAATGCATGAATAGCCAACAAGCACATGAAAAGATGGTCAACATCATTAGCTGCCAGGGAATTGCAAACTAAAACCACAGTGAGATGCTACTCTACACCCACTAGAGTGGCTAAAATTTAACACTGACAACACCAAATGTTGACAAGGATCTGGGGATCTGGGGCAACTAGAACTCTTATACCTTGTCGGCCAGAATGTGAAATGCTACAATCACTTTGGAAAACAGTTTGGGAGTCTCTTATTAAGTTAATTATACACTTATTGTACAACTCAGTGATTCCACTCCTAGGTATTTACCCAAAAGAAAGCATATGTCCACACAAAGACTCATACACAAAGGTTCATGAAAGCTTATTCATAATAACCCAAATCAGACAATGTTCGAATGTCCATCAACAAATGAACAGACTGACAAATTACAAATTGTGATACATCCATGAAATGGAATACTAGTGAGTCTTAAAAAGGAATACAACAACATGGGTGAATCTAAAAACATCGAGGTGAGTGAAAGAAGCCAATCTACTAAGAGCACTTGTAGTCTAATTCTTTCATTAAACTTTAGGAAAGACAACTCTATTCCATTTGGACAGCAGACCAATGGTTACCTGTAGTTTGCAGTGAGGGTGTGTTTAGTGGGGAAGGGGTTCATATATATATATATATATATATATATATATATATATATATATATATATATGAGTCCCTGTGATGAGTCTTTTACATCAAATGTGGGGACTCATATCGGTTAATTCTTCATCATAATCCTTAAGATTCACCAATGAGAAAATGGAGACTCTTTGTCACTTATCACAACTAATAAAATATCAAATTATTAAGTTGCAAATAATGACGTATTTACTCAACCAACATTTATGGAGTGCCTACTGTGAACAAGACTATGTGCCAGGATTCTGAGCTCCCACATCCAGCAACTCAGAGCTGGTGAGTAAGGGCCTTAGCAGATAGCAGCGATCCAGTGGGGAGGGATGTGTGGGTGTGGAAACAGGGCTGCGTAGATGAGGGGAGCCTCCTTGAGTCTTGAAGCTTAAGTGGGAGGGATTTATGGATTTGGGAAGATGAGAATGTGGAGGGGGGGGAAGACTTCCAACTCTTTAGAACTATGGGCCCGGGCACAGCTTTCCCATGGATGGGGATGGTGTGGGCAGATGACTTCAGGTCACACAGGCTCAGAATTATTATGGCAGGAAATAGGGAGTCATAGCAGATGTTTGAGCAGCACAATGATGCGATCAAGGAGCAGATAGAGAAAGATCTTCCTTACAGTGGCATTCATCTGGAAAATTTCTTGCCCATTCTGGTCTAGCTGAGATGCCACCTCTTTAGAGAAATCATCAAAAAAAAAAAAAAAGATCGCAGGGCCCCATGTAGAGCATCCTCTAAGGCTTTATGGGTAATGTATCACATTGTATCACAATGTAAATACATCACAGTGTATCTCAGTCAAAAACAGTAACAGCATATATCAAGCACATATTACATGCCAGGCATCTGGCACACATTATTAACTTAATGCCCCTAACAGCCAGTTGTGTTATCCTTCCCTTCTTATGAATGAGGAAGCTAGATTATAAGAAGGTTAACTTCTTTCTATTCACAAGGCTGGTAAATGGCAGAGCCACGGATTTGAAACCTGATCTGCCCGGTTTAGATTTTACAAAGCAACTTTTTGATTAGGAAAGCAAACTTTCCCTATTGGTCCTAGAGGGCTCACACATCAGGACCAACAGGCTTGCTGGGGAAGCTGGTCTGACCTGTTGTAGATGCCCCTGCCTGGTTCCTGGAGGGAGACGCAGCCGGGAGCTGTGTTTGCACCCCACGCCACGGGCCAGGATTCCGTCTCCTGCCCTGGGGACCCTCCTCCAGGCTCCTCCAAGCTGCCCTCAGCCCAGGACTGCTCTGTGCCGGCCACACCCTGAGGCTCCCTGCCCTCTGGCTTCTTGTCAGGTTTGGCAATGGGGACCCCAGCAGGTGATAGAGTGAGGGCAGAGAGCGGGTTCTGGGATTTGTTTCTCAGCTCTTTATGGGCACTGTCAGCACCAGCTGGCTGCTCTCTGGACCAGGGCCACGGGTCCTGTCAGGTGGTTCCCTCCCCTCTGGTCCCTCTGATGCCAGTCTCAGTGACCATGCCCGCGCCTGGCCCCCGCAGGCCTAGGGGCAGTCACGGAGCCCAGGGCACCGCCTCAGCCTCACGGTTTTCCTCTCCCCCTGCTCACGCCTCTGATGAGTCTCTAGTCAGCTCTCTTCAAATTATCCTACTAATGCTACTGGTATCAACCCATTACTCCTTTTTTTTTTTAATGTTAATTTATTTATTTTGAGAAAGAGAGAGAGCAAGCAGGGGAGGGGCAGAGAGAGAAGGAAAGAGACAGAATCTCAAGCAGGCTCCGCACTTTCAGCACCAAAGCTGACGCGGGGCTCTGACTCACAAACCGTGAGGTCACGACCTGAGCCAAGGCCAAGCATCACAGGCTTCACCGACCGAGCCACCCAGGCGCCCCTCAACCCATCACTCCTTTCTAACCACACTCAGCTCCTCCTCGTGTGGCCATTTGGTACATACTGAGTCATTCACCTAAGCCAATCAGGCCCCGGCCGGGTTGGTCCCATCAGAGCCGAGCTCAGGACTCCGAGGGTTGTGGGAGGCTATTCTGCTCACTCCCCCCAACCCTCCCCACGAGAAGGAGGAGGCCTGCAGCCACGTGCCTCCTGCCAGGACTCCTGGCAGCCGTGTTGTGACTGGGAGGGAAACCAGTGTGAGAAGGAAGCCGACAAGCCAAGGAAGGGAGATGAGAGAATGGCAGAGAACCGGGTCGGAGGCCGATCGGAGAGCCCTGCCACAGAACCCTTCAGATTTGTAAGATGACAAAAGTTCTGGATGTTCAAGCTAGTCCGTATTGCATTTCCACCACTTGCAAACTACGGCCTCAAGAGACCTACCTACCCCCTCCTTCCCCCCCCCCACGGATTCCACACTGCTCTTCTCCCATTTGCATGTGGCTCCTAGATGCGCCACCGATTAGATCACTTCTAGAATGAAACCCAGGGCTTATCTTGTGTAAGCAACCACCTTCATTTCAGGCCTGCGCAATCACTTTTATTCTTACCCCGGAGTCTGGAACCATCTTCCATTAACGTGTCAGCGTGGAGCTCCCTGAAATAAAGTACCGGGGCACAATTGTTGAGCTGGGCTAATTAAAGATGTGTATCATTGGTGGACTTGTCTCTTTGGAACCAAAAAATTAATTATGTTTCTTTGGCCTGGTGACCAGATGTGAAAAACAAACCAACAGATACACATAATTGTTTGCTATCTCCTCTTCCCCCAATAAATTCTCTCCAGAACTCATTCGCTTTTTTTCAGATTCTGTGGGTACCAGGGGGGGAACGTCCAATGGGATCTAAAGAAACTGATCTCACGCAGTCCGCGGTTTCTTGGAAACGTTCACTCTCCTCCGGGGACACGTGACGGGGGAGGAGAGGCAGGTGCAAAAACGGAAGGGCGGATGAGACTCAAAGGGCCCTGTCCCAAGAAGGGTCCGTAACTCTGCGGATCAGGAATGTGCCTGTTTCTTTGTTTGTTGGAGTTTCTGTGCGAGGACCCAGGTGGCAGCGACCTGTTCTTCTGAAGAGAAATAGCTTCCAGAAAGGGCCTCAAGGGACTTCTCCCTCGTCCTCCCTCATCTCCTCCAGGTGCAGGTGGCCGGTGTGAGCTAGACTGAGCATGTATTCTGCAAATGGTAGAAAACCCAGTTGCGGGCCTGGCCATTTCCAGAGTCAGGGGAACAGTCCACGAGTCCTTACTTCTGACGTCAGTGGTCCCCAAGACCACCCTCAGGTTTGGTTAATTCACTGAGAGGACTCACAGAATTCGCCAAGAGCTGTTACACACAAGTTCAAGGTTTATTACAGTGGAAGAATACAGATGAAGATCAGGACAAGGAAAAGGCTCATGGGGCAGAGGAGAGAAAAGATGCAAACACAGAGTTTCCAGCTGTCACCTATCAGTGGGGTCAAGGGCAGTGCAGATGTCTCCCAGTGACATGTGACAATATGCATGAGCAGGGAAGCCCCCCAGCCTCGGTGTCCAGAGTCTTATATTTTTATTTTTATTATTTTAGAGAGAGAGAGAGAGAAAACATGCAAATGGGAGAGAGGAGCAGAGGGGAAGACAAACAGAGAGAGAGAGAGAGAGAGAGAGAGAGAGAGAGAGAGAAGCCCAGTGCAGAGCTCGACACAGGGCTGGATCCCACGACCCTGGGATCATGACCTGAGTCAAAATCAAGGGTTGAACACTCAACCGACTGAGCCACCCAGGCTCAGTCGAGGATCCATAACACAGACATGGTTGACTCCCCGTATGGCTGACCTCAGTCTCCAGCCCTTCTGGAGGTCAAGCTGACCATTGTGACCCAAAGCCCCCATCCTAAATCATATTACTAGACTGTCTGCCATTGCCCAAGGCCTCCAAGTAAGCAAAGACACTCTTATCAGGTGGAGCATTCCAAGGGCTCAGCGGATCTTTGCACACATAGCCAGGTGGTCACCGCCCAGAGGAAAACACGGAATGCCTTGTCTCTTTCTATCTGTCCAACAGAATCCCACCCAGCTGGTGAGGTGACCACCGGTCTGTCTCCTCCTGGAAGGCCTCAGAGACCTTCAACAGTTTGGATCCCCCCCATCCCCCACAGCCTCCCCAGAGGGCAGCCGACACATAGGATTAGCCGCAAAAGCACTGGGAAATCTGCACACAAGTTACCTCCCCAAAACCCCAGCTCAGCCCCCCAACAGACTCTCCCTCCAGGGTTTCAAAGAGCCTGCAAGGGCCAGGCTGAATCAACCTGACTTGGCAAATGGGTAACAAGAATATCTCCCCAGAGTCATTTGAGCACTGAGCAGCCAAAATGTCCTGGGTATCTGTTTTTCAGCCTTTTTACCCAATTCCGGACTGGTTCCTACAAGGTGGGGTTAAAAGACAGTTACAGAAGCCATGTCCTAGGGAGTAATTAGGGTTTTAGAATTTTACGCTGGGGCGCCTGGGTGGCGCAGTCGGTTAAGCGTCCGACTTCAGCCAGGTCACGATCTCGCGGTCCGTGAGCCCAGAGCCCCGCGTCAGGCTCTGGGCTGATGGCTCAGAGCCTGGAGCCTGTTTCCGATTCTGTGTCTCCCTCTCTCTCTGCCCCTCCCCCGTTCATGCTCTGTCTCTCTCTGTCCCAAAAATAAATAAACATTGAAAAAAAAAATTTAGAATTTTACGGGGCGGGGGGGGGGGGGGTCTTACAAGGAGGCAGCCTGGACCAAACCCCTCCTTTACAGGAGAAGGAATGGCTCCAGGAGGGGGCAGGCTTGCTTTTCAATCCACCTGCCCCACCCTCCCCCGCCAAGCCACCACCACTCTATCTGCTTCAGGTAGAACCAGTAGTTCAAGGGCTTTACAATTAAAGTAATGAATGTCATTCCCTGGGCCTTCTGCAAAATTGCCAGCTTAGAAAGGCTAAAGTCAGATCTTGTCTGATCACATTTTAAGCTCCGTGATTAACCAACAACACGGCTGGAAGCCACACAAAGTGCAAGAAATGCTCTCAGCCAGCACAAAGCTTTCGCCGACGTTAGTGGCTGAGACGTGGGGAGGCCGCCAAGACTGGGCACTGCCTGACTTCAAGACGAAAGGGCAACACTGCCGAATCACAAAAGAGCCCCCCAGATCACCGAGTTCGTGGAAACAGACACCCCACCAATGGCAGCTTCCACACGCACACAGCAGGCACCGTGATATCTTTTATGGCTTTGCCGAGTCTTTCGCTTTGCTACCAGAAGAAGCGTGCTCTTTAGGTCTGTGTCCGATTTACGGATGCGCGCGTGGAATTACACCCGTATTATATGACTACACATAAAAGTTGGTGATTGTGGAATCTTACTAGTTTTCACTCTGGTAAATCACCATCTTAGCTCAACTCAACAAAGAAGTGGCTTGTCCGGCCGACAGGTTCGCCCGCCAGAGCGCTCCCTAATTACAATACACACTCAAGGGCTCATTAGGAACTAAATTACATCCCAGTCATTGAGGGAGCCGACTTCTTGCTTTGCAAGGAAGCGCTCTGGTTGGATGAAGGAGCTTTGTTGTATCATTCATTCATTCCTTCCTTCACTCACCCACTCACTCGTGCATGTGTGCATTCGTTCAAAGTACCACACTGCACATGCTCAGTGATTGGCCACGGCCTCCTTGGTCATCTGTGCAAGCTAACTTGCACTAACTATGAGGTACTGCCCCGTAACATTTCAGTGAAGGACGAGTTGGAGAATATGGCACCACACATCCTGAGAGTTGCTCCTAGGGACACCCAGGCTGTTGCGTGGAACCCAGGAGCATCTCTGTGTCACCTCCACACCCAGGATCCCCCACGGGAATGGCTGGGGCTGTCCATTCTGTCTCCGCTGACTCTTCTTCTTATGGCTCTGGCCCCTCGTCTCTTGGCCAGACCAGTGCGACAGCAAATCTTCCCATCTCCCCCTGAGCACCGCCTCCTGCAGTCCCCACCCCACGACAGTGAACTGTCCCCAGCATGGCACATCCCACTTTCTAGTTCTCACTTTAGATCGTGGCCTGCCCTTGCTGAAAGCCCTTGGTTGGCTCCCTATTGCCCCCAGGTAACCTCCAGACTCTGGATGACCCGGGTTCTCGCTCTTTCTGTTCTCATCCCATCTCCCTGCCTCTGTGGGCACAAAGCCCTCTGATGCCCCCGTCCCCAAGTGCTCACTACTCCCTGGGTCCCGGGCTCCTTCCCGAGGCTGCTTCCTCTGCCCTGAGTGCCCTTCCCTGAGACAACTCACCTCTCCTCTCCCTTCCAGACTCAGCTCATGCACCACCACCCCCCCCCATGATGCCTTCCTAATGTGAGGACATGGAATGAAGTCTCATTCGAAGGGTGGCAGGGAGCAGGGGGACTCAAGAGGAGAGACTGAAATGCCAACCAGAGGCCAGACTGTATGTGAAGACAGATCTTGAACCCCCCCGCAGCAACGGGCCCCAGACGGCCAGGACTTCATCGGCTGGCCGCTTCGCTCGTTTTTGTTCCTGATTCCAACTTAGGACAAACCAGAGAAAGCCAAATATGGTCCCCTAACCGATCACATAGAATGTCCCACTTCTAGGGAGGCTGCCTCCAGCTTCCTCAGGCCCCCCAGCCAGGGCAAGTCTGAGCCTTCCCTGTGGCCCCTTGTAAAACTCCACCACCCCGCTGCCTGCCTTTGCATCTCTGCCAAACACGAATGACGGGGTTATTTGCTTTAGGAGGCTCTGAATAAATAGCCGTGGCTGGTCCTCATTTGGGGGCGCCTTCATTTTTGTCCACACTGACCCCCCCTTCTCCTCCCTGAGCACGAGGCCTCACCCTCCACAGCTCACCCCTGCCACTGGTGTCTCCTAGCTGGGTTAGGGTCACCTGTGAGCGCCCAGCACAGGGCCCACACAGCGAGTGCTCGTGGATGGAGGGAGTGCATGAAGGCATCGATGACGCGGATGTTTACGGGCTGGGCATCACAGTGCTAGCATGCGCAGAGGACTTGCCCTGCGCCCACATGGGTATCAGGCCAGTGAGGACCAAAACCTGCACTGCCCTGGCTTCTGACATGTTCAAGAAACAGATCATTTGAATGCTTCTCTGTAGCACTTGGCACCACTGTGCATTTACACGTGTGATTCCTGAGGGTAACTCCCCTCCTCCAGGCCGTGTGCTTCTTGACCGTGTGCTTCCAGGATGTGGCTGTGTCATTGGTGATATTTGGCATCTTTATGGGTACTTGGCATGTAGTGGGTACTTACTAAAATTTTTTTAAAGTTTATTTTGAGAGAGACAGAGACAGCACAAGTGGAGGAAAGGCAGCGAGAGAGAGAGAGAGAGAGAGAGAGAGAGAGAGAGAGAGAGAGAATCCCAAGCAGGCTCCATGCTGCCAGCACAGAGTCCAATGTGGGGTTCGAACCCACAAAGCTGTCAGATCATAACCTGAGCCAAAACCAAGAGTCGGACGCTTAACCGACTGAGCCACCCAGGTGCCCCTAGTAGGTATTTATTAAATGTTACAGGAAGAGGACACCTGGGTGTCCAACTCTTGATTTCAGCTCAGGTCATGATCTCATAGTTTGTTAGTTGGAGCCCCATGTGGGGCTCTGTGTTGGCAGTTTGGAGCCTGCCTGGGATTCTCTCTCTCTCTCTCTCTCTCTCTCTGCCCCCCCCCCCACTCGCTCTCTCTCTTTCAAAATAAATAAATTAAGAAAATTTTGTAAAATTTTTAACATTTTTTTTGAGAGACAGAGAGTGAGTGGGGGAGGGGCAGAGAGAGAGGGAGACACAGAATCTGAAACAGGCTCCAGACTCTGAGCTGTCAGCATAGAGCCTGACGCGGGGCTTGAACTCACAAACTGCAAGATCATGACCCGAGCTGAAGTCAGCCCCTTAACCGACTGAGCCACCCAGCTGCCCCATCTAAAAAAGTTTTTAATGTTACAGGAAGGAAGGGAGGAAGGGAGGAAGGGAGGAAGGAAAAGAGAGAGGGAGGAAGGCTGGCAGAATCTTGGGTCTCCTGGGGTCCCCCTCTCCCCTCCACCTTTACCATCTTCAAGACTCTCCCCTCCTCCCTGGTTTCTTCCGGCTTCTGCCAGACACACGATGAAGGTCAACGCAGGACAGTTGTGAGGATTCCGAATGAATTCGCCAGAGGCTAACACGTTTCTGAGCATCTTTAAATGGGGTTTTAATCCCACCACTGACCCAAATTCCCAGGCCAGTGCCACCAGGAGAGCCCGGCCACACGCCCCTAAGGAGGGCACCCCGGGCAGGTGTGCCTGACCCCGGCGAAGGCGGCGGGGAGGGTGCACCTTCTCGAAGGCTGGGAGCCTCTACTGCAAACACCACCAAATGCTAGGCACCACAAATTATTCCGTGATTTTTACAGGAACCATAAATATTACATAGCACATTTCCTCAGTTCTACAAGCACAGGAAGCAGGTGCTACATGCCCTCCAACACGGTAATTAGGAGGACTCAGCCAGAGGACCAGCTTGCGCTATAAAAACACCGCCACTTGCTGTCTCCAGGCCGGTCATTAGGAGAGACCACAGTGAGAAGAATCCAGATTCAGAGAACGTCCGGAGTTGACTTGTGGGTTATCTCATAAGAGCTCCAGATTTTATTTTAGCTCCAGTGCTATCTGAGACTGATAACGGCCCCACCAAATCCAAATGAAATACATATTTTAGGGATTTTAATCTAAGCAATACCAGCAAATGTGCCACTTTGGGGATGAATTATTTATTTGTTTGAGGCTAAGAGAAAATCCACACAAGCAGACCAAGGCCCCGAAATAGCGGAAAGTAAATTAAAGCGGCAGCCTGTGGCCGGCTTAATGGGCAGACAGCCCCTCACCGCCCTTAAGTGTCACCAGAAATGAACTAGATGGGCCCCACCCGGAAAATGTTTAAAGATGCGCTGGTCTCAGACTTTGCTTTTCCACACGTTCTTGGAAGCATTGGTCTCTGAAGAACACGTTGAAATGTTTAGGTTCCAAGGCCCCATCTGGAACACAAAGGTCTAGGGGGAATATTGAATCAATCCACCTTCTCATTCTGGGCTTTCTTGCCCACGTCGTTTGCAGAATTGTGTTTGAGGGTTGTAAAGGCATTATGAGTTTCACGGGTGGGGGTGCCAGGCGGAGCGTGCGTCTCCACCCCAGACCCCTCGGGGGTGAGGTGAGGGTCTGAGTCAGCGTCCAGACGGGTCCCAATTCATTGTTAATAAGCACCCCTGTCCAAAGAACATGAAGGCTGGGATCTGTTGTGTCCAACAGAAGTCTCTGCCCAGTGGGATGTTCTCGATCTACGCTGCCCAGTATAGTGGTCACTGGCCCCAAATGTTGTTACAGTGACCAAGGAGCTGAACGCTTCATTTAAAATTTTTGTTTGTTTTGCATTCATTTAAATGTTAAAGTAGATGCTTGACACAGTTCTTGGAAAACCCTCAAGGATGTTTGGAACAACTTGGACATTTGAATCTGCTTTAAAAAAATTTTTTTTTAACGTTTATTTTTGAGAGAGAGAGTATGAGTGGGGGAGGTGCAGAGAGAGGAGGAGACACAGAATCTGAACAGGCTCCAGGCTCTGTGCTGTCAGAGCCCAACGTGGGGCTCGACCTCACGAACTGCAAGATCATGACCTGAGCAGAAGTCAGACGCTTAACCAACTGAGCCACCCAGGCGCCCCATGAATCTGTTTTTTTCAACCACAGATTTTATGAAGTCTAAATACAGATCAGGTGTTTCTGGTGAAAATTTAGGGGTCTGAATAGGGATATGCAGTAAGTAAAACATTTCATTAATAAATCTTACATTGATCATAGGCCGGAATGATAAACATTTTGGATATTTTGGATTACATAAAGTATAATATTAAAATCCATCTCCTCTGTTGCATTTGCTGTTTTAAAATGGCTCTTAGAGAATTTAGATCACACGTGTGGCTGGTGTGATGGTTCTGGTGGCCGTGTTGATGGCCCGGCCTCAGCTGGGCATGCAGCACAGGGGTGATAAAGACTCAGCTCACATGGGGCTCAGGGTTGGAGGGACACAGACAAGCAAATGAAAAGAATGAGAATAACAGGAAGGCAGGAATGCTCTGGAGAAATCCCTGTGCATGGAACCCTCTAGGACCATGTGTCTATGACCCTGCACAACTGTAGACAACAGACCTGTTGGGGGTCCCAGATGCTGCAGCCCCCCCCCCCCCAAATCAAGAGCAGAAAAATCAACAACCAGGACCGAGGCAAAAAGTCCTGACACAGGCACAGCTGATGCAGATGCCACTGAGGCCTCAGTGACCTCAACTTCAGAACACAAATCAGACCCCACGTCTGACAGCAAGATCACCGTATGGAGTCTCACATATCCTGGGAAACCTGGACATCACCTGTGAGGTAGCCTCCCCCACCTCCCAATTCCCTTCCTGAACTGGCACTGCCCATGGCTGTCACCACACTGCTACCCTGGGTTAATGGCCTATGTTGCACCACGGGGCCCCAACCTTAATCAGGGGGAGGACCCCTTTGTAATGTCAGAAAAATCCACTTAGCCTGTGGATGGAGACACCAGTAGAGAACAAACAGCTATTCGAATGAATTCAGGCACACTTTTTTTTTTTAAAGTTATACCTCAGTTAGTTAGCATGTAGTGCAACAATGATTTCAGGAGTAGATTCCTTAATGCCACTTATCCATTTAGCCCATCCCCCACCCACAACCTCTGCAGCAACCCTCAGTTTGTTCTCTATATTTAAGAGTCTCTTACGCTTCCCCCCCCCGCCGCTTTTATATTATTTTTGCTGCCCTTATGTTCATCTGTTCTGTATCTTAAATTCTACATGAGTGAAGTCATATATTTGTCTTTCTCTAATTTCACTTAGCATATTACACTCTAGTTCCACCCTCATTGTTGCAAATGGCAAGATTTCATTCTTTTTTATTGCTAATATTCCACTGTGTATATACACATATATCTCACCTCTTCTTTATCCATTCATCTGTAGATGGACATTTGGGCTTTTCCCATACATTGGCTATTGTCAATAGTGCTACCATAAACATTGGGGTGCAAAGGCACCCCACATTTTAAAAAAGAATTTAAAAGGTATTTATCACACCATCTCCATGCATTTGAAAACTAATCCACTGTGGGGAGACTGTATTTATGCCAGCTGCAGAGTGGGAGTGAAGGGCAGATTCTCTACACCGGTAGGAACTCTTGGACGCATGCTGGGAACAGGAGTGGACAGGGAAGGGTTTGGGGTGCCCTTGGGATCCTCAGGCCTTGAGTGCTGACACCAGCCTGGATTCAGGAGGGATTTTCTGCTCAGGAAAGAAGAGGTGAGTTTCCTGGGAGGTGAGAGACCCATAGAAGAAGCAGACCCTCAGGGCTGGATGAGCTGTGTGTGTGAAGCCACCCCCTCCCCCCCCCCCCCCCCCCCCCCCCCCCCCCCCCCCCCCCCGGCAGTGATACTCAGAGAGGAGGCAGGACCACATGGTGGAGACTGACATTCCCTGTGTCTTCGTTTGGGCCTCTAGAAGCGGACTCAGAGACAAGGATTTGAGGACAAGTGGCTTATTTGGGAGGGAAGGGTATGGGGTGGGAGAGTGAGATACTGGAAGTAATCCCATGGGGACACCCCAGGACTCGGGCGGAGCACCACCTCGCAGTCACCCCATCAGCGTGCAATGCCCTCTGGTGGGGTTTTATACGCGACATTAGTCATCTATTGCAGCATTAAAAAGTCATCCCAACACTTAGCTTAAAACAAGAGTACTTACGAGGGGCCTGGGTGGCTCGGTGGGTTAAGCATCCGACTGTTGGTTTCGGCTCAGGTCATGATCTCACAGTCGGTGAGTTCGAGCCCCGTGTTGGGCTCTGTGCTGACAGTGCCCGAGCCCGCTCGGGATTCTCCTTCCCCTTCTCTCTCTGCGCGGCCGCTTGCACCCTCTCTCTCTCTCTCTCTCTCAAAAATAAATAAACATTACGCACTGCCTTTGAGCCCCTGCCGCGCCTGCGCGTGGCGCCAGGTTCAGGCTGCACGCATGCGCTTGCGCATAACTGGGCCCGCCAGGTCCTCCCCCCGCCCCCCCCCCCCGGCGGCCCTTGTAACCGTGAGCGACACTGGGACACCCGGCTGCGAGCGGGTGGGGGTCCTTGTGGAAAGGGCCCCGGGGAGACGTCCTATAGGCCCTGCTACTCCGTGTCCGCACGTTCCTGTTCCTTTTGTGGAAGTGCTGTCCTCTCCGTGATCATCGGGACCTGCGGGTTAACTGCGTCGTGGGGGGCCCTGAAGGGAGGGCAGTGAGGGGCCTGGAGCAGTTTGAGGACCGCGGTCTACTTGACAGGAGCTGGTCTCGGTCCTGAGGCTGCATGAATTTAACTCACCTGGCCGAGGTGTGGCAGTGACCTATTTGAGAACAACTACCGTTTAGGGCCAGCTGCTTGTATGGATACTGTACCAAGCATGGGAATAAAAGCTTTGGACAAAAATTAAATAAATAAATAAATCTAGATAGATAGATAGATGATAGATAGATAGACAGATAGATAGATAAAATATATAAACCAACCAACAAACATTAAAAAACCCACAAGAGTACTTATGATCTTGCTCTCTGTGGCTTGGGAACTTGGGAGTGATGCAGCTGGGTGGTTCCAGCTTAGGGTCCAGGTGGTTGCAGTTGAGACATCAGTGGCAAGTCTCACCCGGGGCTGGAGGATTTGCTTTTAAAATGGCTCCACGTGGCTTGTGAGTTGGCTCCCTGCCACCTGACCTCCCTGTGGTAGCGCTCCAGTGTTAGCTTGCTGCGGGGCCGAGAATCCAGGAAGGCTTCTCAGAGGAGGCGGCTGTGGAGAGGGATTTTCCGAGGAAAGAAAGCATTCCCACCAGGAGGATGTGGTTCATTAGTTCGTTGGCTTCAGGGATCGTGGCAGGCGCTGCAGCTGAGGGGAGCAGTGGCGTGTGGGGAGGGTGGAGGGTTGGCGGGAGATGCCGTGTGGCCTTCAGGGCAAGACGGCTAGGAGGACAGGCCATCCCTACAATGACAGCGACATTCCTTTGTTGCTCCTCTGTGTAGGGCGCAGTTCTGAGGCTCTATGTGTATGACTTCATTTAACTGTTACACGTTCTTTAAGAGGGGCAATATTACTATCACCCCCAGTTTACAGAAGGGGAAACAGAGGCACAAGATGGTAAGTGACTTAACAAGGTCGAGCGGCTGTGAGTGATAGAACTGAGCTCAGAGGCCACGCCGCCCAACCTCTGGGCCCAGTCGATGCACCAGATGCCTCCCAGGGAGGTGGGATGCTTGGCTTCAAAGGTCACTGCCCTTCTCAAGGGAGCAGGACCCAGGAGGGGTAAGGTGTGACAGAAACAAGAAGAAGCCTGGAAACTTCAAGAGAGTGGGGCTAGATGGAAGGAACACAAGATGTGGAGACCCAAGACCTGGATTTGAATCCTGGCACTGACTCATTTTGTGGACTTTGGCAACTCTGTTAGCCTCTGGGCCTCCGTTATATGATCTGCCAAATAGGGTTCTTTCATTTGCTCGATAATGTTTACTGAGCACTACCACGTGCACGTTCCTTCTGGGTACTGGGGTCACGACACCCGCTCCCGGGTGAAGGGAGGAGGATAGTGAACAAATCAGCAGCGGAGAAGGAGACGTCTCAAGGTAAGTGTTAGTAAAGAATAAAACAGGAGAAAGGGCATAGGGGTTGAGTGACCACTCTTAGTTAGGACGTCATGACATTTGTGCTGACAGCTAAAGCCTGAGAAAGGGCCTTGTGAAGATCTGGGGGAGAACCCATTCCCTGGCTGAGGGCCGAGCAAGTGCAAAGGGCCTGAGGCATGAATGACCTTGGAGGTTAATGAGAAGCTCAAATAAATGAGTCAAACCTGCTTATAGGTCAGGCTCTGGGGATGGGTGGGGGCTGGCAGGGGGAGGGATGGACGGATGGACGCTATTCCCCCTGTCCCAGCTTAGCCCACAGGCCCCAGAAGGAGGCCCTATGTGTCAGTTAACAGCCTCTGGTTTCTTTCCCAAATCCAACCTCACGTGGGGAGGCTGATTCCCCAAGAGAGCCAGCTGCTTGGTGTCTGTTTGGATTTGCCATTAGGACAGGAATACTCCTAATTTAATTTCTCCTTTGTGTCTCTCTGAGTGACTAACTCCATGAGTCGTCTCTAAGAAGAACGTGCCGGAGATGAAAAACAGCAGATTTTAAATGAAAATCGAGAGCTGCATACAGACCTTTGGCAGCCTCCAACGCTGGGCGCTGACCCCTTCTGGCCCAGGGCCGTGCACACAGATGGTGCTCAATGTATGCTCACTAGGCGTGCGTGACCTCACCAGTCAGGATGCTCTGTTTCTAGTTCCCCTTTGGCTTTCCTGCTGCAAAGGCACACTGGAGGAGGCGGGCCAGCTGGGGAGGTGGCAGGACAGAGGTCGCTCATCAGAGGGAGTCAGGCCAGGCATCCAGCCAATTCAGTAGTGGCTGTGTGCATTTCCTGGAGCGGCACCTGACATCTGCCACCCCAGCCCGATTTCTGGAGCACCTACAACATCCTGGATACTGCGTCTACCCACTCGGCCCACACGGATCGTGGCTGCTGCCTCTACACGACCCCAGGACACTTTCACGTCCCTCCCTTAGGATCAGCGGTGACAGGGCTCCTAGGAGACAAACCCCAACCAGAATGGTCTTGGGGGCGCCCAATGGTCGATCCATCCGTTCTCCCACTCTTGACCCCTTGGGGCTCCCTGGGCCAGAGGAGCAAAGACTGGAACTTTCCTCCCCAGGAGTTCAGCCTGCCTGCTCTTCTCATTCTCTGGTTCTCATCCTCACGGGACCCCAGGAACCCCAGGGCAACCAGGGCTGCAGCCCACGGCTCCAAAGGGCAGTCAGTTCAGCTGCTGCTTCCTGCTCGGAGATGTTTCCAGTGGCCCGACCAGCCGCCCCCAGCTTTCTTTCATCTTTCATCTGTTTGTTCCAAGAAAAAAATGCATCATAGTGAGTGGGGGTGGGGAGGGTACCAGCTCTGCGGGGGGTGGGGGGGTGGTAAGGGTGGGCCAGGCAGGCGGCTGGGTTCCTGTGGCTCTGTCACTCTTCTGTCTCGTCCGGTCATGAGTCCTGCACGGGCCAGGCAGGCTCAGAGCTATGGCCCTGGGAGCGCCCCGCCCCGGTCACACTCTCCTTCTGTTTCCTCCCTGCTCTGCTCCCCTACAGGCTGCGGAGGGAAGCAGGTTAGGGGTTTCCACCTCACCCTCAGGCCTCTTCAAGCAGAACTCTAAGCTACCTCTACAGGGACTTTTGGAATACATTTCTGTGTGATTTGGGATAGTTGGGTAATTTTCCAGAAATATATTAACTGGGTCTGCTGCCTGCCTTTTACATAAATATTGTTTTCCCATTGTAATAATTAAAATAATATTTACCATGTATTTCGATGTATTCCAGGCATCGCGACTCTGGGAGGGAGGCGCTGTAATTGTCCTCATTTTCCAAGTGAATAAATAGAAGTTCAAAGGAATATTTTGTGCAAGGTCATTGTAAGTGATGTTGCCAGATCTGCCTGTCTCTGGCAGCCAGAGAGCATCCGGTGCCCAGAGCCATTCCCGACCTGCTTTCTTTCTGTCCCAAAGAGAATGGAAAGCTAAAACACTCATCTCGTCAGACTTCCTTGCAGCTAGAAGTGACCAAGTGACCAGTTTTGGCCACCGCCGTGTAAGCGAAAAGAACCAGGAAGAAGCTCTTGGAGCAAATTCAGCCTTTCAAATTTTGCCCTTTAATTCTGTCTGGAGTCCAGGTATGATACCTGGAGGCGTAGCAGCCATCTTGTAACCATGAGGTCAAATCCCCATGCCAAGGATGGCAAAGTAGGAGTGTAGAAATAATCTGGATTTCTGATGACATCCATGGGTAGCCCTCCCCAGGCTCCTTGTTTCATGATGCAAAGACATTTCTTACTTATTTCATCTACCATTTATTGGATTTGTAGCTTCTTATGAGCAAATAAAAATAATTGACCCCTGGCCTCCACAGCCCATGGTGTTGCACACATTTGAGGCTGCTCATCAAGGGGGCATTGGGCTGGGCCCTGGAAAACAGCATTAGAATGAACTTCAATTTGTCAAAAGCCAAGAATTCTGACTTTAAAACACCACCAGAGTGTCCAGAGAGTTTTAGGGGTAGAAATTTCCATTTTTTCAGTGGCTGAACCGCGTCATGACTGGGACAAAGATTTTGAGGTCTCTGCAGAGAAGCTGCTCCCCGCAGGAGAGCTGGGAATCTGGTGTTGATCTCAGTTTATACCCTGTTGGGCCGCTGCCACCACTGCCCCCTCCCCCTCCGAGGAGACTGGAGTCCAGCCCCAGCCAGCTCTGGGGGAATCCAAGAAGCTCAGGGTCTGCTTTCTGTGTCCCTATCAGTGCTATTCATCTGGAGGGGGCACCCACTGGATGGCTGTGCAGGCCTTGGGCAAGTCACTTCATTCACCTGAGCCTCAGTTTTCTCATCTGTAGAAGGGGGATGAGTAGATCACCGTGAGGATTCAATGGGTTCACACACAGCAGCTGGATCACGGTGAGTGCTGCGAGGGGCTGGCTGTGGGGGGCATTACTACTGCCCCCCACCCTCCACCTCTGCTCTCCTTCTGACCCCGAGGATGCTTGCACCTTCCTGCCCTCCTCTGGAACCAGGCATGGATGTGTCATTTGCCTTGGCCAATGAAATGGGAGCAGCAGGGTCATGTGACCTTCCATGTGAAACCCTGTGAAAGCTAGTGTGACTCTCCAGGACCCCTTTTCCCTGGGAAGGTCGTGCTGACGGGGAGACTGAAGACCACAGAGCTTGTATCCGTCAGGACAACATATAGAGGAAGGTTGTCTGGGGAGTCACCCGGACCAGCCACAGAACTTATGTGAGCAAGAAATTAACATCAACTGGGTTAAAGCCATGAGATTTGGGAGTGTTTATTACTGCCATAGAGCCTCGCTTAACCTGACTAATATGCTCTTCCAGGTAAACTACTCAGTAAACTAGTAACAAGAGCCAGGATCCTTGCTGGGGTGATTGCTACCATTGCAAACGACACTCTGTTCTAGGCTTTTTGTTCCTAGGGTAGAAAACGAATACCATGTTTCCCCAAGAGGGAGCATCAAGGGCATTCTGGAAGGAAGACGTTGGCTTTTATCCACTCATGAGGGCTGTCCTAGGCACACAAAAGGCAGTGGCTTTGGGGCGCCTGGGTGGCTCAGTTGGTTAAACATCCAACTCTTGATTTCAGCTCAGGTCATGATCTCACAGTTCGTGAGATCGAGCCCCATGGGGGTTCTGCACTGGAGCCTGCTTGGGAGCCTCTCTCTCTCTCCCCCTGTCCCCCGCCCTCTGCCTCTCTCTCTCTCTCTCTCTTAAAAAAATAAAAATAAAAAGGCAGTGGCTGTGTGAGGGCTGATACTCAAGATGCAAACAGGCTTTGCTAAGGGCTGGCCTGGCCTGGCCTGGAAGGCACTGCCTGGGGAAGCTGTTTGGGCAGATGTCCGGCTCAGGGCAGAGATGGGGCCCCTGTGCCCAGGGGATGGAGCAGGAAGGATGTTCTGTCTGGACCAAGGAAGTCAGGGAAGGCAGAGGACAGAGGCACGGCCCCGTGGGTAATTTGCTCCCTCAATACAGAAACAGGCAGTGGCTCAGAGCATTTGCTGCATTCTCACCAGGCAGAGTGCAGGGGCTAATACCCTGGCAGAGGGTATTAGAGGCAGTGGGCCAAAAAGCCCCTGCAACAAGGGGTCGCATGACAAGAGAACCTTTCATGAGCCAGCTTGGACAAAGCCACTGCGCACTCTGCATGCGGTGATCCGGATGAGCACAATGGGACAGGAAGAACGAGTGTCATTAATCAGCCATCAGAAGGTGAGGGAACCCAGGTTCGGGGAGACCGTGGCCTCTAAAAGGATCTGGGACTTGTTGGGATGAGCACTGGGTGTTGTGTGTAAGCGATGAACCACGGGAATCTACCCCCAAAAAGCAAGAGCACACTTTACACCCTGTATGTTAGCCAATCTAACAATAAATTATATTAAAAAAATAAATTAGAAAATGATCTGGGACAATGATTTAAGCATGAGCCCGAGACCCCGGTGCCGACCCCAGAGCTCCGAGCCAAGCTCAGACCCAGGAAGCAGAAAGAAACTCAGAATATGGGATTGAGCAGAGCCAGTCCAGGCTCCTTGGTCCCCTGTCTGCAGGGGACAAATTGGTTCCTGTGGAGGGTCACCCTCCCCCCCACCCCACTCCCCCACTTGCCTGACACTCCTTCCACAGACTGTCAGCAGAAGGCAGGCGACACTTCCCTTGGTACCTTTGCATTAAAATATTGTCTGCATATGGTGGGGTAATTAATGTCCCTTTTCCTTTTTTGTGTTTTAATGACTTAATATACAACAAAAGGAGAATTTTTCTCCTGGGAGGTTTCAACAGATGTTGCTACTTCAGTGCAGGCTGTTCCTCTCTTCCAGCTGCCTATCCCAAATAAGGCATATTATCCAAATAATCTGGAAACTCGGTGGTGACGCTCCTGTGTCAGAACACAATCAGGATGCGGCCCAGCCAGGCAGTGGGGTCTGTTGGATCCAGTTTGGGCTGTTTTGTGTTGGGGGTGGGATTCACGTTGGCGTCAGGTGTGGCTGGTTTTCTTCCAAATTGAAACAATAGTATGAACAACAGCAATGCTGGCTCATAACCAGCCTCTCGGGGACTTTTTGTCTGCCTGAAGAAAGCCCCAAACAGCCTTCCTGGCTCCTGTTCCCCCCCCCCCCCCGCCCCGTTCCCACCTGTAGCCTCCCCCGGCTCATCTCTGTTCAGACATCAGTGTTTGCGGTCACTTCCCCTGAGCTCTCCCCAAGCTGCATTAGCGGGTCTCTGCTGCAGAGAGAAAATCTCACTGTAGACGGGCTAAGAGCATGGGCTCTGAAGCCAGCCCACCTAGGTTTCCGGTCCTGTGTTGGGTGACCTCGGGGGACCATGTGCTGCTGACGTTTTGACATCTGGAGCCTGCTGACCCTGGAGAGACTGGCCCATCCCAGGGCTAAGCCAATTCCTGGGGCCTCTCAAGTGCTCACCTTGTGTCTTTTACATGCATACCAACCAGTCTGGAGCTCATACCCTCAACCTCCTTGTCTATCAGGCTCTCACCTTCTGGGCCACTACCCCCTGCCCTCATTACCCCACAGCCAGGTACCAGACAACTAGCGATAGCCCTAAGCCCCGGAGCCTTCTGAACTTATTCAAACTAGCCAGTCCTAAGCCCGCCTTCCCCTGGAAGCCACAATAAAGTCTCTTGCCCATGTTTCCCCCTAACTGCCTCTGCCTTCTGACCAATGATAGTGATTTCCCGTGTAACCTGCATAGCGTGGCATGGTGTGGCGTGGCCTCTTGGGAACTATGAGAAACAAACTATCTTTCCCTTTTTTAATTTTTTTAACGTTTATTTATTTTTGAAAGAGAGAGAGAGAGAGAGAGAACGTGAGCAGGGGAGAAGCAGAAAGGGAGGGAGACACAGAATCCGAAGCAGGCTCCAGGCTCTGAGCTGTCAGCACAGAACCTGACACAGGGCTCGAACCCACAAACCAGGAGATCGTGACCTGAGCTGAAGTTGGACGCTCAACCGACTGAGCCACCTGGGCGCCCCAACAACCTATCTTTTCAATGGCAATTGTCTCCTGATCTGGTGGCCTCAACACCCCTGAATGCTAATACAACCTACATTTTTAAAAAGTTCCTTAACCATCTGGACCTTAATTTCCTCATCTTTATTTTTTTTAATTTACTTATTTTGTGTGAGAGAGAAAGAGAAAAGTAAGTGCGAGCAGGAGAGGGGCAGAGAGAGAGAGAGGGAAAGGGAGAGAGAGAATCCCAGCACGGAGCCCGACAGGGGAGCTCAATGTCACAAACCGTGAGGTCATGACCTGAGCCAAAATCATAAGTCAGACGCTCAACCTACTGACTTTGACTCAGGTCATGATCTCATGGTTCGTGAGTTCAAGCCTTGGACTGGGCTCGCTGCTGTCAGCACAGAGCCTGCTTCGGACCCTGTGTTCCCCTCTTTCTCTGCCCCTCCCCAGCTCCTTCTCTCTCTCAAAATAAATAAACTAATAAAAAAAAGTTTAAAAAAAATAAAATGGAGATAAATTTTTTTTTTTTATTGTAGGGTTGTAATTAGTGGAGATAAAAATAGTATTTGCCTCCTAGGGTTGTAATTAGGATCAAATGAGTTAACAACTGTAATTGCTGAACACACGGTCCGGCATCCAGTTAAGTGTCCGTTAAATGTTGGTGAGGATGATTACAACAAACAGCGTAATTACTATGGAATTGCTGTAGAAAGAACATGATTCTGGGGTCCGAACTCTGACACTCCCAAGGGGGGTGACTGGGTTATTTGACTTTCGGGGGACTTCAGTTTTCTTACAGAGAAAATGGAGATTTAAAGTATCAATTGCATGGGGTCACCTGAGTGGCTCAGTCAGCTGAGCATCCAAGTCTTGGTTTCAGCTCAGGTCACGATCTCACGGTTGGTAAGGTCCAGCCCCAAGTCGGGCTCTGTGCTGAGTATGGATTCTGCGTGGGATTCTCTCTCTCCCTCTCTCTGCCCCTCCCCTGCTCACACGCTTCCTCTCTCTCTCTCTAAAAATAAAATCTTTTTAAAAAATATCAATTGCATGATATTGCTGAGATAAATCACCTAAGGTGTGCTGAATGCTGGCACCTAGATCACTCCTAAAAGAGAGAGCTATCCTGGGAACAGGATATATTTTTGACAAACATGAAAGACTAGGTTTTAAGTCCAAACTATTGATTGAGAGTTTATTTTGATCCCAGCCTACAAGAATAGTCGGTCTCTCTTTAGTCTCCAGTCCTGACTTTGCCACTTGGGGTTTCCTGAGGTGTGTGGTAACCCAACCCTCACAGCACCTGCTGGTTATAAAAAGCTCTCACCTTTGAGAAGAGTGACTCAGGGTTCCTGTTCTGGACGCCCTGGGCCCGGGTTCACGTCCTGCCTCCACCATACTTACTAATGGTGCCACCTGGCCAAAGTGACTTTATCTCAATGTGCCTTTGTTTGCTCATCTGTAAAATGGGCTCTGGTGGTGCCGGGCTGGTCCATCTGTGCAAAGTGCTCAGCATGGTGCCGGCCTGTTGCCACATGGGGCCCCACATTTCTCTGACCTTCTTGCTCAGACCTATGCTTGGGGAACCCAGGGAGCAGAGGAGATGCTCCAGGTCCTGCTTTGTGCTCGAAAACGGAGGAGCTGGGGGTGTTTAGCCTAGAAGTGGGAAGGCGCAAACATAGACACACAGCTATTGAGCACCTACTGTGTTACTAAGTGCTCTCCTGGATGCTAGGGATTCAGCAGGGAGCGAGATGAACCCAGTTTCCGCTCTGATGGAGATGACATTCTAGCCGGGGAGAAAGACGATAAAGAAACAAGGAAAACCTACAGAAAAACTTCGCATAAGGATGTGAGCTATGGCGAAGAGAAAACCAGGTTCTGAGAAGAACCCGGAAGGGGCAATCTGGGAGAGTGAGATCGGGGAGGAGGGTGGCCCGTGAGCCGAGGCCGGGACCCCAGACAGCCCACATGAGGGGTCTGCGTTCTGTTCCAAGCTGTCCTGGGATCACTGCAGAATCACGCTGGCCTTCCCTGCCGGGGCCTCCTCCAGCCAGAGGGAGAGGCCAGAAAGCCCCAGGAGAGCAGCAGAAGCCCCTCAGAGCTGTTTTAATTGAAAGATCGCTTCTTCCTTGTGTTCTCTGTAGGCAGCGGGGGCTTTGAATTAAACATGAGTGGTGATTTATTTATCAAGTCTTTGAAAAAGTCTCTGTGATTCGGTGCACTCTTCTCCAGTTAACCCTTCCGGCCTCTGACCAGGGCGGCGGAGAGCACCACATGCTAAGTCTCTGCAGGACATGTGTGCTGGTGGCAGGGAGGGGGGACTATGCAGACTCACGTGGAGAGGGGGTGGGATGAGCCTGCAGAGGGAAGGGGCCTACTCCCCACTCTGTTTGCCCATCCAACTACCCCCACCTCCCTGGGCTTCTGGAACCTGACTCTGAAGACTATCTGCCCCCTTCCCTAGTTGATGGATCACCGCTCCTGATTCCTCACTCCCCAATAACAGAAATATACCCCCATGCCCTTGCCGTGGCTTGGTGGCAGGCAGAGTGGTCCTCCCCACCCACTGACCTGGCCAACAGGAAGCCAACGGACGTGAGGAACTCAGGCTAAAATGCGCTTGCCTTCCTGTGCTTCTATTCGGCCATGACAAGAACGCACCCTGGGTACCGGCTGGGCCACAGGACGAGATATGAGATAGACGGAGCAGAGCTGCCCCATTGATCGGAATATCCTTGAATGTGAGAATAAGTGATTGTTGTTTGAAGCCACTGAATGTCACGTTACCAGCATGATAATGACAATAGCTGACCAGTGCACACCCAGGCTCTGTTGGAAGGCCTCACCAGATCAGATAGCTGGAGGAAGGATGTCAGGGTATCACTGCCCCATCACCAATGGGCCTGCCACGCCTCTGCTTCCTTGTGGTTCTAGAAGCTACAGTTCCTGCTGAGCAGCCCCAAACGCTCCCTGGACTCTGCTACCTCCTCTCCTTGACCTTGCCCATCAGGCCTTGGAGGTGGTAATGACTTTCCACTCTTGGGAGTCTCTGGGTGTATCATCATTTTTTGTTGGTTCTTCCATTTTGCCCCTAACTCTGTCAACAGACCCTTCATTCAAGTCTCTTCAGAAATCCCTGGTGAGTAAACCCGTGTTCATCACATTATCCATAATAGCTAAAATGTAGACGCAAGCCGGGTATCCATTGACAGGTGAATGGATAAACAAAATGCGGTCTATACTTACCATCGAATATTATGCAGCCTTTAAAAAGGAAGAAAATTCTAGGGGTGCCTGGATGGCTCAGTTGGTTGAGTGTCCGACTTTGGCTCAGGTCATGGTCTCACGATTCATGAGTTTGAGCCCCACATCAGGCTCTCTGCTGTCAGCCCAGAGCCCGCTTTGGATCCTCTGCCCTCCTCTCTCCCTGTCTGTCCCCCACTGGTGCTCCCTATCTCAAAATTAAATAAACATTTTTTTTTTTAAAAAAGGAAGAAAATTCTGACACATGCTACCACATGGATGAACCTTGAAGACATTATGTTATGAAATAAGCCAGGCACAAACATGCATATACTGTATCATTCCACTTATATGAGGGACCTAGGAGAGTCAGATGGTAAAATGTTTAGAGGAAGTAGAATGGTAGTTGCCAGGGGGGCAACTGTTGCTGGAGGAGGGGGCTGGGGAGTTAGCGTTTAATGGGGACAGAGCTTCAGTTTGGGGAGATGACTCTGGGTTCACCCGCCCCCACGGGCAGCCCCCGGACACACCGGCAGCTTTGCCTCTGGTGTCCGGGAAGGAGCCGAGCCCGTGGTCAGAGAAGCCCAGGCAATCCGGGGACTTAACACCCTCGGAATCAGCATCAGCTGTGGAGGAAAGGAACATGGATGAGAAGTAGCTAAATCGTCTCTTGGTGGGACAATTGTGAGTCCCAGTTCCCAAGGGAGCCCGCTCATTAAAACGCCCTTCACTGAGTCCCTGTCCGCCTTGCTCTCCTTAATCCTTAATCCTTAATCCGTGCCTACCTGGCGCACCTCCCCAGTCACCACCTGCACCTGAGTCCTTGTTCCGGGTCTGCTCCTGGGGAACCAAAGCTAAGACACATACAGGACAGGGACAGAAGAGCTTTTGCAGCTTCTGGGTGGCCATTTGGCACCTGGGCCCAGACAGTACGCTCTGCAGGGAGAAGGGAGGTGGTGGGAGGGAAATCCTGAGAATCCAGAGCAGCTGGGCTCTGGTGGGCAAGCGAGCCTACTCTCTGACCCTGGGGTCTGACGTGCCAGCCAAGCAAAGGATAAATCTTCCTGGTGCTGGTGCCCACCAAGACAACGGATCGCTGGCCCCTGTGGATGAGGGGGTTGGGCCTGCCAGGGAACTGGGTGGGGGCCATAGCAGTCCTGCAGCTCGGGAAGCCGGTCCTTCTGAAAGTCCTTGCTGCTATGCTGACTGCCTCACCCAGTCTGGACTATCAGCTCTGGGAGCACAGGAATGTGGTCTGGCCGACTCACCGCCCAGAAGGGTGGCGGGAGCCCACGACACACAGACGCTCTTCGGCCAATGGCAGCCCTTTGCTCCTCTTTCTCCTGTGCAGGAAGCTCAAGAGAAAAGGAGTATGGGAGTTGGCGGGAGGTCCTGACTGAGCTTGCTGCCCTGCGTGAGGTGATGAACTCCGAGGGCCTCCGGGCTCTGCCAGGGTCTCCCGTCCTGTTACCTGCGGGCATCTCTGTGCTCCTCCTCCACTGAAAAACACCTCCCACTGGGCCCAGCGTTGATCCAGGAGGGCCAGATGGCTCCAAGAAGCAGCAAGGCACGGCTGGACAACTTGATTAGCTTGCCTAATGAACTCTGAATTCACTCCGTCTTTCTCCCACAACACCTGTATTTTCTCCCTAAAATTGCCATTGATTCCTCATATTTGGGGGCGTAGGTGTAATGGGAAAGAGTGTTCTGCCCATGGCGGACAAAGAGCCAAATTGTGGGAGGTGGAGAGAGGCCGAGGTGGGTGAGGGGATGACTCTGTGTTTCTCTAGCCAAGAGGTCGCTGGATGGCCTCTTCACAAGACCTGGCCGTAAATCCTAGTGGAGAGAAGCAAGCTTTAGCAAATGAAAGGTTGCCAGACTTAGCAAATAAAAACACAAAACACCCCACCACGCTTAATTTCAGATAAACGGCAAATAACTTGGTATCATTAAGTATATCCCATGCAGTATTTGGGATATACTTATACTACCAAATTATTTGCCGTTTATCTGAAATTCTGATTTTACTGGGCATCCCGTATTTAACTGTTAACCCTAAGAGTACGGCGTGTTGTGCCCCCCCTGGTGCCAAAAGCTAGACTGTAGCCCAGACATACCCCCGCCCCCAAAGCTGGCCGGGGCCAAGATTCTCCTCTGCAGCAAGACCTACAACAGTCTTCCTGTCATTCCTTCTTTCCATCCACGACATCCTGTGATGCAAGGGGCGGGGCTCATTCTCCCTGGTGAATTCCACAGATCACGTCCCCACCTGGGCACGGTGGGGAGCGGAAGCTGCTATTTCTAAGAGCCTGCTCTGTGCCGGGCCCTCCAGGCAGACCTCTGTGGGTGAATTCAGGCCTTCATGATGCTGTTGCTCCCATTTGTCAGGTGAGGACAAAGCAAGGCTAAAAAGCAGCAGAGCAGGACTTGAACCCCGGCCCCCTGGACACAGAGGTCTCATCTAGAGGCTCCCCACAGAGAGTCACTATATGTCTCGGCTGCGGTGTGTCAGGGTAGGAGGAGGACAGAGGGGACAAAGCAGAGTGGGTCAAGGTGCAACCCTCTGGACAACCCTCTGGATGTCCCCTGGGGTGGGCTGGCAACAGAGAGGGATCTGTGTTCGTTTCCCGGGGTAAAGCGCCTCGAAACCGTGCAGCTTCAAACAACAGAAATTTATTCTCTCCCAGTTCTGCAAAATCAGGTATCTGAAGGGCCATGCTCTCTCCGCAGGCTCCAGGAGAGGACCTGTCCTCACCCCTGCCAGCTCACAGGTGGCACTCCTTGGCTAGTAACTGCATCCCTACTTCGGTGACCACATCACCTCTTCCTCTGTGTCTTTGAGTAGGTTCCTGGGCGATGGGAGGGAGGCGGCATGTGGAGAGAATCTCATTCCAGACTGCATCTTCCAAGCACTTGGGCGATTGTTGAATTCATCCCTGGGCCCCAAGAAGGGTGAATGAGGCTTCAGGAATACAGGTGAGTAGCAAGGTGCTCAGGAGAACGCATGAAAGTGACTGGTGCCTGGAATAGACTCATATCAGAAGAAACCCTAAGAAGCCAAGCAGAGCTGCTCCCAAGACTTCACAGTGCATGTGGACACAGTGTGCGTGGGACAAGCAGCTTTAGAGGGAAGCTCCAAGGACAAGAGTGCCCAGGGTGTCCACGCCACCGCAGCCTGCCTGTCTGCTCCGTGGCGTGTCACCTGGATCTGGCCGTAAGTGACGGAGGCTGTCCCGGCCCTATCTGTGCCTGGCCCCCGCCAGTCTCCCCTTGAGGGATCCCCTCCTGCCCCTCCTGCTGGCGCTGTAAGTCTGGTCACCAAGTCTCTTTGCCTGGCCCAGGGAACGTGTCTCAGCTGGCACCTGGAGCCTTAGTTCTCAGCCTGTTATCTTTCCCGCATTCCCTTCTCCAACCTAAGTCATTGTAAGTGTTGCATTATCGCCTCCCGTACACCGGGGCACTGGGTGGGCCCTTTCCAGGGGTGGTAGCCTACCTCCAAGATGGCGCCCCGTGATCTCCACCTCCTGAACACACAGCTTTGAGTAGCCCCACCTGCCTCTGTATCACATCAGGGCTTTCGGAGCCGTGTAGCACACAGCAGAAGTGATGGCACGTCCCCCGAGATTAGGTTACGACATACACCACTGCGGTCAGATCTGCTTCATCGCGAGCAGCCCTTTGGAGAGGCCCACGTGGTGAGGACCTGGGGTCTGCCAACAGCCATCTTGAAGTGGCCCCTACAGCCCAGTCAAGTTTTCAGAGACCACAGCCCCAACCAGCGTCTTAATCACAAGCTTGAGATTCTGAGCCAGAACCACCCAGCTAAGCCACTCCTGGATTCCCAGCCCACAGAACTGGCGAGACAATAAATGTCTGCCTGGCTTCAGACCTTCCGCTTTGGAGTAATTCGTTACACAGTAACATAACTGATACACGCATTTTTAGCTCCTTCAGTTCTTGGAACAGCCCAGTGCTGTCCATTGTTTCTCTTCCATCACACAGGCAGGAAACTGCAACTCAGAGACGTGGAGTCCCCAGCCCCAAGTCACCCAGGGGAGAGGTTGTGCAAAGAAACTTGGGCATTTGCATCTATTAGAACCAGACCTCTGGACCTCCCATCCGCTGACAACCACGCTTTCCTACTCAGAAAACATGCCCTCCTCTGAAGGCTTGACTCCTCCAAATAAGCCCTGGAGGGCTAAATTGCCCTTCTTTTATAGATGAGCAAACTAAAGCCTCAGAGAATCGAGATTTTCCCCGGGCTCACACCTGGGATGGAGGGTGCCCGATCAGAACTCAGGCCCCGGTCCGCAGTCCCCTGGCGTCACTGGAAGCTGGGTCCCCGCTGCCCAGAGGAGGCACCTCTTTAGAGCAGAAACCACGCCCGGGTGTCCCCATAAGGGGGCCTGCGTGGCCTCAAGCTCTTCTTCCCCCACCTGGGGCTGTGGGGCCCTGGTGCGACCCTGGAGCCCTGCCTCCACCGCTCTCAACGCCTCCGCCGGCAAAGGCCTTGCAGTCTGGAGTGATGCGAGCACTGTCACCTGCAGGACTGAGCTTTCGAGAAGCAGCTGTTTACTCTGGGTCTTGAATTTTAAAGAGGTTTAAAGTCCGACTTGGACCCTTAGCTCCTGGGATGCCTGTAACCATGGCAGCACCTCGCTGAGCAATAGCAAATATTTGCTGAAGGAGAGAGAAAGAGCCAGGTAGGAAGGAGAAGAGACCTGAGGATATGGGAACGAGGCTTTGCCGTGGGTGCCCGCAGCTGGCTGGGGGCTGTCCCCACGTCCTCAGGGGGAGGGGGCACTCAGATACCTCTAGTAATACCCAGGGGTACGTGCCCCAACTCATGCCCCTATTCCCCAAGTCTCTGGGTGAAATATGCCTGCAGGACAGCATGTCCAAGGCCAGATCCTGGGTGGGTCTCCTCTGTGTCAGTAAGCCCCTTCTTTTGCTTGGGTCTCATTTTCCTCATCTGTGAAATGGGAACAACAAACCTGCCTGCCTTTTCAGGGATGCCACGTGTCTTAAATGAATTCCAGCCCTCTGGAACATCCCCATGAGGGATTGTTGTAAATATCCCCTCCAGCTGGGTTCCAGGACAAAGGGACGTCGAGATCTCTGGGCCACATTCCAGATAGCCCAGAGAGGGGAAGTGGCTTACTCAAGGCCACACAGCAAGTGCAGCAGAGCCCAGAACCCAGCCACCCGGCCCTGCTGTCATCTCAGGGCACGAGGCCCCCCTGACCAACTGTCACCAGCTGAGTGGCTGTGAATGATGGCATCAGTGTGCTGCCCTGTGGATGTGCTCAGGGCTTAGCCACATTCTGGGTCAGGGCTTGGGGTGTGCCAGGCACGTGGACAGTTTCTGCCAAATATGTCTCAGCAGAGAGAGCCAGGGAAGCGGAGCCCGTGGCCCTGCACTGCCAGGGAGGGGCTCAGTGTTCCTGCAGAAACCTGAAGAAGGGACCCGGGGCTCTCCCTGCAGGCCGTCCCTGTCACCTCGGGTTGCAGGTTAACAGGTCCAGGTACACACCTTGATTTGTAAGTCAGCCAAAGGCTGCATCTATTTTTAAATTACATCCTAGGGAGTAAAAAAGATTACATCCTATTACCAAGAGAATAATACGTGTAGACCAAGCATTCAGGGTATACTACTAAGAGTCCTGAGATTGAGTCTTGGCTTTTTTGGAAGTCTGGTGCCTCAGTTTCCCCACAGGTAAACGGCCCCTACCCTCGCCCACCTGGGAGTGAGTCTGATTCTTCTCAGGAGACACTGTTCTCAAAGTCTCCTTGCAGCCATCTACACTCTGCCTCCTCTCTCTGCCGGAACACAAATATATGTATTTATTCCTTTTTTCCTATTTCTTGCACCGGAGACTCTTAAAATAGAACAGGAGGTGAGCTGTAAGGAGAAGTCCCAGGCAGAAGTTCCTCTCTGAGGGGCGAGAGGCAGCTGGGTGGGGATACCTGAACTCAGCCCTCCACCCCCCCTGCCGCCCCCCCCCCCCCCCCCCCCCCAGCGCAGACAAGGGCCGGGATCAGGACGGTGTGATCCTCCTGGGCACAGACTCTGTCTGCCACACCTGGATTCCTCCACTCAGAGGCCCCGCTTTTAATGGGCTGCTTGGGAACCAGTTGACGTCTTGCCCTGGGTGACAACGAAGACCCAGTCCGCGGTTCTGGTCCTGCAGAACAGCTCCCCGAGGGGAAGGGCATGGGCATGGCCACATCTCCCAGCGACACCGGCCAGCTCACGACAGGCTGGGGCTGCTGGGCCTCATGAGCATGTGCCCAAAAGAAGGTCATTAGAAGGCTCTTCCCAGTCAGGCCTGCCACCCTCCCGGGGCAGACAACTCAGTCATCCCACTGTGTCTGGACAGAGGGGCAGACAACGTCAGAGATGGCAGACAGACCACACTCCTCCCCAGACTACTGAGCACTTGTGGGGCAGGGCTCCTGGAAGCCAGGCCCAGAATTGACAGAGATGTTAAAATAAAGAGACAAGGACATTAAGACAATTATTGTAAGTGTTCATTCAATATGTTTAAATTTTTTTCTGGGGTGCCTGGGTGGCTCAGTGGGTTAAGGGTCAGACTCCTGATTTGGGGTCAGGTCATGAACTCACAGTTTGTGAGTCCCAAGGAGGGCTCTGCACTGAGCGCAGAGCCTGCTTGCAATACTCTCCCTCTCTCTGCCTCTCCCCTGCCCTCATGTGCACACACACACACACACACACACACACACACACACACACACAAGCGTGCTCTCTCTCTCTCTCTCTCTCTCTCTCTCTCTCTCTCTCAAAAATAAGCTTAAAAAGTTTTTCTGCTCTGTATGCCCAAAAAGTTACGTGAGGCATTATGAAATAATAAAATATATACACATTGGTTTCTGACCCCAGTTCCTGAAACTGAAATCCTAAATACTTTGTCAATTTCCTGGGTGATAGAGCATCTTTTATTTTAATGAGGCAATTCTTGGTGGGTTCCTGGATGGAACTGGTCACAGAAAGACCAAGCCATGATTAGATGCTTGGAAATTTCATCGCTCTACCCTGGAGAGGGGAGATGGGCTGGAAATGGAGTTAATAGTCATGCCTATGTGATGAATACTCCATAAAAATCCCCAAAGTGGGAGGTTTGGAGATGAACACATGCACGTGTCGGGAAGGTCATCGATCCAACTCCATGGGACAGAAATTCCTAAACTTGGGATTCTTCCCCTGTGTATCTCTCCACCTGGAAGTTTATCTGTTATCCTTTACTATTTCCTTTATAATAAACCAATACATGGAAGTATTTCCCTGCGTTCTGGGAGCCATTCTGGCAAATTACCAAACCCAAGGAGCAGGTCATGGGAACCCAATTTACAGCCAGGTGGCCAGAAGTACAGTTGACAACATGGGATTTGTGATTGGTGTGTGTTTTAGGCCTGTCACCTCGCTTCTGGTAGCTTCAGGTGCTCCCTGGCTTACAGATGGCCTTCTCTCTGTGTCCTCACGTTGTCTTCGCCCTGTGCTTGTCTGTCTCTGCACCCAAGTTTCCTCTTTTGATAAGGATACCAGTCATATTGGATTGGGGCCCATCCCAATGACCTCACTTCAACTCCATCTTCTGCAAAGATGCTATTTCCAGATCAGGTCATACTCACAGATCCTGGGGGTTAGGGCTTCGACATATTTTGGTGGGGACATGCATTTCCAACCATAACATTTGGTTAAATGTGAAGACGTTCCTACCTTTCAGCCCAGCAACTGCACTCCTAGGCATTAGCCCTGGAGAAAATTCTTGCAGGTTGCACCAGTAGATATCTGCCATCCAAGGAAGTTCATCGGCTAAGGAACAAATGGATGAATGAGGTTTGGACATTCAAGAAAGATGACACAGTGGTGAAATTTAATAAATTACAGCTACACACACCATCCTGGAGAAATAGCAAAAGTGTCATATTAAGTTATTTAAAAAAAAAATCATGTCATAGATGAGCCCATAGTCTGATCATGCAGAAAAGATCTGTGTGGTCAAAACTCCCACCTCCTTCAAATCTTTGCTCAAACACCATCTTCTCAATAAAGCCTACTTAATTGACCTACCTTTTAAAAAATGTTTATTTATTTATGGGGGGGGGGGAAGAGAAGAGAGAGAGAGAGAGAGAGAGAGAGAGAGAGAGAATATCCCAAGCAGGCTCCATGTTGTCAGCACGGAGCCTGATGCAGGGCTTGAACCCATAAACAGAGAGACCATGACCTGAGCCAAAATCAAGAGTCAGATGCTTAACCAACTGAGCCACCCAGGTGCCCACCATCAACCTACCTTGCTGAGAAATCCCCACAACCACACTCCTATTCACCCCACTCCACTCTACTAGTCCTTTTCCCAGAGCACTCACCAACTCCTAACAAATTCTATAATCTGTTCATGCAAGCATCTAGGAATTACTGTTGATTTCCTCTCTCCAGAATGTTAGATCCACAAGGGCAGGATTTTTTTTCTTTCATTCATTGGCATCTATCAAGTATCTAGAAGAGTATCCGGCACAAAGCAGACCCTGAACAAATATTCCTTAAACCGAGTGGCTGGTACACTAATGTTCACTTAGGATTATTTTTAAACTGCACACATATATTACACCTAGTCTGTTGTATATAGGATGTCTCAAAATAGTCTTGGAAGAAAATAGACGTGGTATTTCTTGCAAGACCTGAATCTCAAGTGGAGATATAGACCCTTCATGATCTATGCCATTCCCTTGAGCACAGAAAGCCAGGATATGACTGCATTATTCCCTCAGGACATGCTCTCTGGGGCATGATAATGAGTGACAAAGAAATGTGAATCTATCCACAAGCTGCAGTCTTCTGTGTTTTATTTCTGCTTGAACAGGGTTTTAAAATGTGCTTGTGGATATTTGCACTGACAACTGCAGAGAGCAGGACTGCTTTGTAGAGAGAAGTAAAACCACCTGGTAAATTTGCCCGGTGCTTCCCTGAGAAAACAATAGGCCAGCAGCCTGTCAAGGCCAAAGTCCCGTAACCAAACACACGTAATCCTGGCCTTGACAAGCTTCCCTATCCTACTGAAATCCCTAGTAACACTCAAGTGGCTTCTGTATGACTGCCCAAAGCCAACCCCAGGCAGAGTCAATTGGCTGCTCTATGAGCCATTGAGGTCAAGGTCAATGGTTGGGTGGGTTCAGCTTGCCGCTGAATATGGAGCAAGGGGTCATTAACAGACAAGTCCCTATGGAAACTGCCCATACCCCAGCATTGGCCATCTATAAGCTTTCAGAGATGATGATTTGCTTACTTGGCTTAATCGGTTTGACTGTGTCTCACAACAGACTGTGAGAGGAGGTCCAACCTTCTAAATACTGTCCCAAATAGGATCCATAAATGCATGTCGAATTAGACTGTCTTGTGCATAAGTACAGCTCCTACCAGGGAGGAGGAGCCTGTCGTCCACTGAAGGATGAGCTCAAATGCTTCTTTACATTTACTCTCAAAAAGTGCAGAGGGTGGGCAATCACCCTGGTAGGAGCCATGTTTTTAACCCCAATTTTAATCTCCACATCGGACCTCTTGCAAAATCCAATTGCCCACTGGACAGCTCCACTGAAATGAGTTGAAGGCATCTCAAATCTATGTTCAAAACCAGAACTCTTGAGTCTCCTCCCTCTCAAACCTGCTTTTTTGCTCTCCCCCATCTCCCCATCTCAAGAAATGGCATCTACCACCTGTCCAGGTCCAAAACCTCACGTTTTTCTTTTTAAAATTGAGATCTAACTTGCATGCCATAAAATTCACTCATAAAATGTACAATTCAGTAGATATTAAAATATTCAGACATTTGCAACCATCACCACAATCAATTTGGGAACATTTTAAGTTTATTTATTTTGAGAGAGAGCACCCATGTGAATAAGTGGGGGAGGGGCAGACAGGGAGGGAGCAAGAATCCCAAGCAGGTTCCACACTGTCAGTGCAGAGCCCAATGCGGGGCTCAATCTCATGAAGCATGAGATCATGAGCTGAACCAAAATCTAGATTCAGATGTTCAACCAACAGAGCCATCCAGGCGCCCCAATTTGGGAACATTTTTATCACCCTGGAAAGAAACTCTATACCCGTTAGCAGTCACTTCCCATTTCCCTCTATCCCCACACCTACACCCAGCCCCCGTCAACCACTAATATACTTTCTGTCTCTGTAAATTTGCCTGGTCTGGAAATTTTATATCAATGACATAAGATGTGGTCCTTTGGGACTGGTTTCTTTCACTCACAGCATAGTGTCTTCAAGATTTATCCATATTAGAGTGTATATCACTATATCATTCCTTTGTATTAAAGAATAGTATTCCATCGTATGTAAGTATCACAATTTTTTAATCCATTCATCAGTAGCTAGGCATTTGGGTTGTTTCTACTTTTTGGCTATTATGAATAACACTGCGGTGAACATTTGTGTACTCATTTTGTGTGGGTATATGTTATCAGTTCTCTTGGATATATAGTCAGGAGTGGAATTGTTGGGTCATACGGTAACCGTTTAATTTTTTGAGGAACTGACAAAACGCTTTCTCCAAAGGTGTATGCACCATTTTACATTCCCACCAGCAATGTACAAGGTTCCAGTTTCTCTGCATTTTCTCCAACATGTGTTATTTACTTATTTTTTAATTGCAGCTGTCCCCAGTGGATGTGACATAGTATCTCATTGTGGTTTCAATTTGCATTTCCCTGATGACTGATGATATTAAGTATTTTTGCATGTGGTATTTGTCATTTGTATATCTTGTTTGGAGCAGGACCTAGTCAAATCTTTTGCTCACTTTTATATGTATTATTTGTCCATTTTTGTTACTGGGTTGTTAAGAGTTTTTTACATATTCTGGATACTAGGCTTTTTAAAATCAGATATATAGCTGCAAATATTTTCTATCATTCTCTGGGTAGCCTTTTCACATTAACAGTGTTCTTTGAAACAAAATATTTTACTTTTGATGAAATTCAATTTATTACTTTTTCCTTTGGTTGCTTGTGTTTTTGGCATCACCTCTAAGAAATCAGTACCTCATCCAAGGTCACAAATATTTACACCTATGTTTTCTTCTGTGAGCTTATAGTTCTAAATCTTCTCTTTTCACACTTATTTTTGAGAGAGCACAAGTGGGGGAGGGGCAGAGAGCGTATAAGACACAGAATCTGAAGCAGACCCCAGGCTCTGAGCTGTTAGCACAGAGCCCGACGTGGGGCTCTAACTCACAAACCACCAGATCATGACCTGAGCCAAAGGTGGACGCCCAACCGACTGAGCCACCCAGGCACCCCTATAGTTCTAATTCTTAAATGTAGGGTCTTTCATCTATTTTGAATTAATTTTTATATTATGGCGTGAGGCAGAAATCCAGCTTCATTTTTCCCCCCATGTGGATATCTAGCTATCCCAGCAGGATTTGTTGAAAAGACTCTTCTTCCCCCACTGACTGGTCGTGGCATTTCTGTCAAAAATCAACTGACCATAAAAGTATAGGTTTATTTCTGGAGTCTGAAACCCTTCCATTAAACCATACATCTGTCCCTAAGCCAGGACCATACAGTCTTGTTACTATAGCTTTGTAGTCAGTTTTGAAATCAAGTAGGAGTCTTCCAACTTTTGTTCTTTCTTTTCAATATTGTTTTGGCTATTCTGGGTCTCTTGCATTTTTTTTAACGTTTATGTATTTTTGAGAGAGAGAGAGAGAGAGAGACAGAGTGTGAGCGGGGGTAGAGAGAGAGACAGGGAGACACAGAGTCAGAAGCAGGCTCCAGGCTCTGAGCTGTCAGCACAGAGCCCGACTCAGGGCTCAAACTCACGAACCATGAGATCATGACCTGAGTTGAAGTCAGACGCTTAACTGACTGAGACACCTGGGATTGGGACTGGGATTGGGATTGGCCTGCCAATTTCTGGAAAAAGTCAAGTTGGTTTTTAATGGGGATGGTGTTAAATCTGCCCATCCAGTTGGCAGGTACTGTCATTGCAAGGAAATCCTCTGACTCCATTTTTTGATGTCTGCCTTTCCCTCCCTCTTCCTCTCTGCCCCACACCTGGGCAAACTGATGAGAGAGCCCAGGTGCTCTCTCCCTTGGTGCAGGTGAGAAGTTCAAACTATACATGGACACCTCACCCCAGTCCCACCCTCTAACCATTGTAAAAACCCCAAGCCAGTGTCCTTTCCCTGTCCTCAAGCCAACTGCACACCAGCTTGGGAGTCACTGTTACGGATTTAACTGACTTGCATCAGAAGTTTAGGTAAGTGGCATTTTAGACAGGAACGTGGGGTTGGTTTTCTCCTTAAAGTGGCCCTGGGTCATATGCCTTGGCCCACACTTATCTGTGTGTCTCAGACTGAATCCTGTATCTTGATGCAATTACAGCAGATCATTGTCCTGCTCTCACTGCAAGACCCCTAAACCTCGGTTAAATTCCTAATAACTGTTTGGTAAACTGAAGGCCATCCCATCTCGGACATTGCCAAAAAATGGCTATTGTCTCTCTGTATCCTCAACGTTAAAACAAGCCTAACCTCTTCTAGGACTTTCTTGGGTTCTGGAAGCAGTGCAATCTGCATTTACAGACTTTATTAAGCTCACTTGTGCTGTTACTTGCAAATCGCCCACCTCAAGTGGGGCCCCCACAATAAAAGGCTCTAGAATCTGTCCAGATTGCAATGCAAAGAGCATTCCCAACAGTGCCCCCAGAGGGTGCTTCACTACAGAGGCTTCAGCAATCCCCTCTCACGCCTCCCAGAGCCTGTGGACCACTCTAAGTTACTCATGGGCTTCTAATACAAGAGATTCCTTGGCCTCATGCTACATGCCATTAGAGCAGCAATTGCTAGTTGCATACTATGTGATTCTGGAAACAGTCACTGTCACAGGCCCTGGCCTGAGGCCTCCCATGCCCAGCTGTCCATATGTCTTGGGCCATGAAAGCCAACATCCCAGCAGCAAGCTCAGCACAGTCACCAAGGCCTTTTTGCTACATAACAGAGCTAATCTTGGACCCTCTGGCATAGCTCATCTGCAGCAGAGGGTGGCCTTCCTTGTCCTCAGTCCCCTGCCAGATGCCTTGGTACTGGAGGACGTCACCCTGCTTCCAGACCCCTTGGCTATCTGAGGAGCCCCTTGCCATCAGCTAAGGAAACAGCAAAGGGAGTCCTCACATTTTTCAGATGGCATTACCACCATGACACCTGCTAGTGTTCCTCGGGGAGTTAATGTTTTTTATCCCTCACCCAGGATGTTCCTGAAGGATAGTAGGACCCAAGGTTCAGCACAACTGGCCAAACTTCAGAGAGTAATCTTAGCACTAGCAGCCCTGGCCAACAACTGACCCATCTGTACGTCTTTAGATTCTTGAACCAGGTTGCCCCTTTGGGGGTAAAGGACTCTGGGAATGTCCTGTCCCACAGACACCCAAAATATAAATCAAGATCACACGAGTCTCTCTACTTATGAAAGCCACAATGCAAGACCTCACCAAGATACTGCTCTCCTACACAGTTCTAGATATTATTGACAGGGGTCGAGATACTCACCGTACCTCTCAAGATACACAATTCTGGGCCCCCAAACAGGCATTCGACAGGACTCTTACCTCCAGAATTCTTACCAGCCTCAAGCTACAGACCTCACAACGACTTACAGAAGTTCAAATCTAATTAAATGCAACATGGTGCATTTCAGGCATCGAACATCTGAGGTGTGCTGTAATCACGTGTCTGTCTACACTTTTTGATGTCTGACTGCTGACCGCGCTTAAGCCTCACTTCTCCCTCTTTCCCCACATCTGGACAAGTAACAGGAGAGCCTACATTCCTCCTCCTTTGACACCAGTGAGGTGTGTGAACTACACGGAAGAATCATCGCGCCGGCGCTACCCACTAATCACCATGAAAAAACCAAGCCAGTTTTTTTCTCTGTTCTCTCAAGCCATTTTCGGACCCATGTGGGTATCACCATGATCCCCCCCATTTGGTTATTAGTCTCATGATCTAATAAACCTTTTCGTGCCCTCTCAGGGGTATGTGAGTGTCATCGGACTTGACATCTGAACCAAATTTTTCCCACCACGTGTCCACAATGGCAATCTTGACAATATTAGTTCTGATCTATAAACACAGATACATTTTCATGTATTTAGATTCTCTTTGATTTCCCTCTATAATTTTCTATCAAAAAAAAAGAAAAAAATAATCATGTTCTGTAGTTTTTCAGTGTACAGATGGTCCCTGACTCACAAGTTTTTGACTTCACAATGGCATGAAAGCAACACACGTTCAGTAGAAACGGTTTCGAGTTTTGATATTTGATTCTTCCTGGGCGAGCGATAAGCAGTACACGATACTCGTGATGCTGGGTGGCTGGGCGAGCCATGGCTCCCGGTCAGCCACGCCATCGCGAGGGTAATCATGGCAGGGGCAGGGCCTCCAGGGTCTCAGGACTGCTTGACCCCCAGCTCTGCCCTTAACCAGCCGTGTGACCCAAGTCACCGTTCAACTGTTCCACGTAGTCACCTACGATCGGGATTCACTTTCAGGGGGTCGTTAGGAGGGGTAAGCGAGACATCTGGGAACACACACAGAGTGGGTGGTGAGCAGGGGTCATGCCTGGGACGGGCTGCTCAGTGACCTCTAGGTAAGCTCGATTCCTGGTTGAGAGAACGGGGGCTGGCTGGAGGCGGGGAGGCAGGGCAGAGCCCGTGGGGTGTCTGCAGTCCGCGCCTGGCACCGAGGAGGGAAGGGGTCAGTGCTGCACCTCGGCGCCCCCAGGTCCGACAGACACACAGGCCCCGGACGTGCCGACTGTGGCAAAGCCCCACCCCCACCCTCAGCCCCAGACCTGGAGCAAACAGACACAGAGGCATCTCTTCCAGTGCACTTTAATCAGAATTCCATCATCCGAAGAGTTCTCATAGCATACAATGTTGGGATGGGCATGTCAGCTTGGTCCTACAAATGGAATTTCCACAATTCGCACTTGAAACATGTATGAAAAATAAAATATATAATATTTAACTTTATAAATTTCCCCCACTTTACCACTTTGTCCTTAAAATAAATTACTATCCTCTGTCCAATAAATTAAGCAGCCTGGAGTCACTAAGCAACTATCGGCCGAATGACTTCCTTTTCCTGAAGAAGTTCTGGGGGAAATCCTTGAGACAGTCCACAGCTTATAGCAATCAACGTGAATGAAAACTAGCACATTCCTCACAGTGGGGCGAAACATCAAAAATGGGAGCCTGCTAATAATGGCTGTTCTTTTCTGTTAGGAAAAAAAATGAAATCCCCCTGACCACACCGATGGTTGTAGAAGCTGCAACTGAACGTTTGGCACCAGAGGAGTGAAGAGGCTTTTCAGAGAAGCCATTCCCAGCGATGATCTCATCAAAGCATCGTCGGAGGGAGAGGTGACAGAGGGGGATGGAAGGCTGCCGCGGCCCTTCTCTAGAACGCCCTTCTGAGTTCCAGCTCCCAGCCCCCTCTAGAGGCAGTGACACCCCCTCCACCTTGGAGAAGGCAGGGCATTGTCTGCGCAGCCTGCCTTCCTCAAGCTCAAGGGTTCCTTACAGCGGAAAGAACACCAAGAGAAAGCCCTTCCGCGGGTGGTGGGGGCTGCTTTGCTGCGTGCTCAGCGGACAGCAGGATACACTCGATACATAAGGGACACAGATACTCGGGTGGGATGGCCACACGGCCTCGAAAGGGGACAGACAAGAGGCGCACGTGAGACACCAAGGATCCGGGAGGGTGGGCAAGGCTGTGATTCACTAGCAACTGTAGGGGCTCTGAACAGGGCCCCGAAGACCTTGATCCCCCCACCCCCAGCAGGAAGTCAGGTATCTTCCCACCTGCAACTCGGGGCCTCTTCCCTACTCGACACAACAAAATCTTGGGAAGGAACAAAGAATCCAGTGACAGGTGCTGCCACAGAGCCTCAGTCTTAGAGATTCCCTGGGAACAAGCTTTGGGGGCCCCAGGCCACTGTGGCAGGGGCTCTATACACAGTTTAACTGGGGGAGGAGGTGGCCTTGCACTTCCGACAGGAGACACCAGCCCCAGGCCCCTAGACAGAGGAGAAGGTAGCTACAAGTCAAGGAGACGCTCCTCACAGGTCTCCACGGGCCACTTTGAAGCCCCTCCAAACACATCAACGTTGTTGTCCACCCAGGGTATGATGTTGCCTGGCATGTTTGTGGAGCAGTTGGCGATGTTGACAATTTCTTGTGCACGAAGGACGCGGTCCCATATGTTGAACTGGCTGAGCTCCCCCACAAATGCCTGTGTGGCGTCGAACCTGCCCCCAACAGTGTCCTGGGAAGGGGGGCGGGGAACAGAACCACATCGGCACAGGTTCAGAAAGCAAACGTGCCCACTAAATCTCCAGGGATGTAATGGCCTTGGGAAGGGGTGCACAGTGAGGAGGGAGAGGGGGAGACTGAAACATTTTCCTGATTCCCCCAACTCTGACCTCACTCCTTCCCTGACCCGATTCCTGCACGTTCCAGACCTCTAGGACATGCCAAACTACCCCAAGGCTACAGTGGAAAGACACTGGCCCAAAGTCCCAAAGCTAACACTAGACCTGGGTCTCCAGACTCCCAGCCCTTCCCAGCGGGGAAGTCACAGGGTAGTGAGTCAGGGAGTGGGCCAAGGATGGGCCCAGACTCAAAGCTCTCAAAGGAACTGGTCTCTACTCCCTGGCTTTCAGCAAACCTCAAACACAGACCCAAACGTCAACTCTTATCTGCCCAAGAGCAGACAAGCAACTTAGATTTCCTCTGTCTCAGGGAGTGAGGACAGCCTCTACGGTCACGTTCCCACCCCTAGCTCCCCCGAGGGGCTGAGCATCACACAGGCATGCCCCACGACATTGAGCCAGCAGCTCCCGGAAGATGCCATATCAGCCCCGGGCACCCTGAATCAGTGCTGTGCCCAGCAGAGGTCAAACGCCTAGAGAGAGAACCCATGGTCACTCCATGGCAGCATGAGCTCAGGGACACTCCTGCCCACCTACGGTGGACTCCATTCTGGAATCTATCTGGACCCATCATACCACAACCAGGTCCCCCCGCCCCCGGCCCCTCAGGCCACAAGACAGAATGGACCCAGGTGGCCATCACACCACAGTGGCCAGGTGTGGCAGGCTGACAGCTGGGCGGGCTGTAGGGGTAGGGGGCAGCCTACAGGCGTGGCCTCGTGACGCGTGGCTGGCCAGCACACCCCATCCTGCATCCCCTGCACCTACCTGTTCTTGCCCAAGGATCAGCACCCCCCCTGGCTTGATAGGGTGCCAGGGGGCCAGGTTCTCCCCCGTGCCGAGTTTCTCTCCATCCTGGAAAGCTTCCCACATGCCATCCCGTGTTGTCCAAGTGATACAGATGTGGTGCCACTTGCCGTCACTGACGAACAGGGGCAGCTGTGCAACCTGTAGGCAGCAACATGCAGGTGAGGGCCCCCCATGGGGCTCCCAGGAGTCTGATGCGCACAGGGACCAGAGATCGTGCTGCTCCCAGCTGGTTACCCCTTCTCTGCTATGTGGGAAACAGGGCCTCGGTCTGTGTGTGTGCGCAAAACACAGACACTCAAGAGGAAAGAGACAGCCTGGCGACATGCCCCTAACCCCACGGTGGCTCGGCTTGCAACTGGACACCCTCAGTCCGTGGCTTGGCTGAGAATCTGGGACACTGTGCAGACCAAGCAGATGTGAAGAATGAGCCCCCGCCTGGCCACACTCGGCCCGAATGCCTCGTGCTGAAGAACCTGAAGGAATCTTTGGAAAACAATCAGACTAGACATCTACACTCGAGGCAGGGTCTCAAATTCTATCACGGCACTTGGGGACTGTGTGTGTCCTCCTGTGCAGAAAACCAAAGGCCTACAATTACGTGGGAGAGTGTGCTGGGCGGGGGGGGGAGGTTGCACATTCAGACCCCCATACAGAACCAGGGGAAGGGCATTTCTGACCCACGTGGTCGCCTGCGAGCATCCTGTGAGCACCACAGAGCAGCCCAACCACAAACTGTCCTGTTGTTACTGCTGGTATCCTAGCAACCTGGCGCTTCCTCCTGGGAATTGGCTGTTTACATGCCACCGAACCCAAAAGGAAAACAAGGTTCTGGGCCCTCCTGTGTCCAAGACAGTTATTTAGAACAATTAATCCCTGGCTCAGGAACATGGTCACCGTGAGACAGAGCCTGGCAGGGAGATTCCACGCCATTTCCCACTTACACAAACCCCACCCAGGGCAGTTCAGTAATAAAAGCAGGGTAAGGGGCCAGGGTAGAGGCAGCAGGGAGCCGGAGAGGCCATTCAAGTGCTCAGCTCCAGCAAGGATGTGAGGACACATTTTTGGCTATGTCGAGTCTGCCTTCAGAATGGAAGTTTAAGTGGGGCTCCTAGAGGTCTCACAGATGCCCAGAGCCAAGTTCTCGAGGAGATCATGCTCTTGAACGATGAAACCAGCCCGTCTGTTAAAAAAGGATATTTACTCTACAAAAGGCAATACTATAGGGGCAGAGAACAGATCAGTGGTTGCCATGGGCTGGGGTAGAGGCAGAAGCTAACTACGCAGGGGAATGAGGAAATTGTGTGTGGAGGGGGGGACTGATGGAACGCTTTCATATTTTACTTGTGGTCACACAACTGCATGCATTTGTCGAAAGTGGTCGAACTGCATGCTAAAAACTCTCGGTCTTACTGTATGTAAATTATATCTCAATAAACCACCCCCAAAAGATATGCTGAGAAGTATCCTCCACAGAGAAAGACACACACACACTCCCCCTCCCCTAATCAGCATGGCCCTGGAGAACAGCCCTCACTGACTGGCCCAAGGGCCAGTGACGATTCAGGCTGGCCCACAGAGACCTCAGCTCTGTTCCTTCGATGACCTCTGGCCTGGACCCTGAGATGCTTCTAGGCCAGACTCCCACCTTGGATCTCCACCAGCCATAGCCGCCCACCCCTGCTGCCCTAGGCCGGGCTGAGTCTGTCACCATTCCAAGGAGGGCAGCCCTACAGCAGCTGGCTGTCAGACTCTGTAGCACCCTGACTGTTGCCGTGATGGGGGAAGGTGGCAGTCTAAGCAGGCCTCACCTTGTCGTTGATGAGCAGCTCAATGGGGTTGTTACCCCACTCGATCAGCACAATCTCATTGGCCTGCCCAGGCACCGCGTAAGAAAACGGGGTGCCGATGCCCGGCAAGGCGCTAGATCGCAGCCACAGGCAGATGGTGAAGGCATACAGTTCAGGCAGCGTCTTCTTGATCTTGCCGTACAGGTAGTTTGTGCGGAGGGGGAGGGACACTTTGAACGCATCAGGAGACTTGAACGCACTGTTGCCTAGGGGGGTGGAGAAGAGAGGCCGCGGGGCGTTAGCCTGCTCCCCGCTGGTGCAGCCCAGAGCGACTGCTCTCCTGGACCCCCACTTACCCCAGACTGGTCCCTTGAGCCCCAGAGCACCTGCTACTGGGAAGCCGCTGTTCAAAGTTCTACAACCCAGGAGTAAACAAGAACCTCCCTGCTCCTAAAAGCTGGAGGAAGGAGGAAAGCTGGATTTAATTTTCTGGTTAGAGGCGCCTGGGTGGCTCAGTTGGTTGAGCGTCAGACCTTGGCCCAGGTCATGATCTCACAGTTCATGGGTTCAAACCCCACATCGGGCTCTGTGCTGAGAGCTTGGAGCCTGGAGCCTCCTTCAGATTCCGTCTCCCACTCTCTCTGCCCCTCCCCCGCTCATGCTCTATCTGTCTCTCTCGAAAAAACAAACATTTAACAAAAATAATTTTCTGGTTAAATTAAGCCAGAAAACCCTACCTCAGCTATTTTCTTGAAATCCTGGCTCCTTCAGCAAGGGCGGGGTTGGAACCCTGATGGACTTGGAGGCAGGAAGTCTTAACAGGGACCTGGGCACTCAGTAGACACTTGTCAAGTCCCTGTCACTTCTTACCCTAAAGAATCACTGCCACCCAGGCAAAGGAGTCCACGGCCATGTTTGGACATTACAACTTAATTGAGAAGTGGCTTTTTGGACTAAATCCCTGACACGGACCACCTTGCTCATGATTTGCCCTTTCCTCAAGAGAATACTGCATCTGTTGACCATTTCCTGCGGTTTGGAACCAGTGGGAGGCAGAGAAATACGGAGGTTTACCTCCCCGCTGAGGTTAGGCACACCTCGCCAGAGCCTGGAGACTTTGGGGCCCACCTGGGACTGATGAGGACCCCCTGACTGTCCCCACATAAACGGGGTTTCCAAAATCTTTGAAAGCAACTGGTACTCTTCACGGGGTCTAAGTAATTTCCAATAGTTTTTATTTAATCTCAAAATTAACAACAAAAATAAATACATGGAAGGCAAGACCCGGTCTCTGGTTATCACAGATTCTGAAGTTTGTGGGGTACCACCCAACCCTGTGAGTTGTCAGGGCAAAAGCTTCCCTCTTATTTGGGCACTAGATGCTGCCAGGGAAGGAGCCTGAATACCCTTCACTCATTTGACAAGTATTCATTAGATATCCGCAAGGGGCCAGAAGGACTCTGTCACCATGAGAAACAGCCAGGCTCTCTGGACCCAAAATCGACGGAGCCAAACTGCCTGTGTCTCTGGTGGATGAATCAGTCCCTTCTGTAGAACGCAAGCCAGAATGGATGAGCCCTTCTCCACTACAATGCCCCCAATTCATTTGTGTTCATAGTATATAACACATAAGAAGCTCTTTGTTGCCATGGTGTGAACCATAGAACCAAGGAAGACCTGAACAGAAAGGCAACAGGGCTCAGCATCGCCCTTTCAACCTCTCTGGAACAGGTGGCAGAGAAACACTAGACTCTGGGTGTCATGGGTACTATTTACTCGGATCGGCTGATTGTGTAGTCTTGCCTCATCCGTCCTGACCTCCCAGGCCTCGGGGCTGCTAAGCACCTGGTGAGGGCTGGCAAGACCTGGTCACCTGGGGAAGGCGAGGGGGCCCCCAGCAGGGCATAGGCCGGGGCTCACCCCGTGTTAGGCTGAAGCAAAATCAAGAGACTACAAAGCCCCAACTCCTGATTTTGCAGGTTGTGCAGCCGAGACACCGAGGCTCAGAGGAGCGAGGTGACTTACCCCTCAGTCACACAGCTAATGAATGACAGAGCAGGGAGTGGCAGTCCTCAACTACGTGCAGCCCCTAGTATTTAGTCTGCAAACGGCCGTATTCTTCACGAAGGCATGGTTATCTAATAAAGAGAAATAGCTTCTATCCCGGCAGGTGGGCAGGCTTGCTGATTTAATAAGGCTCAGTGTCGGTAATATCGTTAGCTAGGTGACAACAGATAGGTTTAATTAGACCTGGGAGAGCCGAGGGGCAGAGGAGGGGGCCCACACCCTGAAAGCTGGTGCCCTCTATTTATATCAAACAGCTTGGAGGTTCAGAGGAAACTTAGTTAAAACCAATTAAGGCATTAAAAGGCCTGACCAATAAATCAGAGGCTGCAGGTGGCAGACAAGTGAAAACGGGTGGGGGCAGTGGGGGCCAAAGAGAGAAGTGTTCTTCCCAGTGGCAAGGTTTACTCAGACTCTGAGGCGGGCTGTGCCTGGCTGGCTGGTCCCCACTCTGGAGGCCCCTGCAGACGAGCAGGTCCCACAACAAAGAAAATGAGCATCCGTGGGTCCAGGGGGCACTCAGGGTTGGATGCTCACCACTGGGCTCTGGGGAGCCTGCTGCTCAACAGGGCTAGAGCCCACACACTACTCTAGGCTACAGCCTCCAAGCCTCTCATCTGCGGGGGTCACCACCAAGTTCAACCCCAGCTCTGCAATCTGCTGGACACGTGGATGCAGGCATCTGATTCGGTCCCTCATCCATCACTAATACCTACCTCATAGGGTTGTTGCAAGGGTCACAGAATGTGGAAGTCACAGCCTAGTGTCTGGCCCAGAACAGGCACTTAATGGGCAGGAGATGATGGACCAAGGGCCAGAGACCCCCTAAGCCCCCTACTTTGCACATCCTTGAGGTCCATTTCCTCGGGGCTCAGCAGGATGCTCTGAAGAACATGTTATATTTTCCACTCGCGGTCTATCTGGGGACTGGGAGTTTATCTACCCCTTTAGACTGACCACAAACAGGACAGATACAAACTCAAAGTTACCCAGGAGACAAACTGGTCAGCAAATGACCACTTTCCTCGAAAGACTCATCCCCAAACGGGGTGGAGCACACAGAAGAATTCTAGAGTCTAGGTCCTGGGGGCCCTACAGGAAGGCCAGTCAGGGACCCTGGCCTGCAGAACTGGGCTCCAGCTAGGACATGGCCCTCCTTTCTGTGCCAGAAGAGCTCCGAGGGCTTCTGCAGAACTTACGTACCGAGAGTGTGGGTGCTGGAACGAGGCTGGGGATGGGAGGGACGGTGACAAAGCGGCAGCTCCCGTGTGGCCAAGGCCCAGGCCCCACCTCGGCCCCCTCCCCACCCCCTCCCCGCCACAACACACCTCTGGCTGAAAGCTTTGGAGCATTTTTCTCACTGGGGTCACGGGTGTAAGAGAAGTCCCGTCTCACCGGTGTGACGTGTGCAGCACACTGCCTGGCACTACTCCACACTAACTCGGCAGCCTTCTATTGACCTACATCCTTGTAGCAACTTGGCCACCGTGCCTGGCAAGCTACACAGCATATCCGCGCACAACGCCAGTGGGCCAGGGTTGGGGCTGATTCCTGGCAGGACCATCCTCAATCACACGTATTATTTGCTCAGCCAGCCACAGGCCATCCCCACGCAGTGCCCCATCACTGCAGACACTCCGGGTCCAACTGCAAGGGATGGAAACCAGGCTGCTCCCAGGAGCCATCGGCACCTTCAGTCCCCACCAAGTCGGAAGACGTGTCAACGAGGCTGTGAAGCCGGGCAACCTTCAGGCAGAAACCCTAAACCCCCGTGCACCAGGAGAGACGCCTCAAGTTGAAAGAGACCCCGTTTCATTTGAGAAACGGAGAAGGCAAAGTGGAGGGCTGCTGGAATGGTAAAGAATCCCGTGGTTTTCCGCACATAGGACGGGCAGGTTCGGGGACGATGTGGGAGGAGCAGCCGCAGAACCAAGCGCAAAAAGAGTCAGCAGGCAGAGGGGTCTGGAAGCCACCACTCCCTCAAGGGCCCTAGTGGCCTGATGTGTAAATGGGGAAGACCGCTGCGGGGCCAGCCTCTCTGCCCCGCTTGGAGCCCAGCCGCCCTTACCCTGCAGCCAAACACCAAGGCGGTGGGGTGGAGGGCTGGGAGGGACGTCAGCCAGAGGGCGACAGAGGAGCCGGCCAAGAACTCACCTCGCTCCAGCTCAGTCACCCTCAGCAGCAGAGCGTTCAGCGCACTCTCAGTCTTCTGCCGGTGAGCGGAGGTCTCATTGTGAAGCAGGGACTTCTCGTCCTCCAGCTCGGCCACCTTGCGCAGCAGCTGACTCTCCAGCTCCCCCAGTCGCCGCTGGAGGACCTCTCGGAAGTCGCCGGGCAGCACCGCGGTGGACACGTTCACTCGGAGCTGGTGCTTCCAGTTGGGGAGAGGGACGCGTGAGGAAGTATTAAGGCCATTTAGACAGAAATTGTGAAACGCAGCTCTAAAAGCCCAACCACACAGGGAGAAGCTTCCCAAACGGGAGTGTTAAACCGTGCCAAGGGGCGCACTTCACTGATGCTTCTTTTCTTCTTTTGTATGGAAAGGATTTCAAAGTCAAACAAGAATTACCTTGCTGCAATATCTGAAACTTAGGAATTTCATTTTTCTCTCTCAGAAAGCTGGTTTTCTCCTCTTGCTAAAAAGTCAAAATTTTAATCACTATCCACCATTCTTGGGTTAAGACTGCAACAGAGCTACGACTAAAAAAAAATTGCTTATCAAATGGTACTCAAAGCTGATGAGCCTTCATCTAGAAATGAAAACAGCTTCCAAATTCCCGTGTGGCAAAAAGGTGAATAACCATGCTTGCCAGAGATGTTACTGGAAAACGAGAGCTCTAAAACATGACACTTCTGAATTCCAGGAATCTCTGCTTTTAATGCTGTTTCTAAATCCTCACTTCCTCTTTATTTTACTCCTCTACCATCATGTTGGCTCTGGAGGCACACTGCCACTGCCTAGCCATGAATCCTTGGCAAGCTATGTACCCTCTCTCTAAAGCATTCCGAATTGTAAAATGCAGTCAGTAGGATCTGCCTCAAAGGACTGTTGTAAGGGTTAAAATTAGACAGCACGACTGGTGCATATTTAGTGACCAGAAACGTTCGCTGTTGTTAATCATCATGAATCAGGGAATATACAGATGCTGAAAATACTGTATTTAGCCATCATGCCGCGGGAAATCCTCAAATAATTTTGCAATAATTACCACCTGTAATTGAAACCTAGTTTCCCTAGTAAGTATTCTGGTAAACGTTTCCAGCAGAAACATCCACGCTTCTTAAATAGGATTTGAAAGTGAAGATGAAGTTACATGAGAATTTCTTTCAAAGTTCCAAACTGCATACGCCTTCCAAGAAAGCACGGAGTGAGGTTCCTTCTCCTTTGGAAGGGCACCTCAGAAGGTCGCAATTTGTGGACAGTGTCTTTGAAGTTAACGGGGTTTCCTCCAAGGCGCGAACTGGTGTGGCCCGTGACCCGCCCGCGATCGCCCCCGGCAAGACCCTCAGGTCTCCGCCCGCTCGGGTCCAGCCCGAGCTGATTTATAAAAGGAGAACACGGGACGCCCAGGGCAGCTGACCTCATGCGGCAGCCTCATGTCACCGGGCACAGCTTTTGGGAGCGCGTCCGGCTCCGGGGGACTCGGAGATCCACAAGAGGTTAGAGGTTCGCTCGCTGGAACCTCGGTAAGTGACTGTCCACACGGCGGACAGTCCCGGCGCACGGGGAGGGAGTTAACCCCTTCCTTCCAGCAGGAAGCGGGGTGGGGGCGGACTGCGAGCCACCCAAGTAAGTTGGCGAGCAGGACCGAGAAGCCCTCCCCTGACCCCAAGCGCAGCTCGCCCTGCGTCCGGGCCCGCCCAGGCTGGCAGGCAGGACCCTGCGCCCCGCCTCTGCCCCTCTCCTCGGATCCTCCCCCCACCAGAACCCCCGCACCCGGCTACCTCGAGGCTCTCCAGGCGGTCCTTCAGGGTCTGCAGCGAGCGGCTGAGCTGCTCCACGACGTGGCCGGGGTCCCGCGGTAGATCGCCCATGGTGTCCTTGCCCGCAGCCGCCCGGCCCGGCGCCTTGCCGCCCGCCAGCCCCTCGCAGCGCGCCAGCTTGCCCGTGAGCTCGCGGATGGCCTCGCGCTGCGCGCCCAGCGTCTCCTTCTGCTGCACGACGGTCTCGCGCAGCTGCAGCACCGCGGACCGCAGCTCCTCCTCGGGGCTCAGCGCGCCGCCCTGCATGGGCATCGCGGGCAGCGGGCAGCCGGCGCGCGCCGCTTCCGGGGGCAGCGCGGTGCACACGAATCGGCTGCCGGGCGCCGGGCCGTCCTGGGCGCCGGCGGCCACGGCGAGCGCCACGCCGGCGGCCAGCAGCGCCAGCATCCCGCCGCCACAACGCTCACTCCAGCATCTGCGGGCGAGCGGGAGGGCGCCGTCGGGGCGCGCGGCGGAGGCGCCTCCGCGGCGGACTGCGGCCGGGCACGCCGCTCGAGGGCAGCTAGAGCGCGGGAGCCGGTGGAACCGTCCGCCTAACACACCGCACTCGCTCCGCCCGGCGCAGCGTTCTGCTCTTACCCGGCCCGCGCGCCCTTTCTTAAGCTGGGGGGGGGAGGGGGTGGGAGAAGGCCCCGGCGCGTGGGGCGCAGCGCCGCGAGCTCTGATTGGCCCGGCTGGGCGCACGTCAGCGAGGGGGCGGGGCGGGGGCGCCTTCTCGCGGCTGGCGGGCGGGCCTGTGGGGCCGAACCGGGGGCGCGAGCGCGGGGTCCCGGGGCCTCCAGCAAGGAAGAACTGAGGAAAAAGGGGGGAAAAACACTCTCGAGTGCCTTCGCGAGCCTTGGCCGGCGTGTCCAGGCGCCCCGAGGACCCACCCGAGGACGCAGGCGTCGCGGGCTGAAGAGAAGCCGGGAGCTTCCCCGGGGCGCCTTCTGGGCTTCCGGCGCGGCGCGAGGCCTCGCTCAGCGGCCACCGCCGCCCCTGTGGGGAGGGACCCCCGCCCCCCAAGTGAGGACAGTGAGGAGGAGCCCCAGGAGGAACTCGAACCCAAGGCTGCCGTCGAGAGACCCCTCCTCCCCCGCGGGCCTCGTGGGCTTCCCGGTGCGGGCCGCCGCGCCCGCGTCACCCGAAGGCGGGAAGGAGACGCACGACGGTCGCCCCCGTGCACGTCCACCCTCCCGGTCCCCACTCCCACCCGCCGCCTGCGGAAGACTTCTCAGGTCCGCGGGCACCGGAAACGCGCGCCGGATGCCGACTGCGCGGAGGGGGCGCCCGCACACCCTCGCGCGCGCGCGCGGCCCCCACCGGGGGGCCCGGCGCGGGGCCGGAGTCACGAGGCCGCCCGCAGAGACGTCGCGTGCGGGCCTGGCGACAGCCCAGCAGGTGGTGTGACCTTACTCAGCGAGGCCTGGGCTCCTTGGCTTCGTCGGAGCGCGGCCACGGAGATGGCACCGCGTAGTATACCGGGGCCCCACCCTTGCGAGCCGGCTGCCCGTAGATCCACTTTCCCAATTTGACGCCGCTGTCCGCTCATTCTTGGAGAGAACAGCTTTGGACAGAAACCCCAAAAGGCAGGAGCAAATTTGTTTGAAAATCTTGGCTGTGGCGTGCAAACAAGTTCAGAGGGATTTTTGAGGCACAGCTACAGACTGAGCTGGTTTACTGCACATTATAAATGGAAACTTTTTTTTTCCTCCGTGTTTTTAAGAAATCCTGTTGCAAGGTCATTAATCACATTATCCATTATACCAGAAACAAATGGATTTGTCACTTGTGCACAGAAGCTGAGGTTGATGCTGAAAACAAATTGTATCAAAATAAATGAAATTATTATGATAATATAAAACAGACCGCAGTGATTAATCTTCAGAAACCAAATTTTGACCTGCTTTGCACTTCAAACAATAGCTTCTGTTATGTAAATAGTCGTGGGGTTTTCAAGGACAATGTTACTAAATTACGAGGAAAGTTCTATTCGTGGAAATCTCTTCATGGATAAACATTAGAGCCAGAAAATCTGTTCTCCACAACACCCAAAGCAGAGGACAATGGAAGTGATGATGGCTCAGGTAAGAATATAAGTTTGTAAAAAAGGTATGAGGTGGGGAGGAGGGAGACTGGGTAATGGGCTTATGCTGCTGCTGGTAGGGGTCACCAGGAGGCATCAGCTTCACCTAGTAAGCATGACCTTGAACAGGCTCATTCCTTCTACATCCTTACTTAAGCTCCTTGAAAACCCCCAAAGTTCCAGCGAGCCCACATATACACAGGCTGCAGTAATGAAGGCAGTCAAGTTGCAAAACATGTTAAAAAATGTTACGTTTTAGATGATGCCATAAAGGCACCAAATCCAGACATGTTCAGAATGATCCAGGTAAGGATTTCGCTCTTCAGTTTTCACTCCATAGGTTTGATGATTTTTCCTGAGACCAAAGTGGATCTTAATTGGATGTCAAAATAGAGTAATTAGCCTATATTGTTCCCATACATCCATTCTCGACGCACACCGATGACATTTACGTTCGCAACTACTTGAAATGGATGCCTGTTCCTTTAATAATTAAATAAAGTCAAGTGTATTTCCAGAATCCTAATTTTCTCATGAACAAAGAAAGCAGTGTGTAAGAAGTCATAAAAATAACAAAGCATATATCCGAAAATAATTACTCTTAAAGTTCTCAAAAGAGATTCCAGTACGGGAAATTGTCAGTGAAATTGCCAAAGCCCGGAGAGAGAGACCCAGGCATTTAAGATGTTATTTCCTTTGGAGGCAGTATAATTAGAGGGCTTAGTTCACAGGGTATATGCTATTTAGGGTTTGACTTTGGCTTGCTGGTGCAGCAGAGTCTGCTGGCTTAGGAACAGGGGAACTGAGTCCTCATGCCCACTCTGTCACTAGCTGAGTGGTTTGGGGCAAGTCATTCCTCTTCCCTGGACCTCAGTTTGCTGTGTATCAGGTAAGGGGCTTAGACTAGACTCTTCCAAAGACCCTTCTGGGGTCTGATAGTTTGGAAAAGAATCACTGTTCGGTGTGACGAACGTTCCGGAGCCTTGTCCTTTCTGTTTGTGTTACGAACCACCTGTAGCCTAGGAGGAGTATGGGAAGGCGGGGTGTTTGCGTATCCGGCGGATAAACCTTCACACAAAGATGTGCCGTAGCTGTGGTTGAGACCTGCTCTCGGCAATGTGAAAGCTTGCCCTTGGTTTACTCACGGCACAATACTGTCTACCTGCAGGATCCCACACATGTGACTCATGCTGTCCATAAGGATGGTTATGCGAGTGGCTGAGACCAGGGCCCACAGATTTTCCTCCACTTGAAAAGTCGTGCCGATCCTGCCGCAGTGAATCAGCTCCACCTAATCTCTTCGTGTAACTGATGCTGCAGCATAGTAACCACCCACTCATTCACTATGTCTCCTGGCTCCCAGGTCAGCTGAGAGCCCAGTATGGACTTAAACCGTGTGCTGGAAATCCTGATGAGCTCATTCCGCCTCCATTTTATTGCCCCATCTGTTTGCTTCCCTTGTTCTTCTCACATGCATTTTTATCTTGGTCTTCTGGGAAATGTGCTAATTTCCACCACGGTGTCAGAGGATCCCATCTTATACTTTTCTTACATTTCCTCTTCTCTTTCTCGGTGCCACTTGGAAAGTCAGGAATGGGGGTGTGAGCTCAATAACAGAATCCAAGGACAGCTTTCTGTGAACATGACTCAGGAACTGTCCTCCCTACTGAATTTCAGTTGGGAGGGGAACTAAGAGTGTGTGTGATGTTTTGGGATGTTTTTGTTTTGTTTAATTTTTTTTCGATCAGACTCAGTGCAGATACAACAGAATTTGGAGGCTTTTATGCCTCAAATGCTAAGACCTTTTCAAGAGTGAATTTTTCACTAGACTGAACTGCATGGTAAAGTAGAACATGCTTGAGCTTTGGAGTCTTGTTTCAGCTCTTGTTTCGATCCTAGTTTTATAACTTGCCATTTGACCTTGAGAGGATAGCTTAACCTCCCTGAGCCTCATTTTTCTTATCTCTAACACCAAAGCTAAATTTACTGCAAAGTCTTATTGTCAGGCTTGAGTAAGATAATGTACATGAACATGTAGGGCATATAACAGGTGTACAAAAGATGCTAACTGTCCTTTTTTTTTCTCCTTTTCTCCACTGAATTTGGAGCTGAGTTATATGTTCTTTCAAAAACAACTTAAATTTTTACCCCTTTATTTTCTACAATATCCATTTGGAATTAAAACAAGAATTCTTGAGAAAGAACAGGCCAACCTCTCTGGAGGAAAGAAAGGCAAGGGATGAGAACTCCAGGAAAATTTACTGGTGTCTCAACAAGAGAAAGTTATCCTATCCTCGCATGTGTGTGTGTGTGTGTGTGTGTGTGTGTGTGTGTTAAAACGAAGCATTGTTTTTTAACTTTAATTGCAAGATTCAATCGAACTACTTCACACCTACACTAACTTCAAATATATTACGAAACTATGTGCTTGAACCCAACTAAAAGTTTTATAGTACTTAACATTTCAGTGATTCTGAGTTTGTATTGCTATAGAATCCTGATAGATTAAAAGCCCCCAGATAAAGCAAATGTTCTTTCTTCAGTGCATCTGGGTTCTTCTTGAATAACATTTCTGGTTTGATTTTGTGATATGAGACATTGAGTTTCAGAAAATGCCCTTGTACAAGTATATGATCACACATGGCTGGAAAGCCATGATTTGGGGATTGATTGTTAATACTACCCAATAGACTTCAACAAACAAGAAAGGCTTTTGGGGGCACTCCCTGATTTTAGGCAATAGGACAAGTTGCTGGATAAACTAGAGACACTATCTTAGCTTAGTTTTTAAAAGTAAAGGACTGGGGATGGGAGGAGGCTGGAGGAAGGTTTTCTTGAAGCAGATACTTGAAGAATATGGTCTGAATTATTTTGTATTAGGAAACACTTAGAGCCTCACTTTTACACAAGTTACAAGTATTGAAATTGGCATATACCCGATAAAAATCGGTAGCTCAGGATCTCCGTAGAGTTTAGGTCCACAGTTAGCTTACTTGAATCTTTGGAAATGATAGTCAGGAGAGATTTTATAGAATTTTGAAGACTGAGAAACAGCTCAAGAGAGGTTAAGAGGTCATACAGCAGCTTAACAGCAAGGCCAAGCTGGAACTCAGGGTCTCTGGTTCCCAGTCAAGGGTTCTTTTCTCTGTCCCACTCCCTAACTTACTCATTAACCCTTTAAAATGCTTGGCTTCCTCAAAAACGGCTTTCTTAAAAATCAGTAATTTGCCACACCAGATCCAAAGACCACTTTTTGTAATTCTCCTAGAACTCATTACAGCATTCAACATTGTTAGCTAAGTCTTTTATTATTATTATTATTAAAACTTTTCCACAACAAGCAAGCAAACAAACAAAACTTTTCCATTGTTAGTTTCTATAATAGCGTATTCTTCTGGCTTTCTTCCTTGCTTTCAGAGCATTTTTTTTTTCTGTTTGTTCCCTGGGTCTTTTTTCAGTAAATGTGTCCAAAGTTGAGTTGTCTTATCTCTCTCCTTTCTCTCACAGTGGTCTCTACCTTAACAAGTTTTATGCTTTTAGCAATGATCTCTACATTAGTGACTCTGCCCCTGATCTACACAGAGCTCGGGAACATCATAAACCAATTGCATGCTGGACATGTCAATGATATACCACCTCCACTTCTAACTCAACATGTTCTCAACGAAATTCATTGTTCTTTTCTTCATTTCTCTTTCCTTCCTCCTGTATTCCCTACTGCGATGTGTTAATGCTTTCCAAGTCCTCCATATTGAACACTTTGGAGTTATCAGTGTCTCCTCTCCCGCCCTCCAGGTTCGTTCAAATTCTCATCAGTTTCTGAGTTCCAGTTGTACTTTTACAATCTGTCAACTCTCCATTCACTGCCACAACCTCATTACTTCTGTTCTAAACTATACAACTGCTTCCTAACTGGATTCTCTAACTCCACCATCTCCATTTCAGCATCCATGCTGTTCCCAGGTCAGTTTCCTGAAAGCATATAATTTCTCAGAAACCTCCCGTGTTTCCCGATGCAAATTTGTAAACTCTTTGGTCTCCATTATGTGCCCCCCCCCAGTTTCCTATTTAACCCCATTTTATAAAATATTCCTTGATCACTTCCCTGTAATCAAAGGAAACTATTTGATGCTTTTCACACATGATCCATACTTTCCTTCCTTCAGATTTGGAGCCCGCATTGTTTCCTATGTCTGGAATGACCTTTCTGCCAATTCTAGAGCCACATAAGCCATTCATCCGTCACAGCTCTCCACACACCTTACCTTCTTCCCAAAGTTTACCCTGATTTTGCTCACTCCAAAGTGACACTGTAAAGGACAGTAGTTTATCTTTGCATTCTTTATTTTCCTTACTACTTTCAGCTTGTTATATAGCTATCTTCTCCACTGGACTACAAGCTCCTTAAGGGCAACATCTAGGTCTGATGTACATTCTCCTTTCAATAAATATCTCATTGGATGTGCACAATAGTGATATGATAGTACTTTGAGAGAGAAACAAAGAAGATTTTGTTCAATGTATGATTTGTTTGGTGGTTTGGCAGGAGGAAAGTCACTATGTTAGATTGGCAAGGGACTTTTTCATGGAAAAGTTGGGAATTAGCCCTTTAAAAAGATAGTGGAAGGTATACTTGATAGGAATGTTGGGTATCCTAAGGAGCAGGCAAGAGAAGAAAAAGTTGAAGCCCTTGGAGGAAAACAAGATATGCAGTTAGCAATCTCTGACTTTTAGTCCTCTGTTCCAAATCTGTTGTTTCCAAGGATACCTTAGGATAAATTTATCTCATTTCCAGTAGATGTCACTCGCCTAGTCTGCGTAAGGAAAGACAGGGTCATTATTTTGGCCAGGTGACCATAGTAAGCTACTTGCAAGAATGAACAAAGTGTAAGTAGTAACAATGTTCAGTTTTAATTGAGCAAAGGAAAGTGGGAATTTGTGTCTGAAATGTCTACACATTCCAGACTTTCTGAAATTCTCCCAGATGGATACCCAGATGGAAGTGTTACAGAAATGGTGGAGGAAGGGTTAGCATTTTTTCCTGCTTGTTCTATAACACCACTTGGCAGGGGTTAAGGTGAAATTTAAAAGAATGAACCTCTCTCCCAGCACTATCAGAGGTTCCGAGCCCTCAGAGCAGTTGGTAATAGAGGGTTAGCACCAAAACAAGTTCTCCATAATAGGAGATGTTTATTCTCAACATATTAGGTTCGGAGTTTCCTTGAGCTCTGAGCTGAAATTCTTATTGGCTCTTTCATCTCAGCTGAATTATTTATTCCCCGTGGAATCTTGATGTTCATACCTGGAACAGCCTCTCTCTGGCTGAATGAAAGGTGCAAAGAGAGTGCATGTTTTAGATTGCTAATCAGAGAGGAATTGCACTGCTCCCAGCCTCCATCAGGGAATATGTTCATCTATGTTCCAGATGTCCCATTGCCTTCTCCACTCAGCCCTGGACCACATGAAGCAAATTAAACCCTTCATGTACGTGGCTGCTTTTGTTGAAGAGGTGGCAGCTTCCAACCAGACTCTTTCTGCTGCTGCTTTGTGATTCAGCCTAGCTAATGAACAGCCCATCTGAGTGGAAGGGGGGAAAGGACATTTCTCTTAAATGCAAGCAACCTAAATAAATACGTTCTCCTATTAAGATTTTCCTTCCTCTTCAGCAAGAGCCAGTTAAATGATCCTTGTTCCACTGCCCAACCCACGTGCATCCCAGTTGGAATTCATTACAAAATATTTAAAAACTCTTAAAATGAAGGAAAAAAATCTTTGGTGGAAAGAGACACTGTGTTATGATTGGTTTTTTAAGTCTAGCTTCCTGAAAACTACACAAGATAGTAAAGGGTTATGAGAACAAAGGCATAATGCTGTATTGCAGCCTTGAGTCTTTGGGTTTGACAGATAAGGTCAATTTAATGCCAAAAGGAAAAGAAAAAAAAAAGAACCTCTCGTGGCATATGAAAGCAAAAAGAATCAGAGTCAATGTGTAGCACTTTAGGTCAAAGCTTAGACTCCAGTCTCTTTATTGTGTTTCATATTTTTCTTTGCTATTTTGGCACAAAAAAGAATTCTCTCACTTTCCAAACGCTGTAACAAAATAAATATGCATTGAGTATGCTACTTGAAACTGTGGCTAATGTTTTGATGTTTAGTGTTTATTTTTAAACAAATAAGCAGTATCATGAGTCCTGGTTTGAAAAGCACCTAAGCCACGTAGTATAAAGGATGTATGTGTTTGCTAGGTGTCATGGCGGGTGGGTAGCAAGGTAGGGACATTGCCATTTCCTTTGCAGTTGAAATTGATGTAAATCCTCCAATTACTACATAAATGTAATTCACAGTGCTTTGAGTCTTGCTGAAGATCATGCTCACAGAGTAAACTGGCCAGGGAGTGTTATCTCAACTGGATAATGATAAGGGATAAATACTTTGTTTTTATTAACTTCTGTGTCTCTGGCTTAGAATAATGCCTGGCTCGTTGTAAAAGCTCAATATTCGTTGTGAAAGGTGTGTTGTGATAGAGGAGCTGTATGCTTCCCAAAACATCATTCCCGTGAATATGCGGTATACTGATTTAGAGTAAAAGATGCATTCCTAACTTCTTGATCTAGAAGGTTTATTGATAGCTTAATTTGCTTCTGAAAACTACAGGAAAGACTACTACTATGTTGCAATTGTAATTATACATTGGAGATGTGTAAGTCCAGGAAAAGCAATAGAGACAGAAGCCCTCCTAATTTTGACTGCCTCTTGGGGAATTAGAGAATGGAATAACAGCCTCACTCCAGAGAATACAAACCTTAAAAGGGCATCCTTTGAGGAGAAGGAGCAGAAAACAGAGAACAGGCCTGAAAAGGCTTTTCCACTAGGATACATAAGCCTCAACTATTCTCTCTACATCATTGCAATTAACACTCCTTATGGAGCCTCAGTCACCATCCAAGCCACACAGACACACGTGTAACGGACGTTGTGAATGGAACTTTGGAAATACAAAGCAAAAGAATGAGAACATATACCTCCAGCACTGCTTATATCCTGGTTGCCATAATTCTCAAGCTATAAGCACGACACCTGGGGAATCTTTGAGTTGGCCTGGATTGAACAGGAGTTATTTCTGTGATGCCTCCTACTCACGTGGGCCACTGTTGACAACCGGGAGGTACAAAGGGCTTGTTAGTTTTCCCAGGCCCAAATTAAAAGTGACCCCACTGAAGTTTTGTTGACTCATCAATCATCCTTATAAGCACATGCCTTTGGAAGTCTATTTTGGCAAATCTAAAACAGAAATGCTTTGTTGGGAGCTAACACATTGACCTGTTTCATGATTAGTATCTGAGCTGATGGATTGGAATAGAATGATACTGAAACTCAATTTCACAACATGCCTGACAGTTGGGAGAAATGAAAGCAACTGGGAAAGTAAGTGGCAGAATGAGGGGGAGGTCCTGCCCAGCGAAATTGCACATCTTTTCCAGAACCTATGGAAGGCCTAGGAATATGGTTTAAGAATTTCTGGCTGTGAAATAAGAACTTAGAGTCATGTCAAGTAGTTTAATGATCTAAAAGCTCAGCTTGAGCTCTCTTACATAATGACAGTTTTTGTTCCAGACAGAACATCCAATCCTTGAACACAACTAATATTAAATAAGGGATTCACTGTAGAGATGGACCGTGTTCTTAAGGTCACGGTCCCATCCATTGGATGAAGATAAATTATGTCATCAAATTCTCAGTCACTGGGAACATCCTTATCTTTAGGGATCTAGGCCAATAATAAATCAATTCCCTGGACAGGCAAGCGTGGCTTCAGTATTCTGCTTATTTCTCTCAGTTCCCGATTTGCCTAGTAATTTCACACAACCTTGTCAGGCTCTTCGGTGTTTTTAAGGAATTTTTAAAAATTCAGCTTTTAGTTGTTTTCAAAGAGAGGATTGGTCCAAACAACCAAGTTCCCTAACTCTGTTGAGCTCAGATTGCTCAAACTCGTTACGCTAAGAAGGGAGAAGATGAATGGATACTAGACACATGTGAAGATATGAGAATGAATGCAGTCCTTTCTTTCCCCTTTCCTCTCAACAAAATTCACCCAGCATCAAAAACTATATAAGTTGATGAGAACTTCAAGTGTCACCTAGAACAACTCCCAGATCTCACAGTTGAGAATATTGAGATCCAAAAAGATAAAGAGGCGAATGTCAAGTTGCATAGTTAACTTTGGTGCAGTTCAAACAAGGAACTTCTGACTTCTCACCCAGCACATTACCCATCTCGCCTTGATTATCTCTTTCTCCATCTCATTTGCTATGATAAATCAAAGACCAGTTGTATTACCTTCTCTGTGTCCCATCCATCTATGGGCTACAGTTATTTATTTTTTAGGTAATCTAAAATAAGCCAATGAGGTCATTGGAGTTTGAAGGAGAAGATAGAGAAAGAGAACAGAAAAAATGCTTGCAGAAATAGTGTTCTAAAATTTTCCAAAATTGATGAAAACTGTAAACTCATAGATTTAGGAAGCTCAGTGAACCCCAAGCACAATAAACATAAATGAAACTACACTAAGGCACATCATAATTAAATTTCTTAAAACCACTGATAAAGAGAAAAATCTTACAAGCAGTCAGAACATCTTTAAATTACTGAAAGAAAATCTGTGAATGTAGAATTCCATAACCCAATGAAAATATCTTTCAAAAACAAAAGCAAAATATGACATTTCAGACATACAGGAAAGAGAGAGAGAGAGAGAGAGAGAGAGAGAGAGAGAGAGAGAGAGAAAGAAAGAAAGAAAAGAAAAGAAGAAAAGAAAAGGAAAGAAAAATTGTCACCAGAACATCCATGGTGTGAGAAATATTAAAGGTAATTTTCAGGCATAAGAAAAAGTATACCAAGTGGTAGTAATATGGGTCTGTGAAGGATTAATAAACACCAGAAATAATAACTATGGAGACTCTATGATTATCTACACTGAAAATCCTGTGGAATCTCCAAAAAAAAGCTACCAGAACTAATAAGTGAGTTTAAGAAGATTTCAGGATTCAAGGTCAACAGACACAAATCTGTGGCATTTTTATATACTAGCAGCAATTAGAAATTGAAATTTAAAAATATATGATAGCAACAAAACTATGAAATGCTTAGAAATATATATATTGTGGCACCTGGGTGGCTCAGTTGGTTAAGTTTGGCTCAGGTCATAATCTCAAGGTTCGTGAGTTTGAGCCCTGCATCAGGCTCCATGCTGACAGTGTGGAGCCTGCTTCGGATTTTCTCTCTCTCCCTCTCTTTCTGCGTTTCCCCCACTTGCTCTCTTTCTCTCTCAAAAATAAATAAACTTAAAAAAAGAAATAAATGTCAAAAGATGTGCAAGACTAGTACATTAAAAATACAAAATACTGCTGAGAAAAATTAAAATGTAAATAAATGGAGAGATATGCCGCGTTTGTGGATTAGAAGACTCACCATTGTCACTTCTTCCAAAATGACCTATAGATTTGGTGCAGTCCTAATAAAAACTCTACCATGCTATTTTAATAGAAATTGATAGTCTACTTCTAAATTTTATATGGAAATTCAAAGGACTTAGAATGGCCAAAACACTTTTGAAAAAAAAGAAATTTGGAGGATTTACATTATGTGATTTTAAGTCTTGTTTTAAAGCTGCAATTATGAGGATAATGTGGTTTTGGAGGAATGATAAGCAAATAGATCAATGGAACAGATTAGAGAGTCCAGAAATCGACCCCACATATATAGTCAATTGATTTTTGACAAAGGTGTAAAAGTACAGTGGAGAAAGGAACATCTTTTAGAATTAAAAAAAAAATTTTTTTTAATGTTTATTTAGTTATGAGAGAGAGACACAATGTGAGCAGGGGAGAGGCAGAGAGAGAGGGAAACACAGAATCTAAAGCAGGCTCTAGGCTCTGAGCTGTCAGCACAGAGCCCAATGCGGAGCTTGAGCTCACAAACCAGGAGATAATGACCTGAGCCGAAGTCGGACGCTTACCGACTGAGCCACCCAGGTGCCCCAAGGAACATCTTGTAAAAAATATTTTGTATCTATACCAAAAACAAATGAAGTTTGACTTATATCTCACGTGATATTAAAAAGTAATCCAAAATGGATCATAGATCTAAATATAAAGCCTAAAGCTATAAAACTTCTAGAAGAAACAAAGGAGATGGGACGCCTGGGTGGCTCAGTCGGGGAGGCATCCGACTTCGGCTCGGGTCATGACCTCATGGTTCGTGAGTTTGAGTCCTATGTTGTGCTTTGTGCTGACAGCTCAGAGCCTGGAGCCTGCTTTGGATTCTGTGTCTCCCTCTCTCTCTGCCCCTCCCCTGCTCGCGCTCTGTCTCTCGAAAAATGAATAAACATTAAAAAATTAAAAAATTAAAAAAAGAAACATAGGGGAGAATCTTTGTGACCTTGGAATAGGCAAAGATTTCTTAGCCAACAGAACAATCCATTTCTAAGAGTAATACATTGGATTTCACAAAAATTAGGAACTTGTGCTCTTTGAAAGACACTGTTAAATTTTTTTAAATGCCATAGAATTGGAGAAAATATTTTCAAATTACAGGGCTGACCAAGTCCTTGTATCCAGAATTCATAAAAAGTCTTAAAACTTAATCATAAGAAAAGAGACAACCTAATAAATAAGTGGCAAAGGATTTGAACAGATGCTTCACCAAAGATGATATACAGATGGGTAATGAGCACATGAAAAGATATACAACATCATTAGTCATTGAATAAATGCAAATTTAAACCACAGGATGCCTCTACACACCCACTAACATGTCTAAAATAAAAAGTCTGACCACACCAAGTGTTGGCCAGGGTGATCTCTTATATACTACTGTAGGAGTAGAAAATGGTACAACTACTATGGGAAAGTTTGACAGTTTCTTAAAAAGTTAAACATACGCCTAACTTATGAACCATCCCCTCTACTTCAAGGTATTTACCAAAGAGAAAGGAAGCTGTGTTCATACAAAGACTTGTACATGAATGTTTATTGCAGCTTTATTCATAATAGCCAGAAAGTGGAAATAATCCAAATGTTCATCAATAAGTGGATGAATAAATAAATTGTGGTAAATACTCAGCAACAAGATAGAACGAGCCACCAATATATGTAACAATATGGATGAATCTGAAAATAATTATGCTGACTGAAAGGGGCCAGAGAAAGAAGAGTAATACTCATGACTCCATTTGTATAAAATTTTACAAAATGCAAAATTAAAACAGATCAGCAGGGGGAATAGGAGAGTGGAGAGGGACTGAGAAGGATTACGATGGCCAAAAAGAAACTTGGGAAGGTGGATGTATTCATTATCTTGATTGTGGTAATGGTTTCATGGGTGTATACCTATATAAAAACTTATAAATTGTACAGTTCAAATATGTGTTTATTTCATGTAAATTATACCTCAATAAATCTTAATAAAAATAGGAAAAAATATGCCAATGATCGAGTATACACGTGATGCAACACAAAAGTACACATGAGACCACGTACATGAGGACATACTTTTGTACATATGGGAATACGTACATCTAAATAATGCAGGCATGGGATGTAAATATACATGTAGGTTAACAGATATGCCTAAGAAGCCATAAATGTACATTTGAGATAACATAGCACATGTTATGTTGTTTGTAATGGCATAGATTGGAAATGTAATGTGATTTTAATAGAGGAAAACCCAAGAATAAATTTTCACCCAATGAGCATTAATTTCCTTCCTCCCTCCTGAACTTACAAGTCCTAGCTCATTACATGAGTGACCTGTTTCCTGCTGTGAACTACCTTCTCTTGTTACTCACTTTGACCTCAATAAGGAAAACACGTTGACCTCAAGCCTTCCGTGGCTCTCAGACACAGAAGCTGGCAATCTAGTGCCTGGCTCACACAGCACACCATTTGTTCTGGGACATTGCAGGTTAAGCCGAGAGGATTTCTCTCTGAAACAAAATACTTTCAGTAAAGCTGCAAAGAAGAAGCTTAGCGAAGCACATTGGATAAAGATACAGAATTTTTTTTTTAAGAAAATTATTCTTTGTTTTCTGCAAGAGGCCAAGGCCAGGACTTGAGTTAGTACAAATCCACAAGGAAGAATAGATGAGCAATTCTCAATTCATTTGGACCTTGACTGATTTTTTTTTCAAGGTTAAGTAAAACTGATCTTTAGAGAATGTTTCTGTCATAATATAGAATAAACCAGTTACATACACTTGTAAAAGTAATAGAAGTATTTTACAATATTCACTTTCTCTCTCTCTCTCTTCCTCTCTCATTCTCTCTCTCTCTCTCTCTCTCTCTCTCTCACACACACACACACACACACACACACACATACACACACACACTCTTTCTCCACCCTCCCCCCCCCCCCCCCCAGTGTAGTAAATCTGTGAGAGAATACCTCTGGGCGACATTTCCTCATCTGTAAAATGAAGAGTCGCATTATCTCTGAGGCCCATGAGAGAGCATTCAGATTGCAAATGCTATGAGATATAGTGCACAGTTGATCACTGTGGTTCTTGCAAAGCCAAATCTAGGTAGTATTTTAAGACAGACTAAAAACTTCCCCAGTATTGTGCTATGTGATGTCAGAAAGTTGAAGAATTTAAAAATCTAGCAAAGCGATCTGTTTTTAAGATCCGAGTGACATCAGAGAGCTGATCTTTCTGATTTTAAAAAGAGATTAAATCAGTTAAGGGCTCAGTCAGTTAAGTGTCTGACTTTGGCTCAGGTCATGATCTCACACTTCATGAGTTTAAGGCTCACGGCGGGCTCTGTGCTGACAGCTCAGAGCCTGGAGCCTGCTTCGGATTCTGTGACTCCCTCTCTCTCTGCCCCTCCCCTGCTCATGCTTTGTCTCTGTCTCTCAAAAAATAAATAAATGTTAAAAAAAATTTTTTTTAAGGGATTAAAATAACATCTGCATAAATGAGTGTCAACTCTTGCTGCACATTAGAATTGCCTGGGATTTAATTAGTCCATGGGTGGGACAGTGAGGTGTTTTGTTGTTTCTGTGGCTGCTCACATTCTTCTGTACTTCAGGGCAAGTCTAATCTCCAGCTAGGGATGAGAACACTTCTTTTTTTTTTTTTTTTTTTTTTTTTAACATTCATTCATCTTTAGAGACAGAGAGAGACAGAGCATGAGCAGGGAAGGGACAGAGAGAGGGAGACACAGAATCCAAAGCAGGCTCCAGGCTCTGAGCTGTCAGCACAAAGCCTGACGTGGGGCCTGAACTCACGAACTGCGAGATCATGACCTGAGCTGAAGTCGGACGCTCAACCGACTGAGCCACCCAGGCGCCCCGAGAACACTTCTTTTATTCTATACCAAATATATGGATAGAAGCAGGTACTTTGGCTACTTGAATATTTGGATCTTTCTGACTTTGTTTGGGCCCAGCCTAAATCTGAGACAACATCTGGGACTTAGGGCTATTTCTTCCCTGAAACCCCAGACCCTCCCACCCCTGGATGGGTCACACAGGCCACTGTGTAAATTTAAAAAGGTCAGTTCAGGGTGGCCTGGGTGGCTCAGTCATTTGAGCGCCCACTTTCAGCTCAGGTCACAATCTCTCGGTTGGTGAGTTTGAGTCCCACATCAGGCTATTTGCTGTCAGCACAGAGCCTGCTTCAGACCCTCTGTCTCCTTTTCTCTCTGCCCCTCCCCTGCTTGCACTCTCTTTCTCTGTCTCTCAAAAGTAAATAAACATGTTTAAAAAATAAATAGGGGTGCCCGGGTGGCTTGGTTGGTTGGGCGCCCAGCTCCTGGTTTCGGGTCAAGTCATGACCTCACAATTCATGAGTTTGAGCCCCACATGGGGCTTTGTGTTGATGGTGGGGAACCTGCTTGGGATTCGCACTCTCCCCTCCCTCTCTCTGCCCCTACCCCAGTTGCTCTCTCTCAGAATACATAAATAAACTTAAATGAGTTAAATAAATAAGGTCAGTTCGTGCAAAGCAAATAGATTTTCAACATTAAAAAATTTTTTACAAGTAATACTTGTTCTTTGTAGTAATTCAAATAATTCAGGAGTAAATAAATTTAAAAAGTAATAGTGTTCCTCCCTCTCCCCCCGTCCCCACCTCCCTAAGACAATTACCGTGAGGTAACATTAGGAGTTGAGAGTATATCCATCCATACCATGTATTAAAATACACGTACAGGCACATACAAATATAGAAATCATATATCGTGGTTTTGTGCTTTTTATTTCTTTCTTTGTTAATATAGAATCTAGTTTGGGGTTTTTTTTTTTCACCTGCAATGTGCTTTATTCACTTAATCTATATCATGAGACTTCAGTTAAGCCTGGCGGATTAAATACCCTCCTGCAACCTCACTTAAAATGGCAGCCAAGGGACTAAAAAGGACATGCGCTGCAAGGAGAAACAGCACCGCAAAGGAGGAGAGAACAATAAAATCCAGGGACTGGAAAGCAAATGGAGGAGCTAAAACTGTCTTAGGAAACCAGAGGAGTGAAAACTGGACATGAAAGAAAGACCCCAAATTACTGCTTTCCAATACAAAATCTCAGGCTGTGGAGAGAGGGGCCCAGGGACTTCTGGAGATGCTGGAGACCGGACGAAGGTCTGCTCCAGAGCTCCTGGATCCTCAGGTCCCCTCCCACACTCTGAGCACCCACGCAGTCCCTGCTCCCCGACAGAAGCCCAGAGGAGTAGTCCCCAAGCGTGAGCAGGCATCAGAATTCCCTGGAGGTTGCTGGGCCCCACTCCCAGAGGTTTTTTTGTTTTGTTTTTGGTTTCTTTTTGAGAGAGAGAGCGAGAACACGAGTGGGAGAGGGGCAGAGAGAGAAGGACAGGGAATCAGAGACAGGCTCTAGGGTCGGGGCTGTCAGCACAGAGCCTGACACAGGGCTTGAACCCTTGAACCGTGAGATCATGACCTGAGCTGAAGTCAGACGCTCAACTGACTGAGCCACCCAGATGCCCCCCCCCCCCCACCAGAGTTTCTGATGCAGCAAGTCAGGATGGGGCCTGGGAATTGGCACTTCTAACAAATTTCTAGGTGTTGCTGATGCTGGACACTAAGCAATGAGAACCACTGGACCAAAGACTTCCTCTCTGATTCCAGACCTGCGCACACAGGGCAAAGTCAAGGGTGCAACCACTCTGCAGAACACCAGGTTGAGTGAGCACCTATGTGCTGACTGGGAGACCCTCAGCCCCTTCTTCCAGGAGGGTCTCAGGATGTCAGCAGTCAGATGCCAAGGTAAGAGATGGAAAGTTTCTTTTCTGAGGGATCTGATTACTCTGGGGGAAAAAATATATCCTATATTGGTAGTTAAGGACCCGCCCCGCCTCGGGCCCCCACAGGGATTCCTTCCCCTGTACAACAGAATCATCTGGGGAGTTTTAAAAAATACGAATGACGAGGCGGGGGTGCCTGGGTGGCTCAGTCAGTTAAGTGAGGTCGTGATCTCACATCTCACGAATTCCAGCCCTGTGTTGGGCTTTGTGCCGACAGCTCAGAGCCTGGAGCCTGCTTCAGATTCTGTATCTCCCTTTCTCTCTGCCCTTCCCCCGCTCATGCTCTGTCTCTGTCTCTCTCTCAAAAATAAATAAACATTAAAAAAAATTTTTTTTAATATGAATGACAAGATTCCAGCCAATTAAATCAGATACTCCAGGGGTGGGCTTTGGCATTTGTGTTGGTTTTAAAGGCCCCTAAGTGATGAACACACAGGAGCAGGGGTGATCACCATGCAATAAACTTATAACTACACACACAGAAATACTTTTGAGTGCTTCACTCTTAAGTATGAATCGGCAGTCACCAAATGTTTGAGGAAGGTCTACTATGAAACTCAGAGACCAAAACAACAGAAGAAGAAGAAAAAAAAAACTCAGAAGAAATAAGTAATACAAAAAGCAGAAAAAAACTCCAAAAAAAGCTATAAGTGATATCTTCAGAGATAAAAGACATTACATTCATGAAAAAAAGAACAGAATGTTACAAAAAGAATGTTCAGAGGGGGGAAAAAGGGCCTCTTGCAAATTAAAAATATTCTGCTGGAAATACAACTTTCAATAAGAGGTGTGGAGCTTTAGTGGGGGAAATATCCCTTACACAGAACAGAAGAAGGGAGATGGAAATAGGAAGGGTAAGAAAACTAAAACATTAGTCTGAGGGACCCAATACCTGAATAAAAGACATTCCAGAAAGAGAGAACCAAGAAAATTGAGGAGGATTATTAAAGTAATAATTCAAAAGAATGGCCCCCAAAGTAGATGGGTGATTATTTAGAGCTGGTGGGAGCAAATAGGGGACGATGACGAGTGGGTACAAGGTTTGTCTTGGAGGTGATGGAAATGTCCCAAAATTAGATTACAGTGATAGCTGCACAACTCTGTAAATATACTAAAAACTATTGAATTGACTCCTTTCTTTAAGTGGGCAAATTTTATGGAATGTGGATTATATGTCAATAAAGCTGTTTTTCTAAATGTCCCCCAGAAATCCCAGTGCTCAGATTGAGGGGACAACCAAGAGCCCACTGCAAAAATAGACCCACACTAAGGCACGTAATCGTGTACTTTCAAAATACCGGAGACGAAGAGAAATCCCTAAAAGCAAAGCTCCCGAGGAAACAATTCACAAAGAAAGGATCAGGAATTAGAATGGCATCCTATTTCTCAGTAGCGACACTTAACTCTACAAGGCAGTACAGCATCGCCTTCAGATTTCTGAGAAAAACATCATCACCAGCTTGGAACTCGACCTAGCGTAAGGATAAAGAATGGTTGAAATCCATTGGCTAATGCCCAAATGAATGAGGACACGCAAACTTTATTCTGAAAGTCCATAATGCTATACATCTCATTTTGTTAAGGCAAAAGCGTGACTCATGCTCCCGTTGAAGCTGATGTGCAGACGCTGCTGGTCTGCTAGCTGGAGAGACCAGCCAGTGGCCCACCTCCACTTCTCAGGGAGGATCTGTTGTTTTCCATCTCCATGAATCCAGGGCCTCTCGTAATGTGAAAAATAGCTGGGGTTAAATTGTGAACACGATCCTGAAAAAAGAAAGCCCACAGCCAGCGGTGGCATAGAGTTTAAGAATCCGGCTTTAGATTAAATAGCCTGGGTTCAAATCCTGTTGGCATCACTACCTTCTTGTGACTTGGGGCCAGTTACCTAATTAACCACTGAGATTTCACTTCCTCTCCTGTAAAATAGGACTGATGCTATCTGCTCATGGGATTGTTGTGAGGCTTTGGGGAAATGTTGTCTGTCAAGTAGAGGGCATTGTGCCTGGTATAGAGCGATACTCGTTAATTAGTAGTAGTAGTAATAGTAAGACTAGTATTGGTAGTGATAGCAATAAAAAGAGCAGGTCTAATAACGTGATGTAATTGAACAGTTTGGATTTGATAGCACATAAGTGCCAAAGACTTGTACATGCTCAGAGTTCGGTTTGCCCCTTATTATACCGATATTCTTTCAAACAAAAACAAAAACAAACTGTATGTGTTTTTTCGCCCATACTGAGATAGATTTTTCATTCTACTCGTGTTCTTCTGGGAAAAGGCCTAATAGCTTGTATCTCTATCTGTAACTATTTCTGAAACACAGCTTCAAGGTTTGAAAGCCTTCCCTTCCCTTTTTCTCATTGTTAACATCATACTTCCGGCGTCTGGAAAAGATTCAAGCACACAGTTTATACAAGGTGTGATTTGTCGATAGCAGGCATATATATTAAGAGAGGAGCAGAGAGGGAGCGTGAGTTAGGAGATGACCGTATACAGTCATAGCAATTCATGGCTTTGGGGTTTGTCCTTTACTGCATCGCAACACTGAAAACCTCTCAGGCAAAATACCAGGTTAATGTTGTGGAAGCAATTCAGATACAAACGTCTGTCGTCAAGAGGTAACAAAAACACCCCAAAAAAGAGCGAGCGCATCTAAGCATGTGGTTTTCTGTTTGCTTAGCATATGGCACCCTGGTGTAAGAAGAGAGGATTCCAGGTCAGCCAGAGCAGAGGCACATTCTGAGATGGCTGTGGCAGGGCGTAGCTGTTGTCCTTGGATGGGGATCAGTGAGGGCCTGAGAGGCTGGGAATGGCCACAGACAGGAGCGGTGATATCCCTCCCTTTGGATAGATTTCTGTACCTTTGCTCCACAGAGGGGGCGAAATGCTTTCCCCTGGGGTCTGTGCATGGGCTTGTCCACCATCCATTCATGGCCTCTCAGGAAACATACCGGGCACACTCCCAGCATCAAGAGATTATTCTACACTTGATCTTAGCCAAAAGGCTGAGAAGCGATAAGAGATTATTCTTAAAAGACACATACAACAGAAACTGCTTAAAGGAACGAACACACACACACACACACACACACACACACACACACACACACACACTGACCTTCTAACTCACAGGCAGCACTTTAAAACATATGCAGAGAGGGACACCTGGGTGGCTCAGTCTGGTAAGCGTCTGACTTCGGCTCAGGTCATAATTTCACAGCTTGTGGGTTTCAGCCCCTTACTGGGCTCTGTGCTGACAGCTCAGAGGCTGGAGCCTGCTTCGGATTCTGTGTCTCCCTCTGTCTCTACCCCTCCCCCACTCACACTCCCCATCCCCCAAAAATAAATGAACGCTAAAAAATTTTTTTGAACACATGCAGAGATTTCTTAGGTGCTTTGTCATCTGATATCCATAACAACCCTGTGTGGGGTATTACATTTTCTTTCTTACCAATGAAGAAGCCAGAGAGGTAAATGGCCAGCCAAGATTGCATTATTACATGTATTCAGTTATTTAATCCTTGTAACAATCCAGCTTTACAGAGAAGGAAACTGGGGCACAAAACGATAAATGGCTGTCTAGAGAGGCTGTGTTACATTCAGGAGAGGTTCTGTGCTCTAAAGGACTGTACTTTGAGTTTCTTTTTTTTTTTTCTACTAAAAGCCAAGGTGCGTTGCCAAATTATTTATGTATTTTTCATAACCGAAGGACTTGTTAACAACCACCAGTGAGATGCCTACTGTGGATGCAACCCTGACTGTGTGGGGCATCATGAGGAACAGATCCAGTGAGAGAAGGGCAATCCTTCGGGCCCATGCCTCCCACTTTGTTGGAGAAGTGAGGCAGTGATGTCTCTATCCAGGCCTTCTCCAAGTGAGGGATATGCCCATTTTTGCCTCCGTTACTTCTTGGAAGTGGAGTCTGTATATCTGCTTCCTGCCACAGAAAGTATTTTTACATTCCTTATGTTGATGTCATGTACCAGGATGCCTCTGATTCCAGTGTTTCAGCCTCCACACATTAGTCTGTGTTCATATCCTGTATTATTTTGGAGACTTCAGCCTGTGCCGTTTGGCCTAAACCTTCTAAGCCAGGGTCCTAACCTGTCCGGTGCCTCTGTCTTTCTGCAGGAATCACTTTGACTCCCTGACTGCTTAGTTGGCTTTCTTTGAGATTCCCTCCAGATCTCTGGCCTTCCTGCTCCCGCCCCGGGTTCCTGCATCCAGAATGGCACCAGGCTCTTCTGTAAAGGTCAGTGTTGAATCCCGTTTTCACTGGGTGAGTTCACCTTCCTCACCTGCTTGATGGATACCACTGGCTTTTGTGCTCAGAGAGAATCTGCACTAAGAACTAGTTCCGTTCTCTTTCTGAGGCTGTTTGACCAAAAGTGGTAATAATTACCTTCAGTGGTTAATTTCCGTCTTTTCTTTCTGTTGAATGGTCAGACTATGCCTCTTTCTGCTCCCCTCTCCAGCCACCATATATTTATTCATTCGTTTAGGAGACTGTGCACCAGGCACCCTGCAAGGAGCTAGAAATACAACAGTGAATAAGATAGCCACAGTCGTTGTTTCCGGGAGACTGAATAGCAAACAATTAAAACATAGGACGAACAGCATGGTTGCAGGAGAAGTACAGGAAGTATGAGAAACACAGAGGAGAAACACCTTCCTTACACTGGGGGATCCGGGAAGGCTTCTCAGAGGAGCTGAGTGGTAAGGAGTGAAGGATAAGGAGGAATGAGCAAGTCGGAGGTGCTTGAGGGAGTGGTCACGGGAAGGAAGGGGGCGAGGGCAGAAAGAGTACCCTCCAGACACCCCTCACTTGCCCCACCCCGGGCGTGCACGCACACGTGCACAGGCCTGGCACGGCGATGAAATTAAATGGTCTTCCTGTGGTCAGAAGCGAGACATTCAAGAGAAGTGTTGAAAAATGAGACCACAAAGATAAGCAGAGGTCAGACCATGCAAAATTTTATGAGCCATGTTAAGGCAACTGAATGTTATTCTCAGGGCATCGGGAGACCACGATAGGGTTTTAGGCAGGTCAGCCATCGTGTGATTGGATTTGCATTTTGGAGAGATCCCTGGCTGCAGGTGGAGGGGCCCAGGGAGGAAGGAGGTGATGAGGCAACGTCATCTGCATGAACAAAAGAAGGGTGTGCCACGTGTGTACCTCCAACGTATGTACCTCTCGGCCCCCCCTGGGCCAGGGCACTTGTCCCTCAGCTGCTTGGGCAGGCGACCATCCCTGTTCTCAGCTGAGTCCCTCCCTGGGAACTGTCCATGGCCCACTGCTCACCAGGGCAGCCACATCCAATGATTGGGCAATGGGACAGTTTCAGGGTTCAGGCCTTGTTGTCTCCAGGCAGGGCGGTCCAGCTCCAGAGCTCCTGTGGAACATGCTGAGGCCTCTGTTTCAACCATATTGCGGCTCAGCTCCTTCCTCCTGCGTCCCTCCACACAGAGTGGTAAAACTGGAAGACTTTCATGAAGGAGAGTGGGGCTGGGATTGGGGGAGGAGTCCCGGCAAAGCCAATGTCTCCAGCCCTTGAGAGGTTAAGGGCCTAAAGTAATATTATAATGAAATGAATGTTTCCAATGAGGTGAGATGCTTTTTAATGAGTTCCGTTGACACCTTGGCAAAAGACTATGAAAAGCAGAGTGGTGCGGGGGGGGGGGGGGCGCGCCTGGGTGGCTCAGTCAGTTGAGTGTCCAACTCTTGATCTCGGCTCGGGTCTTGATCCCAGGGCCATGAGTTTGAGCCCCACGCAGGGCATGAAGCCTCCAGTACCCCAGAAAGCATTGCATTCTCAACCCCAGCAAGTCTGCCAGGTCCACTCAGGACCTGCGTTGGGAAGGAGGCACCCTGAGGATGGAGATGGGGTCATTCTGGGAGATGCAGTTGAGAACCTTGAAGCCCCAGATCTCTTGAAACCTCGAGACCCTGCCGTGGTGCCCTCCCTCCCCCAGCTAGAAGAGGACTGGAAGACCATGCAGGTATTGTTGCCTCTCGAGGCAATGAATGTGTACCCCTCTCAGGATGTGCCCCTGCCTCCCCTCCCTACACCAGACCAAAACCAGGGGTCGAGTCTTAACACAGTCCAGCTGGGGAAGAGCAAGGCCTGCTGATGACTGAAGGTGACTGTCCTCAGGAGAAGGTACATAGGGACTGGATTCCGGGGCCCTGGACCACCCAGGGAGAGGAGCCCAAGATTGCACACGAGAGAGTTTGTTGATGTGGAAGTGCTTCTATATCCATACACTGCATTTGACCCCTGGGGAAGGTGACAACGTGCCACGAGGGCTGATCTCAGAAGCTTGGAGAAAGCAGTGTTGCACATCAAGTGAGGCAGAAATGTCTGCGGGGCTGAGGTGGGTGAGGAGGAAAGGCTCCAAAGGGGACACTCCTCAGTTTGCTTCCCGCACGCAGAAACTCTGCTGAAGGCCACCAGCTTCAGGTGGCTGGGAAGGTGTGCTCATTTGAATAGCTCCTGATGAGTTGGCCTCCACTCTCCCCTTTTTTTGTTTTTTTGGAAAGTTTTTAATTTACAAGAAACTCTATCTCAGTTCGCTTGAGGAAAATGCCTTTTGTGGCTCATGATCATTCTGAATACGAAGTATTTACTTAGGAAATTTTCTTTCCTGAGAGAACTTAGTAAGCAGATTGTTCCATTTTTCTTTTTCAGAGAAAGCTCTCTGCCATATCTTTCTTGAGAACAAATTTGCTTAATTCTTATCTTCCTGGCTGGTGAAAAGGTTTACCCTGGATAGCATCGCTGCTTGGTTTTCATTATTCTATTTTCCAGGCTGGGCCGTGTAATTTCTCTCCTTGTAATTGTCCTTGGTGTGCTGTGTGAATCACATACTAAACTTCTATTGAGTCATTTCCTATTAGTTAGGCTTTTGGGTAACATTTAATTTTACCAATGGCATTTTATTTTTTTTTTTAGTTTTTTAATGTTAACTCCACCATAATTAATGTACAGTGTTATATTAGTTTCAGGTGTACAATATAGCAATTTAACAATTCTATATATTCCTCAGTGCTCATCGTGATAAGTGTCCTCTTATACACTTAATCCCCGTCACGTATTTCACTCACCCACCTCCCCTCTGGTAACCACCAGTTTGTCCTCCAGAGTTAAGAATCTATTTCTTGGTTGGTCTCTCTCTCTCTCTCTTTTCCTTTGCTCATTTATTTTGTTTGTTAATTCCACATGTGAGCAAAATCATATGGTATTTGTCTTTCTCTGATTTATTTCACCCAGCATTGTACTCTCTAGATCCATCCATGATGTTGCAAATGGCAAGATTTCATTCCTTTTTATGGCTGGATAATATTCCATTGCATGCGTGCGTGCGTGCGTGCGTGTGTGTGTGTGTGTGTGTGTGTAGAGAGAGAGACACCACATCTTCATTCACTCATCTGCCAACGGTGTTGTAGGCTACATCAAACAGTAATAACCCCTATACAACAACCCCACAATGTTAACAGACACTTAAAGAGCAATTACTCTGCATCAGGCGCTCTCCTCAGGGCTTTCCATGAGCAGCTCATTACTTCCTCACAGCACCCTTTTCTGTAGAACCACCATGCCCCAGACAAGGAAGCTCAATGGTTAAGGAACCTCTCGTGATAAAAGGTGGACAAATTGGGAAGCTCGTCTCCAGGTTTTAGATATAGAAACTGAGCCACAGAGGCCATGAGGTCTGTCTGGGAACCCTGTCCACAATGGGCGGCTCAGCCTTCCCCAGGCAGTCCTGGTCAGGTGGGGCTTGGTGTCCATACATCCAAAGGTTTGGGACTTAGAAGTCTAGCAATTTCCATTGCTGAGCCCCCAACACATAATGAGGCAGGCTTTATGAGGTCACCAGCCATAGGTGGAAATTTAGGTTAACTTGGGTTCTAGCCCTGCTCAGGAACAAGTAACTTTTCCCCCCTGGGACTCGGTCGGTCTCTGCATCCATAAAAAGAGGGCATAGACCAGATCAGGAATTGCACATTAGTGGCCTGTGGGACCCTTGAAGCCCACAGATGTGTTTTATTTAGGCTGCATGTTCCGTTTCGTTTCGATTTGGTTTTTCATTGTATTAAATTTGCATTCCTTTAAGGTGGCCAGTTGAGACACTGGCCCCACAACTCCTTATTGTCTTAAGCCTGATTTACATGTTTACACACCCACCTGGCACATATCTCAGCAGGCTGTTGAGATTGCCGATCTGGGATGAAATTATCTCTGAGGCCCATGCCAATTGTGTTTATTTCCCCCCAGGAACTCCCTAAGGAGATTCGAGGGCCTAGGAGGGCAGAGTAAGCGAGGCAACCAGAGTGGTTTGCTGGCCCTGCGTGTTCTTAGTGCCCTGGGATCATAGACACTTGGCTGGCCTTGCCCACTACCGCCCACCCCACAGAGCCAAGGAGGGTGCAGCACTGATGCGTTTTCTCAGGGAAGGAGGAAGCGGGTGCCATGTTCCGCTCGCATTCACAGACTGGGAGGGATGGTCGGCACGCCTGTGAGGGGAGGGAAACATCAGCAGCCAGCAGAAACAAGGACCTGTACTTTTTGGCAGGGTCTACCATTGCAGTTACCCACACTGGGGCAAGTGGGACTTGCCTGTGGCTGCAAACCTGTTCCCCTGGGAGCAGATCAGCCTTGACTGCGCTAAGCGTCTACCTTGACAGATCCAGCTCACTGCTCTCTTTCGCTGTCTGTGGTTGTCATAGTTACAAGGCTTCACTGCCCCTGATTCCCCCTCTTTGTGATGAAGGGGCTCAAACTTACTTCTTACTGGGACCAAGAAGCCAGCTGCCAGGTGCATACATGGAGTTCACCCTGGGATTGCGCGGCCAGTGCCAGTTTGGCTCCCAAATGTCCCAGAGGGTAAGGAGGGCCCAGTTCCTTCGACATGTGTGAATGACCTTGACTTTCTTCCTTGTGGTCCCCCTTCACTTACTTATTCCATGCCAGCTCTGTGACTGACACAATCAGGGCTGGTATTATCCCTCAAACAATATGACATTTTAAAACACCCAGGCATCAGGTGGACCGAGATAATGTCAGGGAAGCTCAATAGGGTTCCTCTCAGGCCCTAATGAGAAACACAAAGGAGCAAATTATGGAGACTTTCTATGGAGTCTTCTGGTGAGTGCATGAAGGGGGTGGGGAAAAAAATCCATTCAGTAATAAGAGCCTTTTTGAGAGGAACTAGTGTTATCCATCGGCTCTTGAATCCAGATTGAGTTTTGTAGGTGAGAGAACTCTCTTCTCTCTTGGTAGATTTCTTCGTGTGAGCTTAGGGAAAACATTGCAAGCTGAAGAGAGAATTAGATCAGCAAATGACAGTGTGTCTGTGTACCCCTGGCAGAGAAGTCCGTAAATGAATTTCTTTCCTTTGTTTTGGCTCTCAGCGAGAATACTCTGTTTAAATTAATGTTTTTAACAGGATTATTTAAGCTGTAGCGTTTTACAAGGGATTCTTAAGGTCAGAACTTTTTATAATTGTTCATTTTCACAGAACTCCTCTGAGGTAAAGTAGGATTAAAATTGTGTAATAGGGGAAGCTGAGTGCTTAAAGATGCAATGCATAAGCTGATTTGTAAAAAGACACTATATGTTGTCACATTATTGTGACATAAAATACTTAGGAAACCAAGGCTACTTGAGAAATTATTTTTTTCTTGCAAACCTTATAGCATTGAGCATTATGCCTCATACATATATAGTAGGCACTCAGTGGATGTTAAGTCGAATTGAGTTTATCAAATATTTATTAAGTCTTCTACATTTAATTATATAGTTTTGCTAGAGTAGGAATCCTACTCTAATAGCTTTATTCCAATTCAGGTTTTGCAAGGTAGACTTAATTTGCTTAATTTATCCCAAATAGATAAAAAATTATGAAATACTTTATCGTTAACATAATCATCGTGAAGTAGACCTAGGCTGAATATTTTCCCTGTGCAGTGCAGCTCATATGTAGTTTAAAGTTAAGCTGGCAGAATCCTTAAAAAGATTTTTAAAATAGTCTTCCCCTTGATTATCAAACAGCATTAGTCTTATCCTTTGGAGTCCCAGTCATCTTAGAGCTCAAAATAAGTTTGTGAGCACTGCAAAGCAAAAGGAAAAGAAAAAAGGAAAGGAAAGGAAAGGAAGGGGAAGGGAAGGGGAAGGGAAGGGAAGGGAAGGGGAAGGGAAGGGGAAGGGAAGGGGAAGGGAAGGGAAGGGAAGGGAAGGAAGGGAAGGAAGGGAAGAAAGGAAAAGAAAAGAAAAGAAAAGAAAAGAAAAGAAAAGAAAAGAAAAGAAAAGAAAAGAAAAAAGAAAAGAAAAGAAAAGAAAAGAAAAGAAACTCACCATCTAGCCAGCTGTGTGGAGAAGGAAATCCATTCCCACCTGTCTGCATTTGATTGAACCTCTGTGAACTGCCAGTGCCACACTCCCTGGAAGAAACAGATTAAAGACCCATAGGAGACGTCTTACAGATCTTCTTAGACAGGTGCTTTTCACACCTCTACCGTTTATCCAAGGCTCACTTCACAAAGACTTGGAGGGAGCCCTACCCTTCCTAAAGCACATGAAGTAAACCCAGAGCTAAAGATAAGATGTTCAAGGTTCAAACTCAGAACGGTGTGAATGACAGAAGGGAAAGAGCAGGCCTCCTTTTATTAAAATCTCATATATTTGACATTTCCAAGATTCGGTGGAAGTCATCATGGGTCACTCACTCATTTGTTCATTTATTCACTCGGCCCGTTTGGATGGAGTGACCACTGTGTGCAAGGCACCATGCTAGGAGCATATGGGTGATCTCTGGCAGGACTGTTGAGATGACTCTCCACCCTACAAGTTTACGAGCGGCCCTGTAGATGTGATTACTGTGTTCCATCTCATTGTTAACACCCAGGTATTTGGGAGTAAGAGTCCTTGATCCAGTTTTCCCAGTCAACCCACATACTTCAGGTAAGGGTGAATGTATATAATACGTTAGGTAAAATCTCCCATAGACCAAAAGTATCTGTGATTCAAACTTAAAAAAAAAATCTAAAAATTCCAGAAATAAACTGTTAGGGATTGAATTGTGTCCCCCCAAATTCATTTGCTGAAGCCCTAACCCCCAAATGTGACCATTTGGAGATTGGGCCTTGAGGGAGGTAATTAAGGTTAAATGAGGTCATAAGGGTAGGACCTTCATCTGATGGGACTGATATCTTTATAAGAAGAGGAAGAGACACCATAGATCTTTCTCTTTCCACATGGGCACAGAAAATAGGGCATGTGGGGACACAGGAAGAAGGTAACAGTCTACAAGCAAGGAAGGAAAGGCCTCAACCAGAAACTAGCTCTAAGCTAACTCTAACTAGCTCTAACCAGAAACTAAGCACCTTGATCTTAGACTCAGCTTCTGGAACTGTCAGAAAACAATTTTCTGTCATTTAAGCCACTTAGTTTGTACTGTTTTGTTATGGTAGCTAGAGCAGACTACTACAGAAACATTGCAAAAATCCCCTCAACTGTTTTCGCAGGCTCGTGGCACTTAATACATTGCAAAGTACACGGAGTAGACAATAGGCATTTGCCAAGTGAGTGGTAAAGAGACAACTCAGGGGACCCCTGGTCCATGAGGTCATGCAGTGGGCTGGGAGATGGGACCAGTTACCAGGTGATGACCTCTCCTCTATCTGGAAACTGCAGTTGCTCAGCTAATCTAGGGCCTCTCTACTTTATGGGAAGACTCTGCAAAGGTTGGATGATGACCCTAAAACAGCTTGAACTTGAAAATAAAAATGAGAACACTTGATCTTTTTTTCCACATGCTCTTCCCTGACCTACTTCCTTCTTTAGCTGAAGAGTAAAGGCAGGATGACAAGCCAAGTTCACCCGCACTCTTGACCCAATGTTCATGGCAACCCCTTCTTGAAGAAGATGCATGGCCAGTTCTTTGGTTACAAATTGCAGTCCCTTTGGATATTGGGAGAAGGCCTGCACTGAGCAAAATTATAAAGAAGGATTTGCTTGTTTTCAGTGTGACTTCTTCCTAGCCCACATGTGCCAACCACTCCCAAGTTACCTGGCTGCCTCACCGCACATCTGATCTGACAAAATAATCCTCAGTAAAGTCTTAGAGATTAAGATTTAGTGACTGATACTGGCCATGCTATAGGTTAGGTTTGACAGAATTTACACATAGAAGCTATTTCTTTCTTTCTAGGTTTCCTAGCTGAAATTTGAGTAACTTGCAGCAGGTTAATAATGGCACTTAAGCTAGAGAGATGGTCCCAGTGGCCAGACTTTCTGAATAAGAAGTATACAAATAATGAGCAAAAGTTTAGGATGCTTTGCCACTTAATTATGTTATTTCTGTTAAAACAAAAGGCTTTATTAAAATAGTCAATTAGATAATAGGAATCTTGCTAATAATTGTATGGTTTGCCTTTGGAAGGATGATCTATAATTCGGAGCATAATTTAAGAAAATGCACATACTTTGCTCAGTGACGATTTGCTGTCCCCGCCGTCTGGTTATATTGCAAATTTGAGAAGAATGGCACAATCTAACTCAGCCAGTTGGAGGATTGTAGGAGGAAACCTACAATTTTCCATACTTTCATAGGTTTTGAACTCCCTGAAACCTGTTTTTACTATAAATTTAGCTGCCTTACCCAACCCTAATGCTTTCATTTATACTTAACACTCTCCCTGTTAATCCAGGAGGCATCTTTCCCACTCCCAGTCAACTGAACTACTCTTTATAAAAATTCAAACTGTACTTTTAATTATTTTTAGTAAAGCTAAAATGTCATAGTTAAAAATACATTTTAACAGGGGCGCCTGGCTGGCTCAGTTGTTGGATCATGTGACTCTTGATCTCACGGTTGTAGGTTCGAGCCCCACATTGGGTATAGAGATTACTTTAACAAGTAAAATTTTTAAAAAATAGGGGCGCCTGGGTGGCTTGGTCGGTTAAGCCTCCGACTTTGGCTCAGGTCATGATCTCACGGTCCGTGAGTTCGAGCCCCGCGTCGGGCTTTGTGCTGACAGCTTGGAACCTGAAGCCTGCTTCAGATTCTGTGTCTCCCTCTCTCTCTGCCCCTCCCCTGTTCATGCTCTGTCTCTCTCTGTCTCAAAAATAAATAAACGTTAAAAAAATTTTTTAAATAAATAAAAATAAAAAATATATTTTAGCAGACTTCCAGTTAAAGATAGCAGAGTCAAGATAAGTTTTACCCTACCCTTTTTACTTAAAACCCACAAAAAACAAGAATAACAAAACATGAGGGAGAGGAGACAGAATCTTTAATGAAGCAAGGGAGCAGCTGCCACCCCCGGCATGGACTTTGACATTGGACTTAAATGCAGGATGCACCCGAGTAAGCAAGTTACGGGTGTCCTCGAGGATACAGTTCACATGCCTGTTTTGAAAAAATAGATGGCGTGCCTGGGTGTCTCAGTCAGTTGAGCATCCAACTCTTGATTTCAGCTCAGGTCACGATCTCATGGTTGGTGAGACCGAGCCCTGAGTGGAGCTCTGTGCTTATAGCGTGGAGCCTGCTTAGGATTCTCTCCCTCTCTCTCTTCCTGTCTCAGACTTGTGTCCATGCGCACTCTCTCTCTCACTCTCTCAAAATAAACATTAATAAATGTTTAAAAAATATTAAAAATAAATGTTTTTAAAGATAAAAATAAAAGTAGATCCCTCCTACTTCGTATCATATACAAGAATAAACTCCCACTGGATCGACTATCTAAAAAGCTATCTACACCTCAAGAAACAACAAATGTTGGAAAGGATTTAGAGAAAGAGAAAGGAACCCTTGTGCACTGTTGGTAGGAATGCAAACAGTGCAGCCACTGTGGAAAACAGTATGGAGATTCCTCAAAAAATTAAAAATAGAGCTACCATAGGATCCAATAATTCCACTCCTGGGTATTTACCCCCCAAATTACAAAAGCACTAATTTGAAAAGATATATGCACCCCTATGTAAATTGAAGCATTATTTACAGTAACCAAATTATGGAAGCAGCCCAAATGTCCATCAATTGACAAATGGGTAAAGAATATGTGGTGTGTGTGTGTGTATGTGTATTATATGATATGATTATATTATATGATATATATATTAAAATGGAATATTACTTGACCATAAAAAAGAATGAAATCTTGCCATTTGCAACAACATGGATGGAGCTAGAGAATGTAATGCTAAGTGAAATAAGTTAGTCAGAGAAAGATAAGTACCATATGATTTCATTCATATGTGGAATTTAAGAAACAAAATGAATGAACAAAGAAAAAAATAGACAAGCCAAGAAAGAGACTGTGAAGAACAAACTGCTGGTTTACCAGAGGGAAGTAGGTGGGGGGGGGGGGTAGTGAGTGAAGGAGATTAAGGTACACTTATTATGATGAGCACTGACTAATGTATACAAGTGCTGAATCACTATATTGTACACCTGAAACTAACAACACTGTACGTTAGCTAACTGTACTGTAATTAAAATTCAATTTTTTAAAAAAATTAAAAAGCTATATAAATCTAAATTTATGTAAATAAAATCCTACAAGGGCTAAAATAAAACATGCATAAGTATCCAGTAAATTAGTAATTATATAAATAAACATGTATTAAATTGTAAAAATTAAAATTAAAAAAAAAACATGGATGGACTCCTCTTGAACCTGGAGGTAGGGAAAGGCTTTTAACTGTGACTCAGAACCTCAATGCGATAAAAGAAAAATTAATAAATTAAATTGCATTAAAGAGGACTTCCTCATATATATAAAGTTAAAAGGCAGCTAACAACCTTGGAAAATCATTTCAACATACATCACAGGTAATGAGTTAATATATGTATTATATAAACAACTATTTTTAAATGGGGGAATATTTAAAAACCATGAAATAAAAATGGGCAAAAGCATGAATCAACAATTCACAGAAAAATATACAAAAATGGTCCTTATATGTATAAAGATATGTTCAGCCTTATTCATGATGAGAGAAATGCAAATGAAAACTACATAGAGATACCATTTCTCATCATTGGATTGACAGAAATTAGGAAGCATTACAACACACAGTGTTGGTGTGACTGCAGGGAAATAGGCTCTCTTACAGATTACTGATGTGAGTGCAAATCGTTACAACCCTCATAAAGGGAATTTGTCTAGCTAACAAAACCACATATGCTTTTACCTTTTGACCCAGCAATTCCACTTCTGAGGATTTTCTCTGGAGATACACTCCAACGATAGAAAATACTAGAAACAACCTAGTTATACACACTCAGCAGAGTGATGGAATAAACTGGTACAGTCACACAATGGAGTACTATGCAACTGTAAAAAATGAAGAAGATCTCTAATCATTGATTGAGCATGATTTCTAGGATGTAGGTTAAGTGAAAAAAAAAGTAAAGCATGTAAAATCATCTACAGTATGCTGTCTTTTGTGAAAAGAACAGAGGAAATTAGGAAATATGTTTCTTTCTATCTACTCATTTGACCAAAGAGAAATACTATAAACTAGAAACTAATGAGATTGGTTACCTACAGGATATGATTGGAAATGGAGAGAAAAGGGTAGAGGGAATGAGAGGGAGAATGACACTTTTTCAAATATAACTTTTTGTTCAATCCCTAGCTTTGGAACCACCTTAATATTTCACACAGAAAGAAAGAATTTAAAAACGAAGAAAGCAAGGAAGGAAGGAAGAAAATCCGCAAGGATGGGGGAGGAATTTCAAAACTGAACACAAACAAAAACAAACTGAACCATAATTCAAATGAATAACGTGACCACACTGAAATGGAGGAAAAAGAACCAACCCAATTAACTTTTGAACACAGTATTTGGACTCAATACTCTTGGGCTAAAAACAAAAACAAAAACAAAACCCACTAAATAAATATTAGTAGGCTTCATTTTCTCAGAGGCATGAGCTAGCAATTCTGCAATTACTTTCTGAATATTCTAGGATTGAGCTAATAAGTACATTTATTGTGGATAATGGATATCAGGTTTATTACCATCAGAAAAAGGAGTTACAAATATGGAAAGAGAGAATCATAGAATGGACCCTCTAGCATTATGTTGAAATGGGAGGTATTGGTGTAAACTTGCAGGTTTTAGTCCAGTTAAATATAGAAATGGATATAGATTGTGAGGGCATGTATGTGTATGCATGCATGTATGTACATACATATGATGATTCAGATTTCTGTAAATCTCAGTTCTGTTTGCTGAGAGAAGCACTAACACCCCACCAACAATGAACACACCTCATGCCCAGATCTTGGTTTCTAAGTACTATTCTCCACCAAGAAACCAGGGCTCTTTGGAACAATGTCTGGCCCCAGTCTGGAAAGGAAAATGTAAGATAAGCCTGGGCTATCGTGTGCCAAGAAGGAAAGAAAACAATAGTAAAGAAATGCTCCAGGAATTATCAATATACGTCAAAAGGACACAGTAGCCAGCTTGAAGGTGTTCCTGGTGGCAAAATAGGGGGCAAGTTGAGCATCAAAATAAATGGTAATGGCAAAGGATTATAACCTATTGAATCCATGAATCCATATTGATATAAATAAATAATAGGGGGAAGAAAAGTTCTCCCTTTTTATAAATCTAATATTTTTTGTTTCTGTACTGATTTTTTCAGTAGTTTTATGGAGACAGAATTAATATACTGTACAATTCACCCATTTAAAGTATATAGTTGAGGGACACCTGGGTGGCTTAGTCGGTTAAGCAGCCAACTCTTGATTTCAGCTCAGGTCATGATCTTGCGGTTTGTGGGATCGAGCTCCAAGATGAGCTCTGCACGGATCTTGCTTGGATTTCACGGATTCTCTCTCTTCCTGTCTCTCTGTTCCTCCCTGCCTCAAAATAAATAAATAAATGTGTATATAATATGTTATATATATATTTTATACTTATATATATTATATATATACTTAAAATAAAGTATACAGTTAAGTGGTTTTAGTATACTCACAGAGTTGTGCAGCCATGACCACATCTAATTTTAGAGTATCTTTATCACCCTAGAAAGAAACCCTGTCCCCATCAGCAGTCACTCTTCCCTTCTGACCCCATCCTCGGCCCTAGGCTGGTCTATTCTCTATCTTTGTAGATTTTTCTACTCTGAACATCTCATGTGAATGGATTCACACAATATGTGGTCATTTGTCACTGGCTTCTCTCATTTGTGTCTTCAAAGTTAATCCATGTTGTAGCATGTATTCATTACTTTACCCTTTTTTATTGCCAAATAATATTCCACTGTATAGACATACCATATTTTGTTTATCCATTCATCAGTTGGTGGACATATGGATTATTTCCACTATTTAGCTAGTATGAATAAATATATGAACTATGTGTACAAGTTTTTATGTGTACAGATTCATGAAAATTCATGTACATATTTTTATGTGGATCTATGTTTTCATTTCTCCTTGGTAGATTTCTCTAAGAGTGATTTTGCTGGCATATGGTAACTCTGTGTTTAACATTTTGAAGAACTGCCAAGCTGTTTTCCACAGCAGCTTCACTCCTTTCACATTTTGCATTTTATATTTCCACTAGCAAAAGATTAGTGTTCCAGTTTCTCCTTATCCCATTATTATCTGTCTCTTTGATGATAGCTGTCCTGCTGAGTGTGAAAAGGTATCTCGTTGTGGTTTTGAATTTCGTTTCACTAATGACTAATGATGCTGAGCATCTTTTCATACATTTATTGTCCATTTGTAGGTCCTCTTTGGAGAAAAGCCTATCCAGATCCTTTCCCATTTTTTATTGGGTTATTGATCTTTTTATTATTGAGTTGTAGCAGCTCTTTGTGTACTCTAGATACAAGTCACTTATCAGGTATATGATTTGAAAATATTTTTTTCCATTCTGTGGGTGAGTGGTCTTTTCACTTTCTTGGTTGCATTATTTGCAACACAAATGTTTTTAATTAAAAAAATATTTATTTATTTGAGAGAGAACAAATAAGAGGTACAGAGAGAGGGGGGACAGAGGATCCAAAGTGTGCCTTGTGCTGAAAACAGAGAACTTGACATTGGGCTCAAACTCACAAACTATGAGATCATGACCTGAGCCAAAGTTGGACACTTAACTAACTAAGCCACCTAGGTGCCCCAATGTTTTTAATTTTGATGAAGTCCAATTATCTATATTTTCTTTTGTCATTTGTAGTTTTTGTGCCTTACCTAAGAAGGCATTGCCTAACCCAAGGTCTTGAAGATCTACTCTAATGTTTTCTTCTAATAGTTTTATTTTTAACTCCTAAATTTGGGACTTTGGTCCTTTTTATTTATTTATTTTTTTTTTTTTTTTGAGCATCGTATAATATAAGGCATCCAACTTAATTCTTCTGCTTATGGATATCCAATTGTTCAACACCATTTTGGAAAAGACTCATCTTTCCCACTGAATTGTCTTGGCACTCTTGCCGAAAACCAAGTGACCATAAATTTAAAAGTTTATCTCTGGACTTTCAATTCTGTACTACTCATCTGTACATTTATCCTTTAATGCCAGTACCACACTGTTTTGATTAGTGTAGCTTTGAAGTAAGTTTTAAAATTAGAAAGTGTTAGTTCTCCAACATTGTTCTTCTTTTTCAAGATTGTTTTGGTTGCCCTGGGACTCTGGCATTTCTAGTATCAATTTTAGAGTCAGCTTCTTAATTCTTGTTAATTTCTGCAAAAAAAAAAAAAAAAAAGCCAGCTAGGATTCTGATAGGAATTGTGTTGACTCTATAGATCAATTTGGGGGAGCATTACCATCTTTAGAATGCTAAGTTTTCTGGTTCATGAACATGGGATATCTTTTTATTTATTTAGACAATCTTTAATTTCAGAAAGCTTTTTTTTTTTTTACTGTTGAAAGTCAACTTATAATTGCAGAAGGAATGATGATATTAAAAGATCATCATTTGGCAGTCATCCTTTGGCAGTAATGACTGATTTGGGTGAGAAGCATCAATGAATACTAAAACGAGTGGATTGAAGTTTGAGAGGTAACAAGATATTTACATACTCTCAAAGTATCTCCTCAAAAGATGCTTATTAATCAAGGGGAAGATGAAATAATATCTTTGCAGTGGAGAAATGCTGTAGGCACCACCTTAACCTTACTTTCTCATTTAATCCTCCTGCCAAAATTCATTGAAAGACACCCTGCCTTTAACCCCATTCTACAGATGAGGCACCTAAGGCCTGTAGAGACAAAGTAACTTGCACAAGGTTACACACCTAATAATTGAAGTTTTTCTGATCCCAAAGCCTGTGTTCTTAATTGCAATGTTATACTGAACATTTTATTCCTGCCAACAAGTCTGTTGTGTCAATAATTTATTTAAGTGGAGAAGTGTCAATATTGTTCTGAACGAAAGTCATTTGCCTATCAATAAAAGTCACAAATAATGGCTCTTTATGCAAACATCCTCCTTGGACGCTTAGCCAGGAAAGAGCATCTCTCTTGAGAAATTTGTCTGTGTTGTTTTATCAGACAACTCATTTCTCTTTTTTCTTCTCTGCCAGGGAACTCAGGCTAAAATAAATGCTCAAGTGGAGTAACTCATTTGGATGCCTGGCAAAGTCTGTTGATAATTGGGGAGGTGTATTGTTCTTATTAGTTGTCCTGTTTGTATTGTGTTTAATTTTGTAAGCAACCCCAAATCCTATTTGGAAGTCAGTAGGACACAAATAGCAAATTAGTTAATGGGAATGTGCTAAACATTGTGGAATTGTACCCTTCAGTAGTGAATTGTCTGGTCTGTATAACTCAACTAAGTTACATTTTAAATATAACTCATTTTTAAAATGAGTACATTCATTAAGGAAGTTTAGAGATACAAAGAAAAGCCAGGCGAGGGGTTGTGAAGCTGTCAAAGACCTTGTACTTGGAGAGGAGGCACACAGCCTCTGGAAATCAGGGAGGGTTGAATGATAAGAAATGCAGGGCAGGTCGGGGCCAATATGCATTCTTCAACTGGATGAGCGGGAAGACTGCTGTGTAATGTGTACCGTGGAATAGAAGGAGAATTCTCTGGTGTATGGGCTCAGGTCATGAATCCTTGAAGAAAAGGCTGGGTGGTGGACTGAGCAATGCCTCTCATATCCGGCTGAGAAGCGTGGAGCTGATTTTCCACACCAGGGGTGCAGACCGGCAGCTGTCATGGCATATCCGGCCACAGATTGTTTTCTCTGGCCCACACACTATTTTGACAAATTTTTAAATTAGTTGCCAACATTACAAATAGGAAAATTCATGCAAAAAGCCAGATTTCTGGCTTACCCGGGGAAAATCAGAAAACCTGTCCACATGGCCTGTATTCTCACTTGACAAGGGTAACCTGGAGTTGAGAAGCACTTGTTCGCTGTGACCAGGCATGTATGTGCTCCTACTCAGTCCTGCCTTCCTCACTTAGTCATGCTTCCTGCCTGGTCCCCATAGGCATTGGAGTCTGTGACTGTCGCCCAGGCAAGAGAGAGTTGTTGACATTTTGTGAGAATAAAGAGAGACATTGATGCTTTATGTTTTATGATGCTGAATCATAGGATGGACTGAAGGGGAGAGAGGAGATTATAAACAGAGAGACAAATAGGAGTCCAGAATGAGGGTGGAAAGAAAAATATTGTGGGGAAAGAATAGGCAGGAATCCAGAGGTGACTGAAATCAGGAGATGGAAATTTCCCCATGCACAAAGCAGTCTCAGAGTTGCCGGGGAGAAGACACTGCAGGGTTCGTTTGCTGGGCACTTGGGGACGTGGTGCTGTATGCCAGCCACCCTTCATTGTGCAAAGGTCAGTACTTGCCCGCTCCCTCTTTCTCGTCCCTCAGGCGTATCAGGGGAATAGGCTCCGGCCATTGTACCCAGAGTTCTGAGTTGTGAGTTGTCACACAAAGGAAATGATTTGCAACAAATGGGGATCATGGGGAATAACTTCCAAAGCTATGACTCCCTGACTGGGGGATGAATGGGTTTCTTTTATTTAGAGTTAGGATGAATATTCGGAAAGAGGAGTTTTGTGATCACACATAAAGGGGGGGCCTAATGTTGTTACACAGGCATGCTTCGAAAACATGCCTATACGTGCACCCTGTGTTATGTTAATGAGGTTGGTGCTCCTCTTTGGGTGGAGATTTTAGCATTGTAAAGAGGTAGAGGTAACTGTGGACACTCCGTGGTCCATCTATGCAGGTGTGAGTCAGTGGTCAGGTTCAAACTGGCCTGGGCCGGCTAGAGTCTTCCTGTCGTTTGCTCCTAAAGGTTAAGGTTACTGTTTCTGTGAAGAATAGGGGTCAGTGGGACTCTTGCTTGTGGGTTTTAGCCTCCTTAACCTTATGGGGCGTGTTTTCACCGTGTCACCTCCAACGGGCTCGCCCTGCATGGCTGACACACACACAGACTCAGCCCCAGTGAATGGCTGTGTCTGTCTCAGTGAACAACTGCACATTTTAACTGCTAATTGAGCCACACCTTTCCGCTTCTTGTGATTTAGCAAACCTCCCCCATCCTTGTCTTGGGATACCGTGTCCTTGGTCTGCTGGTACATCCTTCTTCTCCATTAGTGAAAAGTCTCCTTTCTTTTTCCACGGTGGTTTATCCTCCATTTTTCTTGTTCCTTCCCATTCAAAATGGATAATTCTGTCTCTGGTTTGGATGAACAAAGGTAGAAAGAATGTCACTCCTACCCTAACAACAAGAAAACATAACTTTTATTGAACCCATCAGAAAGCTGAGGTTGCAGGACAACCAAGTAGTCTGAAAACTAAGTAAAGATGGGCCCTTTTAAGGAAAAATGAGACACATCACTGAATCATCTGTGGCAGGGGCACAAAGCTCAGCATACCGGACTCCTGCCTCCTTTGGAATAAAGCCCTAACATCCTAAGAGGGGAGGGACAGAAAACTCTATCACCCCCAGAACACAGGTAAAGACCTATTGCAGGTGGCGTAAAAAAGGGTAAAAAAAATAAAAGTCTACCCTGAAGTGGGGTCAGGAGGAAACCATTCTGAGCCCAGAATCCTATACTAATACCCTTAGAGGTCTTCTGCTGGTAGAGGAATAGGAAACTCTCTCCTTCACAAGACCCACCAGTTACAAGACAGAGTTTGGCTGCCACAGGAAGGTGGGCTGGATCACGGAGAAAGCCCCACCCCCAAGACCCAAGGACACAGGACCTGCCTCAGATCAAAGCTGGGTCAGGAAACAGAATATTTTTGTCCACCAGCCCCAGACTAGCACCAAGGGGGAGGCACGTGACCATGGACACCCTCTTTGAGGTGCAGACATGCAGAGAAGACTGAAAGCTGAGAATGTAACAGAAATGATAAAAACTCTCTGCACCCCAGCCACCACCCTAAACACAAAGCATCTCTAGAAAAATTTGAAGCTGGTGGTGCACTGAAGGTAACTACATCAACAAAACCCAAACCCAGTTTTATTCCTGACTAGTTTGACCCACCCCCCACACTAGCAGCCAAGCAGAAGAAAAGGCTTGCCCATTTGCAGGCATAAGTATTTCAGTCTCTGCTGTTCTACATACCGTGTCTGGCATTCAACCAGAAATTATAAGACATTCAACAAAGCAAGTGAAAACTCCCTGCGAAGAGATATAATAATAAAAAGAACCAGACTCAGAGACGACCCAGATGTTAGAACTAGGAGACAGAGATTTTTAAAATAACTATAAATAAGGGTGCCTGGGTGTCTCCATCAGTTAAGCACCCAGCTCTTAATTTCCACTCAGGTCATCATCCCTGAGGGGTTTGTGGGTTCAAGCCCCACGGGAAGCTGTCAGTGCAGAGCCTGCTTGGGATTCTCTCATGTGCTTGCTCTCTGCCCCTCCCCCACGTGTGTTCTTTCTCTCTCAAAAAATAAATAAACTTTAAAATATCAAATAAATAAATATGAATAATATGTTGAATGATCTGGTGAGAAAGATGAACAACATTCATGAACAGCTGAGAAATTTTAGCAGAGAGATGAAAACTATTAGAAAATCAACTGTGTCAGAATTTTTAAAAATAGTAATAAAGAGAAGAGAAATGCCTTCAAAGAGCTTATCAGAATACTTCACACTACTGAGAAAAGAAAAGTGAACTTTTAAGGGAGGTCAATGGAAATTACCCAAACTAAAACACAAAGAAGAGTTTTAAAAAGAGCAAAAAACCATTGTAAAGGATAGAGCATCCAGTAGATATTGGACAATAATGAATGGTCTAACAAGTGTAGTTGAAATCCCAGAAGGTAAAGAGAGAGGCAATAAGGCAGAATAAATATTTGAAGAGATAATGGCCAATAATTTTCCAAAAATAAAATAACATCAAATTACAAACCCAAGAAGGTCAGAGGGCCACACCAGAATAAATAGCCTATTCCCCACAATGCAAACAAAAAACTCAGACAAGTCTTACTCAAACTTCCGAAAACCAATGATAAGGACAATATCTTGAGGGCAACTAGAAAACAGACATGTTATATACAGAGGTGTGATTGTAGAAGATTTTTCATCAGAAACTATGGAAGCCAGAAGATAACAGATTAACATCTTTAAAGTATTGGAAGAAAAAGACCTGTCACCCTAGAATTCTCTCTCTCAAAAAATAAACATAAAATAAACACCTTTAAAAAAAAGCAGAAAGAATTCATTATCTGCAGATGTATAGTGTAAGAAAATTCTTCAGGAAAAAGAATATGGTACTAGATAGAAATCGATCTACACGAAGAAATTAAGATCTCCAAGAACAGTTTAAAAGAAGGTAAAGATTTTTAAAACTTTTTTTCTTATTTCAAACTGTCCTAAGAGATAAACCTGAGTATCCAAAGCAAAAATAATTGCAATATATTATGACAAAGGATTTGTGTGTCGAAGGTATAAAGAACTCTAAAAAAAAAAAAAAAACCTCAAAACACAATCTAATTTTTTTAATGGGCTAAAGTTTTGAGCAGACAATTTACCAAAGAAAATATACACATGGCAAATAAGTATATGAAAAGATACTCAACATCATTAGTCAACAGGGAAATGCAAATTCAAACCACAGCAGGATACCACTGATTACCTATTGGAGTGGCTTCAAACCAACAAAAATCTGGCATCACTGAATGCCTGTAAGGATCGGGCAGCTGACGCTCTCATGCACTGTGGGGGTCTGGGGTGTTTTTGCTTTTGTTTTGTTTTGTTTTGTTTTTAATTTATAAAAGGAGTTTGTTTATAGTTTAAATATAGAAATTAAAATTTTCCACAACAAATATCCTAAGATTAAGTGAGTGTTCTTGGCTCATATTCTGGGGAGACATTAAACAAGAACTTTTTAGTTAACATTGTTCTTTCTATTTTTTTAAATTTATTTGAGTGTGGTTGACACACAATGTTCCATTAGTTTCAGGTGTACAACATAGTGATTCCACACATTTAAGCCTTAAGCTCTGCTCGCAAGTATCCCTATCATCTGTCACCATACAAGACTATTCCAGTATCATTGACTGTACTCCTTATGTGTGCCTTTTATCCCTCTGACTTCCTCATTCCATAATCGGAAACCTGTATCTCCCACTGCCCTTCTTCACCCATTTTGTCCACCCCCCGGAACCCCTCCCCGCTGGCAACGATCAGGTTGTTCTCTGTGTTTACAGGCCTGATTCTGTTTGTTTGTTTGTTTATTCATTTGGTTCTTGGGTTTTTTTAGATCTCACGTGTGAGTGAAATCATATGGTATTTGTCTTTCTCAGCCTGACTTATTTCACTTAGCATAACACATTGCTGACAGGAATACCAAACCGTATAGCCATTTTGGAAAGCAGTTTGGCAGTTTCTTACGAAGTTAAACATGCACTTAGGATAAGACCAGCACATCTCACGTCTGGATATTTACCTGAGAGAAATGAAAACTTATGTTCACATAAAACTTGAAAATGAACACTTAAAGTATCTTGATTCATAATCACCAAAAAATACTGGAAACCTTCCAAATGCCTTCAAGAAGGAAAGGGATGAATGAACTGTGGTCCATCCACACCATGGAATACTACCGAGCAATAAAAAGGAACGAATGACTGATACACCCAATAACAAGGCTCAATCGCAAATGCATTCCTAACTGACAGAAGCCAGACTCAGAAGGCCACGTACTTGGGGCGCCTGGGTGGCTCAGTCGGTTGAGTGTCCGACTTCGGCTCAGGTCAGGATCTCGTGGTCTGTGAGTTCGAGCCCCGCGTCGGGCTCTGTGCTGACAGCTCAGAGCCTGGAGCCTGTTTCATATTCTGTGTCTCCCTCTCTCTCTGCCCCTCCCCCGCTCATGCTCTGTCTCTCTCTCTCTCTCTCTCTCTCTCTGTCAAAAATAAATAAACATTAAAAAAAAAAAAAAAGAAGGCCACATACCGTATGACTCTATGTATACGATATTCCGGAAAGGCAAAATTATAGAAACAGAACACAGATCTGGGATGCCAGAGGCAGGAAATGGGTAGACGAGTTGACTATGTGAGAGGCGTGAGGGAACTTTCTGGGGTGATGATATGGTTGCACAACTCTGGGCCTTTGTTGCAACTCATAGAACCAACCATATGCTAAAAAGGGTGCATCTTGCTCTGTGTAAAAGGTACCTTAATTAGAAAAATGGACAGACCAGGTGCTCTTAGCTTCTGTCTTGGGGTCATACTGTTGAGAAGCTGCTGGGCTGTGTGGTATAATGGCTCCCAAGTCTTCCCTGCATCGACACTGCAGCATTCTGGACAGGAAAGGCCTAAAAACAATCCAACCAGAATGTATCAAATACCTGCTACTGATAAGACCAGGTCAAGACAGTGTATGGGGAAATTGACTTCTGTTTATTCAGTGCCTCTTTGCTCTTATCTGAACTCACCGCAGATTGTCATCCATGCAAAAACTTACAAAGGGCTTATCCCACCAAGCCCCTAGTGGAGGGGCTAGTGGGAGGGACACACTAGTGGGAGGGACACAGTCTCCTTGCAGGACTGACTGGACAGCGGCTCTGCCAATGGATCAGAGGTGGAGCCCTCTCAGTGGCTTCACAAACAAGGGTAAACCAGGGCAAAGCAACTTCCATCTCCCATGTGCAGCATAGGAACATTTTTATGTATGTGGAGTTTGGTTAAAATGGGATTCGAGGTCTTGAAGGGGCAGAGTGGAAAGAAGGAGGCATTGGAAACGGGGTGGGGCACAGGCCAGCACTGGACAGGCCTGGGTGACAGTGAGGGGGCCGTGGAACACATACTTCCCCCCCTGCCCTTGTCAGGCAGAGTGGACTGTTTGCAGTGCACCCAGGCAGCTCCTTTCAGTGGCTCCAGGCCCTCCTCAGCCATAGCTAAAGACTTGCCCAACCACAGCCCACCCCAAAAGGGACACCAGACTTCTTTCCCTATTGCTGGTGCAGACCTGCCTCGGAGGCCCGGATGTGCCTCACCGAAGTGTCAGTTCCAGAGGCCTTGTCTGTCTTGGCCATCGCTATCCTGCCAAGACATGACACACGCCTGGCCATACTCGGGAAATGCTTGATGAGGGCATGAATGAATGGATTGGTTTCTCCGGACAAAGTCCTCTCTAGAAACAGCCTGCACGTCTAGAGGCCAAGTATCATCAGGCAGAGGCCTTGGCTCACAGAAGGATCTGACCCTTCTTTGCAAGTCCTACATGGGGCCAACGTGGCTCATGGAACCAGAGCCCCTCTCTTGGGCCACGTGGGTCTTTATCATTATAGGGAGGTTGGGGGAAGCAACCACAGAGAGAGTTTTCCCTGACCTCAGCCCTGCCCCATTCTCCTCTGTTCCAAGAAAAGAGAAGGAAGAACAAAACAGAAACCCGGTCCAGTAGGGCCACAGCCAGCCAAGGGTGCGGCCCAAGCATCACTCACTAAGCCACACTTCGGAGCCTGCCATAATCACTGGGAGCACAACCAGTGCACCCGGAGCTGAGACCGAGAGCCAAGTCAGATGCAGGGACGAGCAGAGACAGGCCAGGCCAATCATGGCTCGTAGAATGGAGTGAGGCCAGTCCCTGGCCTCCCTCCCATCCCCAAGATCCAGACCAGGTGTTCCTCCAGCTGGGGCTTCAGCCACTGGTGTGGGCCCTGGTTCTCAGGGCATCAGGGTCACAATAGGCCCCTGGGATCTTGGTCTGCTTGCCTGGCCTGGCTGGAAGGGGCCTGAACTGTGGTGCAGTGATCCCAGGTCCATGCCTGCCCCTCGGAATATTCATACCGCACCCAGGCATTTGGACCCTCCGCGACACACAGGCCTGACTCCCCATCCCCACATCTCCCACGGTGTCAGCTTGCGTCCTGTGCTCTAGACACATGGATCAGCTCGCCTTGCCTTTCCCCCAGCGCATCCTGTACATCCCCCCGACCCACTCGCACTCCTGCCTGTGTCATTCTCTGCACCTGCAATGCCTGCACTCCCATCTTTGCTTAACAAAATTCTGTCCATCCTCCAAAACCTATCTTGGATGATGCATCCCCCCACAAAGCTTTTCCGATCCTGTTGACTCAGTGGTCACCAACTCGTGATGGGGGAGACCAGGGAACGTTACCATAATTACACCCCACCCTCCAGTCCCCTTCACTGTGATCCTGCCCCTGGAAACCACGATACTTGATATCATATGATAGCTTCCCCTCACCAAGTTGAGAGCTACCGCTGTGACCAGACATGACTGTTCCATCTTGGTGGTGCTACATGGTGTTGCAGTGATCTGTGAACTTGGCTCTGACGAGTTTCTTCTGGCTGCATGGCAGTGTAGCTTAAGGAAGGCTGGCTGGCTGTCAGGCCACGTGGCACAGACGTCTGCCACACGCCGGCCCCACGTGGTGAACCTTGCCAGCGTCTCTGAGAGCATCAGCCTCAGGCTTGTCTCCTCTTAACCACTCACAAGAGACTGGTGTGTAAGGCCAACTTGACAATTTATGAGGAGATCAGACTAACAAATGATATTAACATAAGTCTGACCAGCTCCTCCTCTCCCTATAGGCACCCTGTACAGGAAGCCAGTTGTAAACAGAAGGTGGTTTAGAGAGCCGGGAACCAGAGCAGCAGTGAGCAATTAAGACACTTCGTGATTGGCGTGTTCACCGCATTGGGCTCTGTGTATCAGTCAGGTGTTATATGATGATGTCACATAACAAACCCAACACCTCACTGGCCTAAACCACCAGTGTTCATTCCCCATTCACAAGTTTGCAGGTGGACTATGGAGGCCCTATTTCGGGCTGCAGTGTGGGGTCAGGTCAGCTCCACATGTGTCTCATTCTGGGGACCCGGACTGAAGGGGCTTCTGGGACAAACTCTTCTCAGGACAAATGGCAGAAGCATAAGAAGCAGGCAAACACGCAGGCACGTTTAGGCCCCTGCTCACATCACGGCTACGAACATTCCACTGGCTGAAGCAAGCCAAGGCCAAAGACAACGGGGCTGGGAATAGACTCGCCTCAGGGAAAGCATAGCAAGGGCAGGGAGGGAAGGAAGAGTTGGGTACAAATAGTGCAAGCTGCCACCCACGAGCAGCCCGGGAAGTGCCTCCGGGCCACAAGGACACCCCTGCCGCAGGGTGGGACCAGGGCGCCAAATCCCCAGCTGTGCTGGGCAGGCGGGGGAGGGGGTCCTCTCCGGTGATTTGTTTTCTGCACCGCACGGTCTTTCTTGATGTAAGTTCCGCATTAAATCCAATTACAGCCCTGCTGACTGACTCTCTCTTAAGGTGACTTTGCGCACTGAGCTCTGATGTAGGAGGTCTCGAGTCCATAATTCAGCTTCTCCAAGGTGAACCTTCTCGCCCTTACTTCCCCGATCTTTCAGGATGCCTCACCACTGCCCGCGGGTACCTCTTCCACGAGAAGGCCACTCTGTGAGGGCAGGGACCATATCTGCGTGTTTGTGTCCCCCCAAATTCCTATATTGAAACCCGACCCCAAAGGTGATGGTGTTAGGAGGTGGGTTCTTCAGGGGCACCTGGGTGGCTCAGTCAGTTGAGTGTCCTAATCTTGATTTCAGCTGAGGTCATGGTGGGGCCCTGTGCTGATAGTGTGGAGCCTGCTTGGGATTCTCTGTCCCTCCTCTGCTGCTGCGTTCCCTCTCTCAAAATAAATAAATTAACTTGCAAAAAAAAAAAAAAAGTGAGGCCCTTAGGAGGTGACTAAATCATGAGGGTGTAAGGGTTCTGTCCTCATGAATGGGACTAGTGCCCTAGTAAAAGGGACCCCATAGAGCCTCATAGCCCCTTTCACCATGTGAGGGCACAGCAAGAAGACACAGTCTAGGAGCCAGCTCTTACTAAACACCAGTGCCATGATCCTGGACTTCCCAGCCTCCAGAACTGCAAGAAATAAAGGTGTGTTGTTTGTAAGCCAGCTAGTCTGTGGTATTCTTATTGTAGCGGCTGGAACAGACTAAGGTAGAATTTCGCCAACTATCTCAACACACCTACACGGAATTGAGCGTTGGCTCCCAGAAGCTTCCGGAAAACTGATAGGAGAGCACCCATTTTCCTTGTCTGTATCCCCACTAAGCTCCATGAGAAGGACGGTCCCTTGATCATCGGCATATTTGCAGCGACTGGAATGGTGCTGGTCACAGGGAGAAGCCTAATAAATAGCTGTGACTAAATGAGTGGATTCTTGTTCTACTCCTTTCATCACGAGCTGCCAGTGACGTCCCCATCTTCGCTGCCTCTCAGCCTGACAGCCTGAGAATTGTCAAGGACATCTCCTAGACCATTGTCCCTGCCACAGCTCTGCCAAACAGGCACTTCTCACGGGAGGACAGAACAGAACGTTCCCTCTCAACACCTTTTCCCACTGGTTTTTGCATTTGCCTCCCTCAGACTCAACAATGGCTGATTCAAGGCCATGAGTCATGCTGGCTCCGAGTGTGAATTAATGGGGGCTGTTGGACGTCACAACGTCACAAGAATCACACCCACTGACAAGGTACTGCTCCGTGTATGCTCAGAGACCAACAAGGAAATGGTCTTCTGGCCACTTGGGGGGCCGGAATTCCGGCCCCAGCCTTCCGCAGGTCATTGTGCGGATGAGCCTCTGCCTTCTTCCCGTGGCACATCCACGACCCCTGCTCCCCGCCACGGGGCGCGGCTCTGACCGGGCACGCATCTCAGGGAGGCCACTGTGTCCTGCTCATCCGTGCAGAGCACCGTTTCTGGGAGCAGGCTCAGTTACCTGTTGCCGGAGAACCATTCAGAAGCGAACACTGGATCTCTACTGACTGTTCTGTTCAGTTTCTTACTCATTTTTAGTACACATTCAGTACGTGAGAAAAAGGTGTCCCTCTCCATCTCCAGACAAGGATGGGAAGGAGTGGGGGTGGCCTCCTGCCACAGCACGTTTCCTTTCCTGTTCCTTGTTTCGGAGGTTAATTGGTGTCCACCAGGGTCTGCTGGTGCATTTTTAACAGCATTGTAGCGGCCAGGGGGCATTTACTGATACTAGGAAATCAGATAGAAATGAAAAACAATTTTTATCTCCGGGGGGGCCCTTGGGGGCCCAGCTGCTCCTCCAGCAAGGCAGCCAAGGCGACCACGTTGTCACTACTCGTCAGCTGAGTGGCCTGGTTCCTACCATCAAGTCGGTCACTGTCCGTGATCGTGACAGGACAGGGACACAACTGCCTCAGGTGGGAGCAGTGGTGAAGCCCCAGAGGAAGAGGGGGATTCCTTTGCTTGTCAGGCTCACTTTTCTCAGGAAGGAAGAAGAGTCCTACTTCTGGTCAACAATGGCTGGCAGAGAACCCTCAGTCCCCTCGTGACTGGAGTAGGGGGAGAACGTGGTGTTGGGGGTATCAGAAGAAATCTCTGCTCCTCTTGGACTCTTCCCACTCCGTTCTCTTCTCCAAAGGTGCCCTTGACACAGCACAGTGGGCAGCAACCAGAACGACAACATCACAAGCACAAGAGCATTTTACAGCTTCCATTTTTTCCCACAACTGTTTTCTTATTTATTCCTCACTGCCCTTTATATAGGTGTTGTCGCTGTGCCCATTTTATAGACAAGACAACTAAGGCTTGGGAATTGTCAACGGCTCACCAGCCAATGAGTGATGAAGCAGGGGGCCAGTTTTGTCTGGGGTCAGCCCATCCTATGTGGATCATTTCCTTTGACCCCACACAGAAGGAGGGGGTGTGATGCTATTACCCTGAGACTATTGGTTCCCATCCAAGTGGGGGAGGCTCCTCCTGGCTGTGAGCTCTGGGCTCACACCACCAATGCTGCCATCATCTGGGAGGAGCAAACCAAGATAAGGGATGCTTGGGAACTAAGGCATCAGCTTCTCCGGGCAGGACGGGATCCCCTGGCCTTCTGTAAAATTGTGTTCATGTTTGGGCTGGTTGCCAAGGGCATAGCTGATGATTCCACCCTGGCAGCTCGCTAATACCCATTAACTTTGCTACCTGGGAAGTGAGACCCCAGCTCCCACCAGAGTGGCCCCCTCCACCTGTCCTGAAGTTTTGCCTTATTTCCAAATTAATCCACATCCTGCCACCACTGCAGTAATTGGGGGCAAAAACTTCAAAACCGTATACCGCGTGAAGATGGAACTTTTTTTAAAAAAAAAATTGCTCCCCCAACCAATGGTGCCCCTAATGGAATCAGAAAACAGTTCTCTCTGGCCTTTCAGATGCGTCTTACAGGCGCTAGGCTTCCTTTGTCAGGGGAATCATTTTGTTTCTGTGGAGTGTCTTGTCTTACACCGAGCCAGGGTTTCGGGGCAGGGGAAAGAATCTGGACAGAAATAAAGAGATCTAGGCTCCTTTTGTTCTTTGCAGACAGATGCCTGAGAACTTTCCAGTGTCAGCCAATAAAAGGAAAGTCTATCTGGTCACAAGACTTAGTCTATTAATTTAGTTAAGCCTGTGAAGCGAGTTCTTTATCAGATTGTGTGTGTTTTTTTTTAATGATAATTGCCATAGCATCTGGCCCGGACAGAAAGGAACTCAGCATCAGAAATAGTTGTGGTGCCAGTGTCCTAATGACACAGGGAGAGCAGCCTCCATGGAGAAAAAAGACAAATGTCAGCACAGACTTTCAAATCCGAGCCAGAAATGTCTCAAAGCAAAGGCCAATGCTGTGGATCAAGGGTTCCCCCAACACACACACACACACACACACACACACACACACACACACACACACACACACAGCTTTGTCTTGCCTGCTCTTAGATTAGCTAACCTAAATAGAAATATAAATTTAGATTGAAGCTAAGACTCCCCTCACCCCCACCACCACCGCCCCGCATCATCAGTGGTTACTCTGGAACTCAGGACCCAGGAACTGCCACGTTCTTGAAAGCCAGAGTGACCTCCAAACATCCAGAAATCCACTACCACTATTTAAATATGATTGTCACAGCCTGGGTTCCTCATCCCCAGCCTGGGTTCATCCCTCTCCCTGTGGGAACAGAATAGGCATGGCCTAGTGGATTCCTCTGGGAACCTCCCTGTCTTCCTTTCTCGATTCAGGAATTCAGGATCACGCGATGGAAGGAATGCAGATTGGACCCCACCCTCTTCTCTGCAGTCCTGACCCTGACCGCAGCCACTGGCATCAGCCTTGCGCTGGCTGCCCCAGGCCCTGAGCTTTCTCTCCCCCAGCCTGTTGAAGAGCTCCTTCCCTGCCTGGGGGGAGGTGGGGCTCACGTGCTGGGAGCCAGGATTAATTGGGTGCCCTGGATTTCAGTTCTGTTGGTGGTGGCGTATCTCAGCAAGGGTCCTTGGAAATAGCTCTCCCAGGACGCACACCCTCCTCGGATGAAGAATGCCCCTGGCCTCTCTGCTCTGACCGGCGCTTCCTTCCCGAGGTTCACCTGGGGGTTTCCTCAAGTGTGGCACACGCCCTCCAGGAGTGGGGAGCAGCCCCCTCCTCCACCTAAGGCAGAATCTACTAAAAAGTGAAAGGGAGTCTTCTGCTGTTCTCTGAGGCAGAAAGTCTACGTGGGGCTGAGTCCTCCCCAGACTTGTGCTGTCCTTTCTGCCAGAGGAGCCAGACTGAAACGCAGGAACTCAAGGCTGCTCACGGGAAACCAGGAAGTCCTCACGCCTGGGTGTCAGGAGGACAGACAGACACTCACGCCCTGTAACAGACTCTACCTAAGGATTTATGATGAGGACCAGACAGGTTAGTTACAGCATGCCAAGGAATCACTGTGAAGACGAGAACAAGTTCCTCCTTCCTTTCTTCCTTCCTTCCTTCCTTTCTCTCTCTTTCTCTTTCTTTCTTTCTTTCTCCCTCCCTCCCTCCTTCTTTTCTTCCTTTATTTTTCTTTTCTTTCTCTCATCAGTCCATCAAGCCATCCAATCGTCCACAATAGGAGCCTGTTGGTCAGGCCTTGTCACAGCACAGTGCTGAGTCCGCGGTGGGGGGTCAATCACTCTACAAAACTAAGAAACTGCCAAATGGGCTGGGCTTCATGCCTGCCAGAGTCTCATAGATTCTCAGATGCATTCCCCTTCTCTCGTTGGCATGATTAAAGGTGTACAACCAGCCCCCCTACTCAGTATTCTTCTGATGGGGTATCAGAGAAACTGTATGAAATATAACTGATGGGAGCAAACCAGATGTAACAGAATTTTCACTGCAAAAATTCCACTTCTTCTAGCCACTGATCTCCAATTCGTGCCTCGGATTTTGCATGATCTTTTGGGAACAGCCTTTGAGGTCTGACTGAGGCTGGAGCCAAATAGATCCTGATGCTTTGGACACACGGAGGCCCTGAGGTAGGAGGACCCCAGGTGGTCCCCGCAGCCGGAGTTTCATCAGCCCGGTGGTGAGGGCAAGGCCTTCACTATTTGTCTCTGCTCATTACTTCCACTGAAATCACGAGTCTTCAGAGCCAGAGATGTGGATCAGCTGTTCTCCTGGGCTCCGCGTATGCATCTCATTGTCTAAAGCCAGAACACAACGTACGAGAAATGGGAAAGCGAATGTCTGAGCGGCGCTTGTCATTCACGAGGATCAGGCAGCAGCTGCCCCTCATTGGAGGCCCTGACGGTTCGGGGTGTTGATGCCTGGTGCCGCTATCAGTGGGCCCTCCAAACGCTCTTCAGGAACAATCCTGTATCAATCCTGTATGTGAATTAATTACAGCAGGTAAAACCACCTGACCCTGCATCCAGTGGTCCTTCCCTCGAGCAGGTGGAGGGGAGGAGCAGGCACGAGACCGAATTGTGTTCTCCACGTGCCCTGCTGTGTAGCAGCCCAGCCACATCTGTCCCAGAGAGAACCACCTGAAAACCGGAACCCCCCGAAAACCGGAACCCCCTGACAGCCTAGGCGCCCCCTCAGAGAACGCAGGAGCAACGCTTCCTTTGGTTTCTGTGGAGGCAGCCCACCAGGGCCATTCCTGTCCGGGGACCGGGGAGGTGGCGTGGTTCAGAAAGCAATTGTGCCCTGGCCTTCCTAAGTGCGTACACACGTACGTCATCCCAGCGGCTGCCGCTGTGTCCTGCTCACACGTCCTGTGCCAGGCATAGAGCTGACCTCATCATCTCAGCTAATGCCCGCGACAGCCTTGTGGGGTAGAGACTGTTATCCCGGCATCGCAGACCAGGAAACAAGGCTCAGTCTGGCGACTTGCCTCATGCCTGGTGGTCATGGGAGCTGGACTTCAGCCCACGTTGTCTGCATTTGGGGAGCTGCGTGTGCCTCTCACGGGAACAAACACTGGAAGGGAATGTGCAAAATAAAAAGGGTGGTGTGCCAACTCCTGCGCCCCCATCCTTGCCCTGCATCTGTACCGTGCCCTCTGGACACCCCGGAACATCCCAAGTGCACAGCGTGCTGAACCGTCATCTCCCGACTTGAGCCTGGCCCCCATGCCTGTGTCTTTTAACCAGATTTTCTAAGCCATACGAGTACATTGAAGGTAACCTTGTCTCTTGCCACCTGCTACACCCGACGGGAAATCCTCTCTGCCTGACCCAGCATTCCTCCCCTGATGCCTGTACCACCCCCCTCCTCGACCCCCTCCATCTCACTGCCACAGCCTGCCAGACGCATTAGGTCCCATGAACCCATCTGCCTGCAGGCGTGCGTCTCCATTTTCTGTTCCATTGAGACGTCTCTCCTGAGGCCATTACTGTCCAGCTTCAGTTTACCCCTAAAGCCTCATTTGCTGCCACCACCCCTCCCTGCACACAACCAGTCCCTGTACCCTCTTGTTTTACTTCTGTTCCCCAAACATACCACGGCCTTTCATGGCTTGGTGCCCACATACCTCCAGGGGTACTCAGTGCTTCTCAAGTTCCTCTCTGCCTGGGTGCTCCACAACTCGCCCCGCCGAGCATCTCCCTCCTGCCCCCCTCGGTCCTGTGTGCTCAAGGGCACGGGCTACCACCCATTTCTGCTCGGTCAGCACTCAGCTCCGGGCTTGACTCCCTGGTGCAGCTCAGACAATGAGAGCTGGACAAATAAACCAGGGGCAAGAGGGAAGAGCCTGTGGGCGCTGCCTGGGCCAGGACCTATGTGAACTTGAAGCGGCTCCTGGCAGTAACAGAGGATGGATGCATAAACAGCCTGGGGCCCACAGTTAACTAACAGCCTTCTCTTCATCCGCACCTCGTGGAAGCAGAGTTGATGTACCCTCTGGGTTGGGGGAGATGGGGTTGAGCACCTCATCAAACACTCTGGGTGCCTGAGTCTCTCCACCTGGGTGAGTTGGCCTACCACCATGACTGCCCGGGGCCCGGTGCCATCAGCTCCTAGGGCACCCAGGCAGAGGCACCCACCTTCCCCTCCTCCCACCTGCCAAAGGGCTCCTGTGCCTGAGTCAACTAGGCAACAACAAGCCCTGATGTGGGCTCCGTTTCTGACTGTGCACAAGTTTGCAGGGATCACGAAAAATGTCCTCCAGAAGACCATCGAGAACACCAAATCCTTTGAGAGCCTCTTCATCTAGCTGTTTCCTTCCCTGAGAGGCTAGAAATGCACCCATGCATCCAGTCCGAGGCTCTGCTGCTTCCATGAATATGCAAAGCTGTTTGTTCAGTCCTGTGAACGTGGAAGCCACCAGCAACACTGGGGACTCCACCGACTGCCTGCCAGCGTCCCCCGCCCAAGCACATAACAGGGCCAGAGTCCCGTGAAACATCGGGCTTCCGTGAGCTGTCCACCTGTGCATGTGACGAACTCTGGCCCTCTAAACAGGGTGATCCCGTCCCTGCTGCCACGGGTGACTGTTTCAGGTGACCCAGGGCTCAGCCAGTCAGCCCACAGCATTCCTGACACCACCTCAGGGACGGACCTGTGTTCCAGTTTGGGGGAATGACACGTAAGGAAAATTTGCTAGGAACCTCCTAGGAAAAAAACACACCTTTGCTTTTCTGATTTTACCATATCTCAAAAGGAAAGTGTGGTAGTGGTTGCTCCAGGTTGAAACTCTGGAGGCCCTTTTGCCACCGCGAGGGAGGCTGCTTGATGACGAAGCTGCCATCCTGGAAGGCAGAGCCTGAAGGAAAACCGGGTGCTTGATGGCTTTATTGAGCTGCTGAATCAAACCAACCCTGCAATCCACCTCATCGTTGAACCTTCCCATTCTGTGAGCCAGTCGGGCCCCTTTGGTGGTGGAGCTAGTGGGAGAGGAGTTTTCTTTTTCGGGCGGCCCTGACAGCCTCGCTCCAGCCTGGAAAACGGCTTCCCGCAGAGCTGGGAGCTCTTCACCTGCATCAGCCGAGCCTCAGTCTCTCTGTCAGTGAAAGTGCTAGTTCATCAAACTCACAGTGGACCGGGAGAGTAAACGTGGTTGTTGCAGAGTTCCCAGCACATAAAAGGTGCTCAATAAGTGATGTTTTCTCCCCTTGCCTTAGGCCACTTCAAGAGTCGATACTCCAGGATTTCGTTATAAAATGGCGGTCATAACATTTGCCTTCCTCTCCTGAAGCGGCTGCTTTTAGGGTCAAATAAAAGAGATGTGAAAAAACTGAGCAATACGAAAGCCTCCACCTGGTTAAGGCATGAATACTGCAGACTCAGAGGGGCCCGATGGCCGTGATCCACTTAGGCTTCGCTATCCCTGCTGCCTCCTCCGGGAAGCCCACCCAGACACTTCCCTCCTCTGGGCTCTCAGCCCCTGAAGTTCTCCCGTGACCCTCCTCACAGGCACAGTAACTGCACATTGACTAGACACTGTGAGCACAAGTCTGCATTTGTCTCCTTTGCCCTGTATCTCGTACACAGGCAGGGGCAGAGGCTGGCCCTCGTTAAATGGTTCCAAAGAGAGAGAGACTCCCAAGGCCACTGTGAATGGCACCTTGGGAAAACTAGAAAACAGCATCCCTCCAGGCAGCTGGTGATCAGTGGGCACTGGTCTGCAGACAGTTGTCCCAGCTGCCCCGTCAAGGTCATGGTGATTTTCCGTTGTCATTCTCTGCTGTTGTCCACCCATTTCTTTTCAGTAACCCCCACCATGTCTCCATTTCTGCCACTGCGTCTTCTGGTTTTGCCCCTTGCTCTCCACACCCCCACCTTGAGCTGGCTCTGGGGACTTTGGACACTGCCAGGCCTCTCCATCCTGTCTCTTGCTTCCGTTTCCCTCCACACGTCAACTCCTTTATTTCCCACTGTGGATGGCCTTTTTCCTTGTGAAAAAAAGATGCTCAGCCATGGCAGCTCTGAACTCACCTCCTCACAGCTTGGCAGCCCAAGAAGAGGGAATACAAATTTTAAAATCCCAGGGAAGCACTCTGATTGGCCTGGCTCAAATCATGTGCCCTCCCCTTGGGCCAATCCCTGAGCTAAGGTGCTATAGTTGGCAGCTCCCACTAGAATGGCCCCCTCAGGGTGATCTGGCCATTCCAGGGAGTGGGTGGGGGGTCTGGACAGACAGAAAGGGTCCACTGAACCCCCAGAACAGGAGCTCTGCTTAGCTCCTAAGGACTGTCCCACATGGCCGGGCAGGCACCTGTCTTTCCCTCCCCATGTCCCCACCTTGCCCTCCCTCAGCAGCCCTGGCAGAGAGGAATCAGAGTGTACAAGAAATTTGATGCTTACTTCCGGAGACACAGGTTGCATGCAGAGAGTTACAGAAAACAAACTGAAGAAGAAAACAAGCAAATTGAGACACAGAGAGGTCTGACAGCCCAGCAGGGGCTCAATTAAATGACACACTCTGGGGAGCCTGGGTGGCTCAGTAGGTTAAGTGTCCAGCTTCAGCTCAGGTCATGATCTCACGGTTCATGGGTTCAAGCCTCGCTCTAGACTCTGTGCTGACAGCTCAGAGCCTGGAGCCTACTTCGGATTCTGTGTCTCCCTCTCTGTCTGACCCTCCCCCGCTCACACTCTGTCTCTCCAAAATGAATAAATGTTAGAAAAAAATTTTTAATAAATAAATGACACACTCTTCCTCTCTCTGTGGTCAGGCCTCTTGACAGCTGAGCCACTGTGAACTGTCGCTAAGTTTCTATACCAGACATCTCCCCCAGTGCCCGCTGGTGCCCCATTTCTACTCTCGGCTTTTGTCAAAATCCTGTTCAAATGTATCATCTAGGGACATCAAGGCACCACATCACTAACTATTCTTGTCAGTCTTTAGTAACTGATGAACTAGTCCTTCAGATTAGCCAGTGGGAGAGCCCAAGCTCTCTCAGCAAGAGGTATGAGACTCAGCATGCCACACTGCGTGTAAAGAAAAAGCCTCCTGGGAGAAGATGTCCGCACTCCCCTGTGGGGATTCTGAGCAGCCAGAAAGCAACGTGAGGACCCAGGCACTGTGGGGCAGAAGAATGCTGGGGAGACACCATTGGGTGCTCATGTTTGAAATATTCGTCATGTTCCAAAGAAGAGGTGACTCTATTTCTTGGGGAAAAAAAAAAAGTGGAACACGGTCTGATTCCAGGTCAGAGGCCAGCTTTGCACACTTCCTGGAAGTTTACAGACAGGGGGAGCTACAGCAACCCTAGGTAATCTCCAACTAATCTCACCAACCCCCGCCCCTGCCCCAGACTCTCAGTGCTGTGGCCTGGGCAGCACAAACAGGACCCTCCTGAAAGAAAGGTCAGTCAGAGGGCCCTGCTGCTCTTGGGGGGCCCAGTATGTCACGATTGACCTGAAAGCTGCAGTGGCTGACAACCGGGGCCTCCACGAGCTTTGGACCTCAAGAGAACGCTCACCGTCATTTTCTGCTTCTGTGGGTGGGGGAACCGAGGAAGACGGCAGCACAACGAACAGGGGGTTAACTTCAGGAGCGGCCAGTCCCACCTCCGCTATCTGCCCTTCCCTCAGCCTTCCTGACCATATTGTTCCTTCGGACGTACTGTGCCAATATAAGCAGTCATCAGTCGTCATTACTCTTCTTGTTAATTTAACCAAAAGTCATGTTTTGTACCGGATAGGTGCAGATGGCTGCAAGAAAAAGTTAATCGCTGCTTTTGGTCACTGAGACCCGGGGAAACCCGGCCAGGTGAACAGAGGCTACAGCTGACCCGTTACCGAATGCAGACACCCTTGGAGTCAGGGGGCGGGGCGGGGGGGGCGGGGTACGTGGAGAGAAACTGCTCTCATGCTTACAAGTTCATGAGTAAGGAAGGAGTCTCCGTTAGGACCCTTCGGTATTCGACCTCCGTCTTCTGGGGGTCATTACAGCAGGGCTTTTCAATAGCATAAAGTTTATTTGCCCTCCCACCCCCACCCCCACCGCCAAAAAGCCGTAAACCCAAGGAAAGAAGAGCAGACGAGTTTCAGAATGTTTCTCTGAATGGCTGTCAGACTCACAAGTCTTTTTCCTCTCATTCATTGCGCGGCCACCCTCCCCAACACCCATGCTTTCCTTCCCTGGGTACCGGTCCATTACTCCATGCACCTGCCCGCCCAGCCTCTGGGCACTAGCCCTGAGGAGCAACTACCAGGTTCCTGGCTGTTTGCAGAAGCCGCTAATATCAAGTCTCATCAATGACCATACTTCCAGGAAGCCACAGAGAGCTCTGTCCCCTGCCGCCTGGAATTTCATTTGGCTCTGGCACCAGAACCATCTAGAAGGGGATCAGCGGCATATCTGGGCACTTAAGCCATTTGTGGTAAGAGGATCCGGATGTGCAAATGGCTGAGTTCCCTGATATTGGGTTGTTTTTTCCACTAGATGAAAAACAGACTTTTTTTCCCCCAACTGGCTGCAGCTCCATTCAAGTACTGACAAAAAGAACTTATGATGGCACATTATATACACGGTAAGTCTTTAAAAGAGGAGACTTGCTTGGTGTGAGGCCCAGCTTGGTGACACGGGGTGTCTGACGTTTTTGTTCAGTAGTCACCAAGCCCCTTTTTGTGCACGGTGCCGTGGGGCCTGCGCTGAAAAGGAAGCAGCAAATGCATGATGAAGGAAGACTGAGAGGCAAGGGGAGGGCATGGGCATGCGAGGCTGAGGATGCCTCAAAGACCCAGGCCGAGAAGGGCACAAGAGGACCTGGCCAGGTTAGGGACTTGTACCACCAGGGCAGGGGCTTCACGCAGGCCAGTCCGGAAGTAAACGCCCTCCCCCTGTCACCTGTTACCTGAGCAGCGTCTCAGGTGGTGGGCTGAGTAGGCAGGTGAAACGGGTGAGGCCAGAAGCAGGGAGGCCAGCTAGGAGGCTTCCTTACGAAACATTTATTCAGCTCCAACTGTGTGCGGGCAACATGCTGAGTCCAGAGGTGCGACAGAGAGAAGACGGACCAGATCCTGCCTCCCCAGGGCTCCGATCTTGGATGATAATCAGGGAAACAGATGTTGTGATACATCATGAAGAAAATAAGCAAAGAGGAGAGGAAGCCGGAAGCAGGGGCCAGCCATGTGGATGTTGGCTCTCTTCCAGCCAACGGTGTAAACAGAGTGAGATGAAGGTGTTCAAAGGGCTTTGGATCCTTTCCTTAAACCGTGCAGTCCCCTTTCGGAATGTGTCAAGCCCTGGGGCCACAGAACTCTCCTGAAACGTGCACGCAGCCCTTTCAGCCCATTTGCACAACCCCACTCTCTCGGCTTCCTCTCCCCCCAATTCTGGGCCGTACTGACGAGGGGAAGGGGGAGCTTCACTCTCTCTTCCAGTGAGCTAAGCATGCTGCTGCCAGAGCCAGTTCTGAGCCTTTACCCCACGCCTTATTTTATTTTATGTTTTTGAAGATCACACTCCTACTAGGAAACCTGGCTCATGTGGATGCCCCACGTGGGCAGAGGTGTTTTAAATGCCACGTAGACAGCACAACTGAGCCATGTCTGGATGCCGTACGTTTTTAGCCACATGAAAAGAGCAGGGCTTTGTTGGCGCTGCGGGGATTAAGTTTCAAATCTGTTAGATCCGAGATCTCAGTGGCTGCCAAGGCAAGTCACCCGGTTAAATAGCGACGCTACAAATAGATCACTGCCAGGAACTCCTCCCAACAGTGGGGATGTGGGAAGGCTTCGATGCGAGGAAAGTGGGGGGAGCCTTTACTTCCCTCAGCCTGTGTCCACACGGCGCCCCGAGTCACAACAGAGTCCCCAGGACACGCACTCGCTCGGGGCTCCTCTGCCACTTGGGAAAGGTGATTTTGGCATGTGCACCTGGACCTGTAGTCTTTGTGTATATTTATGCCTTTGTTTCTGAACGGATGGCGTGGTGGCTTTGGGGCACCTTGAGCTGAGGACATAAGAAGGAGCGGGTAACTGGCTTTTTCAGGCCAAGGTTTCATGCTAAAGCCTGCTTGTCCCCAGTGTGGGAACCAGTTGTGCAAAAGAAAAGCCTCTTGGCCACACCAGCCTCCTGTGACAGAGAAGGATCTGGGGACTCCTGATTCCTTTTAGGAGTATGTGTGGGAATATTTTCCCCGTTGAATGAAAAGGGAAAACCAACTGGGTGTACTACAATTTTGTACTACAGTTCAGATTACCCCAGAATTCTGTGCCCCCGGGAGTTAGCACAAACCCCGTAAGTCTAGGGCTCCCCAGGGCTACCCGAATTTCAGACACCAGCCACGCTTCAGGGACCACCAGGCCACCCACACTTCTGAGCAACTGGCTATAAATTTGGGGATTTCCACAACACCCTTGAATTTGATAATTCTCTGAAACGACTCACAGTATTCAGTGTATTACCGAGTTACCTGTCATGAGGGATAAAGATACCTGTGTCCTGCAGCTCCAGGCTAACCTCACTGTTCCGCACGTCCGGGAGGGGGCTCCACCTCTCCTGATGAGATTGGAAAAAACTTGCACGTGCTTCGAAATTCTGATGTGTCCGCTTTCCGCCCAAACACCCAAGGCGCTGCCTGAGTTGAGAGAGATTTCCCCCACATTTTATACGATCAAGAAAAGAGTTGGTCCCCAAGCTTGCATTTAATTCTGCTACCTTGGGTCTTGAGCTATTAAAACTTTATAGAATTCTTTCACAGCCTTCCCCTGGGACCTTCCCGCACTGGCGGGTGCTACACTTCAGAATTTATGCTCTTTCCTTCCTGAAATTGAAGATTTCATGTCTTTCCTTGCTACATCTCACCTGGGCCACAGTAGAACAAATTACCTTGGCAGAACACATCCTTACCAACTGGTAACACTGCAGGACAGAAACTAAATCCACACTTGAAATAAATCTGAGCGGAATATTTTGAAGATCATCCAGAAATAATGTGCTGCTAGCTAACCCATTACTTGGAGATGGCTGCATCTGGGCGTGTGATCTCGGGGTGAGGATTCACTCCACGGAGGCCCCAGGAGCTGGCCTGGGAGGCACAGGCCTGGAGAGGATGAGCTGGAATTGGAAGAGTAAGGATTGGGCCTTAGGTAGTGGGGAGGACGCGTCCATCCTACTCCTGGTTATTCTGAAAAAGAGTTGAACTAATTCAAATTTCTGGTTATTGATTCCAAACTTTTCTTCCCCCAACGCAAGCCAAGAGAGAGGCACCCGGCCAGAACTCCACTGGGCTTTCTTTGAAAATATTCGTTGTCGATAGAGGTGACCTCAGACTCCAAAATGAATCTCTCTTATGGGCAGCAGAAGAGAAAAACAGGAAGAGAGGCCAGAAGTCTCAGTGGAGGCAGGCACCCACAGCACCTTCCCCTCAGTTTACCCCCGAGACCTCCATCAGAAAAGTGTCCAGGTCACCACGGTCCTCATCAGACAGAGGAGGAGACCAAGATGATCAACTTTTGAATTCTTGTCCTCCTTCCTAATACTATACAAGGCACATGTGGCTTTCAAGTTCCTCAGATATTCCACGGGGGCCCCTCCTTCGGTGCTTCCTGTGAGGTCCATTTGTCCCGACTAGACTTTTTCCAATCCATTCCTTTATGAAATGCCAGGATAATGAAAGGAACTTATTGGAACCTGGGGGGTTATGTGAAATGGGCGGGTCACCTTAGCCCGGCCTGGGCCATCACACAGAGGTCATCGGGACACATGACCGTGACTTAGCCATTTGTAGCGACGATGTGCTCAGTGGGAAGAGGCAGTTTCAGACTGTTCACGAGTCATAAACGCCTCCCTCCAAAAGCACCTCTTAAACTTTTTAGAAAATACTTAAGTAAAAAGAACGATACTCCTTGCTTGGAACTGAATTTTTTTTTTTTTGTAAGTATAGCAGCTCCATCGTGAATCATACTAATTCTACTCTAAAATTACACTTGACCCCTCAAAGGAATTGATCCAACTGCATACCTCCAGACCATGATTCAGCCCTTCTGAGTGCTAAAAATGTCATTTTGCTCTCCAACGGCTTAAAACAAATTGATGTATTTATATCCTACCAATCTGTAAGTTCTCAGGGTGTGAATTGGTTGTTTACTGTAAAGAGAAGACAAAAAGTAAGAATTGTAATAGTGGTGGGCTCTGAGGGCTGAATGCCAAGAGCAGAACGAGCCTTCTGGGATCATATTGGATAACCCACCTCCGGGAGCTGGTGAGGGAAAAAGGCACCCCACGCGCCTAAGAGGAGCAAAGGCCCGCCCCCTACTGCTGATAATTGCAAACTTGTCCCAGCAGTCATCAAAGGAGTGTGGGTGACGGTGGCTGGCGTTTGTGGAAGTAGGCACTTAGTCCCTACAGCAGCCTTGGAGGTAGCTGTGGGCATCGTTCCCATGGCACTGAGGAGGACACTGAGCTGGAAAGCACAGGGCAGAGTCCCCACCAGGTTCTTCGCCGATGCTTCCCAAGCCCCACTGTGTGCTTAGAGCCCAGGCCTCCAGGCTCCCCGGCCACCCTAAGCCCTGGCACATAACCTTCATCGGAAGCTCATAGGAACCGGCTGTGTGTCATGTTAAGAAGAGATCTCTGCCGTGAGCCTGGGTCCCACCTGAGTGCCGCAGGGCAGAGATGGCTCACAGCGATTAGTGCAGACCGACAAGGCCCAACTGGCCCCACTTCTTTCCCGCAGGACAGTGCTCTGGACAGCCGTATGAGGAACCATTGTTTCACTTACTTCTCTCCAGGCTGAGCCACGAACAGGGTTTAATTAACATAAAATACTTGAATGGCCATTTTGACCTTCACTCATGTGTTCGGGGTCCTACCTGACCAGCGAAGCGAAGCGTTGCCTTTGATTTTTCTCCCTCGAATGGATTGGTCATATGCCTCATTTGGTGAAAAATGGGCTCCCAACACTGAGAGTTGTATTTTTTAATAAAAATGGATTTGTGATCCGGGGCTTACTTGTGTTTACAACTCATATTTGCAACAGTACGGTAATTTGTACGTCAGAAAACAGAACCACCGCCCCAGAGGCTGCAGAGCTGCCTCCGAATGTCACGCTCTGTTTACGAAATGCCATGCCGGGCCCCAGGGGCCTGCAGCCTTGCTCGCCTGGACGCAGGGCAGCCTGAGGACCCAGATGAGGGCACGTGCTTCAGAAGAGGCCTATCATTTTATGGGGAGACAGAGGTCTGGAATGACAGACCTGAGCAGGACTCTGGGGTTGACCTTGGCCAGACCCCAGGGCCTCCGGTGTGTCACATGCCACTGAGCTTCAGGGCCCTGGGCAGATCAGACAGGTGGCTGTGATGAGAGGGACGCAACCGGCTGGCCCTCCCTGTGCACTCCTGATGGTGCTGGCTTCCTGCTCAGAAGGGCCGTGTGGTGGCTGAAGAATGTCCCCACCACCACCCTGGAAGTTCATGCCCACCCAGAACCTCAGAATGTGGCCTTGTTTGAAAACAGGGTCTTTTCAGTATAATTAAGGTCTTACTAGATTAGCACGGGCCCTAAATCCAACGGGATGGTGTCTTTAAAAGAAGAGAGACACAGACACGCAGAGAAGGCCATGAAAGGAGAGGCAGAGACTGCCGTGATGTGTCCACCAGTGAAGGGACACCCAGGACTGCCAGGAGCCACCATGGCTGGAAGAGGCAGGAAGGACCCTCCCCTAGAGCCTGGGGTGAGGAGCATGGCCCTGCAGACAGCTGGATTTCTGGACTTCTGGCCTCCAGAACTATGTGATAATACATTTTTATTGTTTTAAGCTACCGGTTTGTGGAATTTTGTTAGGGCAGCCCCAGGACACTAGCATAGGCTGCTTTGCCGGTAGGTCCAGAGCATACTGGCGCCTCTGATCTTCCCCTGGACTCAGAGGAGGCAGAGGCGGGGAGAAGGGAGGAATAGGACAGCGCTAACTGTCCCTGTCCCCACACTTTTCCTCAGATCAGTGGCCTCACACACCCTTGGAACCCTTGGTGAAAGGGACCCTTTCACGTGGTGAGGAAGAGAGAGCCACTGCTGTGCCCTGGGTCACCTGGGACCGATTACTCCTTTGTTTTTTTGTTTTCTAATTTGTTTAATGTTTATTTATTTTTGAGAGAGAGAGAATGAGTGGGGGAGGGGCAGAGAGAGGGGGAGACACAGAATCTGAAGCAGGCTCCAGGCTCTGAGCTGTCAGCACAGAGCCCAACTCAGAACTCGAACTCACAAACCGTGAGATCATGACCTGAGCCGAACCGACTGAGCCACCCTGGCACTCTGCCCATCTCTCCTTTGTGACCTCAGGCAAACCGTGGCCTCCCTCCCCGCCGTAAACCTCAGTCTGCTCCCTCTTCAACGGGCATTCAGTGCCTGCTCATGTTCAAGGCCTGCCACAAAGTGGACTCTCGCTAAATGGTGACCAGCAGGCACGACACACTCGCCAGCATAGTGGGAATGGAAGTTCAGGGGTAGTAAGTCTCTTCTTAGGAAGGCTTCCTGTGTCCCTCCCATGGAAGACCCCGGAAGAATGAGAGTAAGCTCAACCACGGTCGCCGGCTGACCCAGAGCAGCGTGTCTCTCCCGAGATCACGTCGAGATGCTCTGAATGGACACTCTCGGCTGACCCAGTGACCATTGCCTCCAGCCAGCGTACCAGGACGCATGGCTGGCAGGAATGAGAAAACACACCGGAAGTCTGGAGGAGGAGGAATCGGGAAGGGCCAGGCCTCTGAGCAGCAGAAACTAGTCAGCTATCTGCCCTGAGCGAGCCCGGTGTGGGTTAGTGAGCGCCCCCAACACCTCTTCGTGCCTCCTCATTCCATTCCAGATGCAAAGCTCACAGAAAGTGAATGGCTAGTCCAGAAGGGGGGGGGCGGGGACTGCACGCCCCTTAACTACTGCCCGGATCTGCCTTTCTACCCAGATGGTACGGTAGGGCAAGGTGGGAGAGGATTCCCCAGGAGGAGCCGCAGGCCTGGTCAGGGAGGGTGAAGTGATGGACCCCAGGGGCCAGAACCCGGTGCCCGACCTGCACCTGGCTTGATCCTGAGAAGCGGGGACAGGAAGGTGTGACATGCTCGCCACCATGGGCACCTATGTCTACAGCCCCCGCCACTCTTCTTCTGAGTGTGGGATCGCTGTGGGGCGTCTGGGCCCCTGGGGGACACAACGTCACCCACAGGGCAGAGCACAGGATGCTGCTGCCTGGTTTAACCCTGTCAGGCACACGCTGCTTCTGCAGGGCACAGCTGGCTCCAGAGATGGGAGCGTGAAACCAGGGAGAGGGGCAGGACTTTGGCGGTGGCTTTGGCAGCCACACCCTTTGGACAGGCTCCAGCAAGCCCACTCCCCTCATCTGCTCAGAGGTCACAGAGAAGGATGGCAGGGCTGGGAAGGGAGGGGCGGGGGCTTGCCCAGAGCCTGAGGCCAGTGTGGGACCCAGGCTGGAGCAGCGGGAGTCTCCCAAGAACATGATAACTTGCAACCTGTCACGAAGCCGTAGCTGTCCCACAGAGGGAGGAAGAATGTGCAGGGGGCCCAAGAATGTTAATTAAAGTGTGCGTTAGCAAAGGTGCAGTTAAAATCGAAACAAACAGGGTGTGCTAAGTGCAGGAAGTTTGGGCAAATGGGCTCACGGTGTCCCTTTGTTTACCGAACACCTGTTACCTGGCAGGCAGGCCCTCAGTGCCGGGAACAGAAACCTGCCGAGGATACAGGCACCTGAAGGTAGAGACTTGATGCGTTTACACCTGGACACCAGGCTGAGGCCAGGGCCTACGCATTGTGCATGGACGGTGCTCAGTAAACCTCAGCCGAATGAATGAATGAACGAATGAATGAAACATGATTGAATGAATAAATAAGCCTAATAGGGGAAACAATTTAAACGTCTGAATGCAGTCAGGAGGGGAACAGGATTTGAGCTGCAGAGGAGAGAATAATCAATTCAATCTGTGTGCAACCCAGTAAGGCTGCCTGTGGCAGGCAGCATTTGGTCTAAACCTGCAAGATTGAATAGAGTTTTGGAGACTGGAAAAGTAGGCCACAAATATATGTGTGTGTGTATATACATACATATATGTATACATACATACACATATATCTGTTATATATGTATATATATATCTCACAAATATATGCATACATATATATGTGTATATATATATATGTACATATATATACAGATTCTAGAACACTGAGGCATCTTTATACGTGGCAAAAGGGTCACACCAAGATCCCCAGAGGAAGTCGAGGTGGGGGACAGAATTTGGCCCTAGGCTCCAAGGGGAAAATCCAGTTCCTGGTCCTGTACTGGTGTGGCGTCACAGCGAGCAGTTAGCTGCCTCTCCCCTGGCAGGGAACACAGCGAGACCAGAGCCTCTGGGTCGTTCCCTGGAGAAGGGGCCCATAACAGGCTGAGGGGCAGGGGCAGCGCAGGAGGGAGCTTGGCCCTTTCAGAGCCCTGATCTGCATGGCAGCCAGACAGGCGGGTTCCTTCCATTCCTGGCTTTCAGAAGAGAAAGTGGAAGCTTAGAGATGAAGACAGTCCACCAAGGCCGTCCGTCTGGGGAGGAAGGAGCTTGGACTTGCACCCAGAACCCAGAACCTCAAGACCAAAATTTATGACCTTGCACACCCGGATAGTTGGCAGAGCGGGGTGCCCACTGAGAGGGGAGTGAGGGGGCCCCAGGCTTCGGGAGGAGGCCGGGGGGTGGTGTCAGAACCCTGCCCTTGCCAAGCAGGCCCTCTGCTCAGCATATCACTCCCCTCCCAGACTTGAGTCAGATGTGGGTCCCAGAGGGAGTCCTGGAGGGGAATTGGGCTGGGAGCTGAGCTCAGTGCTCCTCTGTCCTGGAGCAGCCCCCTCCCCTGCCATTTCTCCTTAGGCCAGACCTTCGAATGGGAGCCATTGTTCCCTTGGGGTCACACGAGCCCCCCTCCCCCATCAGAACTGCAGACACGAATAAATCAACTTGGCCATTTCTGGGCTGGTGGGAGTGAAGGGGGAGCAAACTGCTGTGTGTGGGGGGGGGGGGGAGGGGGGGTTCCAGGTGAAAAATGACAGTGTTGCCAAGTAGGCCTGCAGCCAGGGGTGGAGTGAAGCTCCCTGCAATCCACACAGGTCCAGGGAGCTGTCACCCTTGGAAAGGCTAGGCCATTGCCTGGCTGGCACACCTACAGGGTCCCTCCAGGTGGCCCGTATCCCCCTCCTGTCACCCATCACTTCCCAGATGAGGGTTTTAGAAAGGGACCCACTTTAGAGCTCTGGTTATCATGGGAAAAATCAAACCCATCAGAAGAGAATATGCAAAGATACCTACTGTCTTATCGGTGTTGTGAGAAAGGATCGTTGAGGTAAAATACTGACTCTCATACAAATATAAAATAAACGTGTGTCAAAGATCTTACTGAACTCATCAGTTAATAAGGGAATCAGTGAGATAGGACCTGTGGTTTAAAAGAGAACTGAAAGAATCACACAAGGAAGGCAGATACGAATTTGCTAACAGATGCAAAATGGCTGCAGCAATACTCTGCCCTCCAGTAGACACACTTGGCTTGCTTTTCGCTGGACAAGAATCAACTGCATCATCATCAGCTTTCTACAACTTGCAGATGTGAAACAGCACAGAAACAAGGAAAGGCAGAGACAAGGAAGGGGGAGCTAGACAGGCCCCTCTCTCATCCCACTTGCCTAAGGAGCTGTCCCCACAAACTGCCAGGAGGCCTCTCTGTGTCCCACCGCCCTCTGGGCACAGACTCCCCTCCCCCTTCCACCAACCTTGCCGTCACTCCAGCAACGACCGTCCTGCATCGTCATCACATTGTGACGTCTACTGGACCACTCCCAGCAGCATAAAAACAAGCTGTTATGCCTCCCACCTAAAATCATAAAAGAAATGTCTTTAAAGAAAAAAAGTCCTTGATCCCACTTCCTCTGAAAGCTACAGTCCTTGTCTTTGCTCTTTTTGGCGGTAAAACCCTTGGAAGGGTTCCCTCTTCCCTGCTCTCTTAAGCCCACCTGGCTAGAATTTGCTAGCCTCTCCCCCGAGGTGCTTGGGATTTGTCTGCTGGTGCCACGGTGACAAAGTACCACAGATGGGGGGCTTGGCCAACAGACATTTATTTCTCGCGATTCTTGAGGCTGGAAGTCTGAGAGCAAGGTGTAGCAGAGTTGGCTCCTTCTGAGGCCTTTCTTTCTTGGGGTGTAGACAGCAGTCTCCTCTCTGTGTCCTCACGTGCTCCTCCCTCCATGCATATCTGTGTCCTAATCACATCTCCCTACAAGGACACCACTGCTACTGGATTAGGGCCCACCTCTCATTCTACCATAATCACCCCTTTAAAGGCCCCCAAATAGTCATGTCCAAGATCCCAGGGTGTTAAGGCTTCCCTGTATGAGTTTGGGGAGGACACACCAGCCCATCACCATTGTCAAGGTCAACAGTGACCCCCGTTTTACTCACAGTCCCAACTCTCACCGGTGGCTTCTCTGCACCATGGGCTTGTTCCTTCTCTTCTCTTTGACTTCTTTGACTTTGAAGGGCCCCAGAGCTCAGCCCCCTTTTCCTCTTCATATGTCCTTACTCCCTTAACCTCGTTCAGTCTCCTGGCTCTAAATTTCATCCATAGACAGACAACTCCCAGTTGTACATCCCCAGTCTGGATCTTCCTCCCAAAGTCCAGACTCCTGTCCAGCAGCCTGCTGGGAATTGTCCAGTGGACATCTAAACTCAACCTTCCCAAAGCCCTAACCCTGACTTTCCATCCCAAACCTCTCCTCACAAGGTCTTGCCCACACTTGTTGGTGGCAGCCAAGGTCTTCAGTCACGTCTGACTCTTCCCTTCCCTCATACCCACATCCAATCTGTCTGGAAATACTCTTGAAAATACATCTGGAAAGCATCACTTCTCACCACTCCACTGTAACCACCCTGGTCCAGGCCACCATCATCTCATGCCTAGATTACTATGGCCTTCTGCTAACTGGTCAACCGGCTATGTCCTTGCCTCCCCCTACGGCAGATAATGCCATTCCTTTTATCAAAACCCTGCAGTGCCTCCCCCTCTCATTCAGAGTAAAAACTCAAATTCTTCAGTGGTTTCCCTCAGCTGCCACCATGTACCGGAAACACACCAGGCACACTCCTGCTACAGGGCCTTTGCACTGACTATCTCTCTGCCCAGATGCTCTTCCCCTGGATCTCTACTTGGCTACTTCTCTGGTGTCCTTCAAGTCTTTGCTCCAATGCTGCCCACTCTCTGAGGCTTCCCCTAACAGCCTTATTCCATATCGAAACTCCTCCCTAGTACTCAGCCCACACGACTTGGCCACACTCTCAGCCCTTACCTGGCTGGGCTTTTCCTTTTTCCATAACCCTTCACTCCTCTAGCCGGATACAGAAACTCCATATGTATTCTGCTTTTTGTTTACTGTCTCTCTCCCGCTGGAATGTAAACTCACGAGTGAGGGATGTCTGATGTCTGGTTCACTAATGTCTCCCAAGCACATAGAACAGAGCCGGCACCCAGCTGCTTCACCAGTCTCATGCGGTGTTCTTTCCAACATGAGAAAACATTTGTTTTCCTTGCCTCCGCACGCCGCATCTGTACCACAGCCCGGTGCCTCCCCTCCCTGAGGCTCGGCAGGTAAAAGGACACACCAACCAAGGTCACCAAGCCAGGAGGACGAGAAGAATTCGAACCCAAGACTTTCTCACCCCAAGCCTGCAGTCTTTCCCCAAGAGGTGGGCAGGCCTTGGAGGGCAGCACCTGAGTTGGGTGTGTCAGGTCTGCCCTGTGTCACCTCCTTGTCCTTGTCCCCCCAGACTCAGCAGCAGAGCCCTGGTGATCCGATCAGAGGGCGCCAGTGTTGACAGAATCTCGTACGCTCCCAGGAAAGACAGGCTGTGTCGCCGTGGAGAATTTAATCTCTGAGCGCGTGCCCTTGTCCAAGACCACGTCCGGGCAGCGTGCAACCCGATAAGGCTCTGCCCCAATTAGCCTCGAAGTCTGCAGCACCTGGCACGAGATCTGGGGACGCTGGCAGAAGCGGCTGTAATCCCATCCAGAGAAAGGAAAAGGGAGAAAGAAGAAATGTCCTAATGCAGCTGAGAACTGCTCCTTGCCGTTGGCCTACTGGCACTTGGGTGCACAAGGAGGCACCTACAGGGCCATGCCAGTGAGCGCTGATTGAACACCTGCAACCAAGTGAACACTCCTGGGTGGTAGTATTTGCCCCATGAGAGGCCCAAACTGTGCGTTTTGCAAAACGGCCTTCAGATGTGGATGGATGAAGCGGCCTGCACACCCCCACCCAGTCCACACACAGACACGGGTCCTGCCGTGCGCCAGACCCGAGTGAAGGACCCGAGGGTGTTTGGGCAAGGAGTCCCTTGGGCCCATTTCTAGTTACTATGGGAGCTAGAGAGCTGCGGGGTGGGGGGCACTGGGGAGGGGGGAGTCCGGCCTGGACCTTTCCCAGCTCTGTACTGTGCCCTGGGATGCTGTCTCCTGCTGGCCCCTGGGGAGCACTCCTGGGGGTGAATGCTCCCCAGAACAATGCAGGTGCAGATGAAAACCTGGTTTCCTTCTGCCCACAGAGGAAGGCTCACCCTTTCACAGGAGTTTACCAGGTGATTCAGGAGAGCTGGGAGGAAGTCGTCAGGAAATATATAAACAGCCTCATTTTAAAATCCTGGCTTTCAGATCCCACAGACTACAGCCAGTCCCAAATGGCCGGTTCCTCCTGGCACCTCTCTGCCCCCATCAGGCGGCCCCTGGCACCTTCTTGCTCTCTGGACTCAGAGCTTATCTGGTGGGTCTGTGGCTGGGGGTGTGGAGCCTGATGGGGGCTCAGAGACCATCTGGGAGGCAGAGATATCTCTCTGCAACACCAAGCACCCTCTGTGGTAATCAGCTTTTACAAAGAGACTGTAGTGCAGCTTCCTGCACGGCCCTTGAAAATTTTCAAACCAAGCAAATGCGGAGAATCCATTTTCCTGCTTAGAATCCACACTCATTTCCTAGGGCTGCCGTAACCAAGAGCCACAGGCTGGGTGGCTCCCACAGCTGAAATCTATCGTCCTTGAGTTCTGGAGTCTAGAAGCCCCAGATCAAGGGGGTCGGCAGGGCCAGCTTCTCCTGAGGCCTCTCTCCTTGGCTCACAGGGGCAGTTTTCTCCTGTGTCCTCCCCCTCCCATTGTCTTCCTTCTGGGGGTGCCTCTGTGTCCAAATTTCGCCTTTTCATAAGGACACAAGTGCTATTGGATTAGGGCCCATCCTAATGATCTCATTTTAAATCAATCATCTACAAACAACCTATTTCCAAATAGTCACATCCTGAAATTCTTAGAGGTTAGAACAGAGGAATGGGGTTGGGGGGTGGGGGCACGTGGGACACAATTCAACCCATAATGACACCTGAGGGAGGGAAAAAAAGGTAGATGAAATGGACAAACCAATTATACCCCAAATATGATCTGCTGTCTGTGACCACCCCCCAAGTTTGGACAAGGACAAGAGGGGGATGCCGAGGCATATGCTCGAAGGGCAGACCTCAACACCGGAGGTCAGTCTGGAGCCCTTGAGTGAGTCCAGACACCCTCCACATCCGTGGGTCAGCTTCGGGATAATAAACTGCATGGGGTTCTCATGGGACTCACAGATAGAAAGCGTTTACAGAGATTTTTGGAATCATTCAAAACCCTCACTCGGCTCCCCAGGAACTGGTCGCCCCGGAATGACCAGGCCGGCAGAAATATGTCCATTCCTGGGCACAGGGACCATCTTCACAGGATACGCGTGGGTTGATTTGACCCAACAGCCTGCTCATCTCCACCATTTTACCCCCACAAACTGCCCCGGGTTGAGCAATTGTCTTAAAACCATGGCAAAGTTGAGGATGGATGGAATTGTCTGGAACATCTATAAAGGGAACCCAGAAAGCCCAGGCAGCCGATCATGCTCAGGCTCTGTGGATTGTCTGCCCAGGGCAGCTCTGGCCGCCGAGCTCAGGCCTCCATCTGGTGTCTCAAGACCTGTTAAAAAGGCTGATGTGGTTTTCCTGTTGACGAGACAGACTGAATAAAGGAGAGAAATATAGGAGTGTACCCACAAGGGAGGGCTATCGGTGAATGAGAAACGTCAGCGGGTTTCTGGAAGATAAGGAAATGAATGGGGCCACGTGGCACGGTGAAATGGGGGGGAAGCCCAGACACAGGATCCAGTGTGGGGACACTCCAGGCCTGATGGAGGCTGGGAGCAAGAGAGAAATCAAGAGTGGGGTGGTTATGAAACACCTACTTCTATGTGCTCCCTTCCCAGCACCAGCTCCCTTCCCAGCACCTGCCCCTCACAGCTCAAGAAAACTATCACTCAATCCAAGGCAGACCACGGGGCCATTAGGAGAGATGGACTCTGTGCCCAGAACTGCCTTTCTCCAACAGGACTCTGGGGCCAACCTTCCCTCTACCCTCAAAGGGAGCCCAGTCATTGGCACACCCACCTGAGGTTCAAAGAGCCCGTTCAGGGAACCAACACAAGAATAAAAAAGAATATAACCATCACCCACTGGGAGAGGCAGGAAAGCAGGGAAGAGAATGGTGTAAATGAACTAAATTATCATGGATCATAACAGGATGGGTAGTTACCCCCTAAACTTGGTAAGTGAAGCAGCAGAGGAAGAGGCAGATTGTCTCGTATGCCAGCCACCATCACTAGGCAGAAACGGGGAGGTTGTCCTGAGTAAATGGGATGGGGACCGGGGATGGGCCACCCTAAGCTCTTCCATTCAGTCTGATTTATAACTGAGCATCTATATCATTGTAAACAGCCTTGGTAAATTTTCTTGACACACGAGAACATTCTCACAAGACTGATAGGGCATGGGCACCAACCACAATGGAGAAACTTTCTGGTTGCCCCATTTTCAGAACTGTTAGCGAACATCTTCTCAGAAATCATTACCCTTCCTCTGTCCCCAAGGCATCTGGGGCAAACGAGCTTATATGCCGATTTGGATAGAAAAGGAGAAACGGTGCAGACTGAGGGGAGGAGCAGAAAAAAATGTTTAGAACTTGGAGTATCCAATCCACTTTATATTTGTTTTCATAATATATTTTTTTAAGTTTATTTATTTATTTTGAGAGAGCAAGGGCGGGGCAGAGAGAGAGGAAGAGAGAGAATCCCAAGCAGGCTCTGCACTACCAACACAGAGTCTGATGCAGGGCTCAAACTCGTAAACCACAAGATCGTGACCTAAGCCAAAACCTAGAGTCGGACACTTAACCAACTGAGCCACCCAGGTGCCCCACCTCATATATATATATATATATATATATATATATATATATATATATATATATATTTATTTATTTATTTTCATTTAAAAGGCAGTGCTGATAACAGTAGACCCAAGAGCTCACATGGTGTGTGTCCAAAGATGACAGTTCAGTGAATGCAGATGGAATCCAGAGGTCCTTCTGAGCCGTGTTCTAGAACTTTCTTTGCATCTCATGGGCTCAGAGTGCAAAAGAGGAAAAATACAAATTCACAAGCCCAAGTTCTCTGTTCTATTTCTCTTCTAAAGTAAGAACTTTCACCACAAATACATGTGTGAGCAAAAGCTACAAAGTACCCCAGCTGAGCAAACCGCCAGGTCTGTGTGTGTGGCTGTCTTTACTGCAGGCGGAGAATCTTGTTCAATTAGATAAAGATTGATAGGTGAGAACAGAGGGGCAAGAAATCTCTGCAAACTGCCTTTCCTGCACAGGCCTGCATCCTGTGGTTTGCCTTTTAGTGACATTGACCCTAGTCATAAAATGCTCCTGACTCAGGAATTTGAGACCAGAGAGGTGAGACCATCACTTTTCTTACCTGCCCAGCCCACGTTGTGAGGTTGGAGTTCCCTAGAGATGAGACACACCCAGCTGGGCCTACCTCTATTGGGATGTGTCCCCTAAGGCCGAGGCCAGTGTCTACACCGCGGATGAGTCAGTGCGGCAGGGGAGAGAGAGACGTTATGGGTCCCAAGGGTTGGGTATCTGAATTGCTGGGTGTTCATACCCTGTGCGGGGACATGTTTGAGATGAATAGAGACTTGTGTGTGTAGGAAAAGACACTGCACCAAACACATCATCACCATCGTCCCTGGAAGTTGGGAAACAAGAGGAACCAAGTTTTAAATGTGAGACTCTCTTTATACAGAAGAGCCAGTTGTGTACATTTCAGTCCCAAGTCCAAAGGCAGGAGAAGACTAATGTCTCCCACCTAAAAGAAGGTCAGACAAAACGAATTCCCTTTTACCTAGGCTTTTTGTTCTATTCAACTGATTAGATTGGGGCCTTCAACTGATTGGATGAGGCCCACCCATATTAAGGGCCAGCTGCTTTATTCAGCCTACGGAGTCACATTCTAATATCATCCAAAAACACCTTCACAGATGCATCCAAAATAATTTTTGACCAAATATCTGAGCACCCAGTTGTCCCGGTCAAGTTGAGACATAGAATGAGCCATCACAGGTAAGCACCAATAGTGGGCACCATGACCCTGGTGTCTGTGCTGAGGGTCTTGTGTGCCAGTGTCCCTGAAGCCCCAGCCTTCCTGGGCCCACGCTGAGCCCTACTGATTCATTTAATAAACGCTTACATAGCACTTGCTATGTTCCAGGCACCATTTTATAAATATGACTGATTTCTTGGTGCAAAACAAAAACTGATTTCTTGGCACATGTATCTTGAGAAACTTGAGAGTATGCTTTTAGGATAACTTCATGGTAGTGGGGTTGCAGGGAGTATTTTTAATTTTCATAATTATTCCCTAACTGTCTTCTGGTACGAGGACACTGATTCATACTCCCACCAACAGTGTAGGAAAAATGTCTACTTCACCAGCCCTGGGGCATCCTGGTTTTCCATTTTTGTTATCTGATAAGTGAACAACAAATTTCACTATTGTCTGTTTTACATGCCCTTCATTAAGAATGAGGCCGGGCATCTTTCCCACATTTGTTGGCCATTTGTATTCACTTTTCAATAAATCGCCCGTTCACATCCTTTGCCCATTTTTTCTATTGGGTTATTTTTTCTTGTTGAGTTATGTGAACTCTGTAAGGCAAGGAGATTAGCCTGCCACATATGTCTGCCACAGACATTGCAAATATGTTTCTCCCAGAATTTCATCTCCCTCTTGACTCCGTTATGGTCTACTCTATCAAACAAAAGTCTCCGATTTTTATGTAGCTAAATTTATTGATTATTTCCTCTCCGAGCTCTAGGCTTTGCATTTTATTTCACTCATGCTCTCTTCTGTAATTTTTATGTCTTTATTGTTTTTAAATTTTTATTCTGAAGCAATCATAGATTTGCAGGAAGTTGCTAATATAGCACAGAGAGGGGTCCCTGTACCCTCACCCAGTTTCCTCCAGTGGTTACAGCTTTTGTGGTTATAGTTGAACTTGAAAACCAGGAAACTGACATTGGTTCAATGTGTGTGTGTAGTTCTGTGCCATTTTGTCACTTGTGTAGATTTGTGTGGCCACCACCACAACCAAGATACAAAACTGTTTCATCTCCACAGAGATCTCCCACACACTGCCCCTTAGTCAGACCAGTCCTCCTTCCCCTACTCCACCACTAGCCCTTGGAAAGTACTAATCTATTTTCCATACCTGTGATTTTTTTCTTTTTTCTTTTTTTAAATTTTAAATAGAGTATGCAAGTGGGGAAGGGGGGGTGGGAGAGAGAATCTTAAGCAGTCTTCCACATTAAGTGCAGAGCCTGACCAGAGCTTGATGGCACAACCCTGGAATCATGACCTGAGCTGAAATCAACAGTTGGACGTTTAACTGACTGAGCCACCCAGGTGCTCCTATGATTTTTTCATAAGTGGAATCACACAGCATACGACCATTTGAGACTGACTGTTTTCACTCGTCATGATGCCCTTGAGATCATCCAAATTGTTGCCTGTTTTGACAGTTCATTCCTTTTTACTGCTGAGAAGTATTCCATAGTATGGATATTCCATAATTTGTTGAACCACTCAACTGTGCAGGGCACTTTGACTTTTTCTAGGGTTTTTTGGCTATTTCAGATAAAGTTTCTATGCACAATTGGACTTTTCTGTGGACATAAGTTTTCCCTTCTCTGTGATAGATATGCAGGAATGTAATTGCTGGGCCGTATATTAAGCATATGTTTAATTTTTTTAAGAAACCGCCAAATTATTTTCCTGCATACCTGTTTTTTCTAATTCACCCTGTCAATCTCTGTCTTTTAATTGGTATATTTAGACTATTTATATTTAATGTAATTACTGCTGTCAGGGCTTAAGTCTACCTTTTTTTGCTTGTTGGTTTGTTTTCCATTCTTTCTCTCTGTTTCTCATTTCTTGTTTTCTTTTTTCTGCCTTCCTGTGGGTTACTTGAACATTGTTTAGAATTCCATTTTGATTTATAAATAGTGTTTTGGAATATGTCTCTTTGCATACTTTGTCATGATTACTTTAGGTATCTCATGAAACATCCATAATAGATCATAGTCTACTGATACTGGCGTTTAACCAGTTCAAATGAAATATAGAAACCTTACTTCCCTTACACCCCATTACACTCTCCCATTTATAATATAATTGTCTTAAATATTTCCTCTACATATATGGAGGACTTGTCAAATATGCTAGAATTTTTGCTTAACCATCAAACATAATTTAGAGAACTCAAGAATAAAAGGAAAGTCTGTTGTGTTTACCCATATGTTTACTCTTGCTATTGCTTTTTCTGGTGTTTCAAGATTCCTGTTTTTAATCATTTTTATTTCTGTTTTGAGGACTTTCTGTAGCCATCCTTTTAGGGTAGATGAGCTGGTGACAAATGCTCTTAGATTTCCTTCCTCTGAGAGGTTCTTCATTTCCTCTTCATTCCCAAAGGATATTTTTATTTGATATAGAATTTATTTGATATAGAATTTGATACAGAATTGGTATTTCTTTCTTTAAGCTTTTGAAAAATATTGTGCTGCTTCCTTCTGGCCTCCACAGTTGTTGTTTTTTTTTTTTAATGTTTATTTATTTTGAGAGAGAAAGAGGAGAGGTAGGGAGGGGCAGAGAGAGGGAGACACAGAATCTGAAATGGACTCCAGGCTCTGAGCTGTCAGCACAGAGCCCAATACAGGGCTCGAGCCCACAACCCACGAGATCATGACTTACAAAAATTTGAACATGGTGTGTCTTAGCGTGGACTTCTTAAGGTCTGTCCTGTTTGGGGTTCACTCAGCTTCTTGCACCTGTAGGTTTATGTCTTTTGCCAAACTTGGGGAGTTATCAGCCATTATTTCTCTGAATAATTTTTAGCCCCACTCTCTTTCTCCTCTCCTTCCAGGACTCCTATGGAATGAATGTCAGACCTTTTGTTGTCATCCCATAGGCCCCTGAGTCTCTCTGTTTTTGTGTGATGATGACTTTTAGTCTGTTTTCTCTCTATTGTTCTAGCTTCATGTTTACAGATTATTTCTTCTGTCCATTATTGTGCTGTGAAACCCACCCATTGAGCTTTTATTTTGGTTCTCTCATTTTTCAGTTCTAAAATTTCCATTTGGTTCTTCTTTATAGCTTCTATCACTTTGCTGGAACTTTATGTTTCTTTGCTAAGATATTCTACACTGTCTTTTGTATCATGCATGTTTGTTATTTCCTGTGGAAGCATTTCTATGATGGCTCCTTTAACATACCTGTCACATCATTCTGATCTCTGTGCCACCTCAGTGTTGGTTTCTGTTGATTGCCTTATCTCATTCAAGTTGAGATATTCCTGAGTTTGGGTATGATGAGTGATTTTTCTACTGAAACCTGGATATTTTTGGTATTATATCTTGAGGATCTGGATCTTATTTAAATGTCCTATTTTACCAGGCCTCCTGTGACATCTCTCTGGCAGGAGAAGGGGAAGGCCTCCTCCTAGCTGCTATAGGTGGGGTAGAAGTGGAGGCTCCCCTCTAGGCCTCAGCTGACACTACCTCAGGAGGGAGGGGGAGTGGCCCTTGTTACTTCCCACTGGGTGGTGCTTACCCCCAGGCTCCATACACAGCCTCCACCAAATCCACAGAGGAAGAGGGTCTCCTTACCACCAGCAGGAATAAAATTTGTGGCTCCCCATTAGGGCTTTCTCTGCCACCATTTTGTCAAAGGGGAGGGGGAGTGGGTTGGGGTGCCTCATTACAGTCTGGCAGGGGTGAAGGTTTGGGCTCCTCACTCAGCCTCTGTTGGCAGGGGTAGGGCCTCTGTTTTCAGTAGTGCTTGGCAGAAGTGCAGAGGTCATTGTCTAAAGTTGCCTGCTTTACTAGGCTCCCACTTTCCTTGTCCTTTGGCTAGAGAGAGCAGATTCTTCGTAGGGCTTTTTTTTGTCTGTACCTGTTGGCATTTCTAGGTTGCCAGCCTCTCTGATACTCAGTCTGAGATATATAAAGTACACACACACACTTACACATACACACACATCAAACTTCAAGGAACTCACTACCATGTCATTCCTTGGGTCCTAAGCTCCCTGGCCCGTCTGCCTTCTCCCCACCTTTCAGAGACTTCTTATGTTTGTTTTCCATACAATGTCCAGGGATATTAGCTATACTTAGCAGGCAGAATAGAAAAAAATACCTATTCCATCTCTTCAGAAGCCATGGCCTTCTTTCTCAATAATACATTTAGCCCTCTGATCCATCTAGAATTCATTTTCACATAAACAGTGATGTAGGGGACCCCAGCTTCATTTTTTCCAGACTATTCCAAGTCTCTTTCAATACCGCTTATTGAATAATCTCACATTTTCCCACTGATCTGAAATGTTATACATCTTCCCATGCACATGTGGGGCTGTTTCTGAATGGCCTGTGTGCTTCTTTAGTGCCAGATGCTTGCCTATGCACCAAACATAGGCGCTGTTTGCTGAAACAAACATTCCTCTTCTGTCCAAGGGCCCACCTCTTCAGATACTGTCCCCACTCTCTGAAAGCCACCACGATTCAGAGCAACATAAATTTAGTGTCTCACTGTTCTAGAGGCCAGGAGTCCAAAACCAAGGTGTTGCAGGACTGGTTTCTCCTTGGGGCCTCCATGTTTCTCCACTAGCTTCTGGTTCCTGGCAGTCTTTGGAATTCCTTGGTTTGTAGATGCACTGCTCCAATCTCTGCCTCCATCATCTCATGGCTGTCTTCCTACTGGGCGTCTCTGTGTCTTTTCTCCTCTTATGATTGATAAGGACCCCAGTCCCATTGGATGAAAGGCCACCTACTCCAGCAGGACCTCATCTTAACTAATTACATCTGCAATGACTCTATTCCCAAATAAGGTCACATTCTGAGGATGGGGGAAGGACATGAATTTTGAGGTGATGCCCTTCATCTCTGTACAATCCCCAATAGGATGCACTTGTCAGGACCCCCCAGCATCTCCAACATTCATCCACCTTCCCCAGCTCCTCAGTTTGTAGCAGGAGCTCCAACTTCACAGCCCAGCCAGGGCCTCCGTCTGCCCCTGGGTGGGGACCACTCTGCACTGCAGAAGCCCAGCAAACCATCTCCCCGAGCCTGCTCACACCTCCTCACTGTCCCCCACATAGGCCTTTCTTGGATGTGCAAGAGAAGAGGAGCGGCCCATTAGGGGCTCAGACAGGGTGCGAATTCCTTGGTCTAGACAGTAGGCAGGGTGGGACCCTGCCCCTGTCCCCCCCGCAGATGGACACCATCAGAGGATGCAGTCAGGGGCCCCTCTATTGGGGCAGATCGTCCCCGGCGCTCCCCTCCATGGAAGGGACAGACATCCGTGAGAATATTTTTCCACTTGCCACCTTGTTCAAAATCCATAAAGTCCTAATCACTGGAGTTGCTACCCCGTGTTGAGAACCAGTTCACTGTCAGGCATGTCACATAGACTGTTCCTATTGCTGGGAAAGCTCTGTGGTGGACACACTGCTCCCATTAAACAGAAGAGGTCACAGGCTCTGAGGAAGATGCAGACAGATTTGAACCAGCTTCACCTGGCTCCTCCCCCCACCCCTGGGGGCCCCGTGGGGGCCTCACAACCTAGCTGTTCTTCTGGGTCCACCCTGTAGTGCTTACTGCAAGACCACTGGGTTCAACCTTAAGATAAGTAGTTCACGGACATAACCTTCATCTTGAGCCAAGGAGAACCCAGAAGCTTCGCATGCAATTTGTCCAATCAGCATGAGGGAAAAAGGGCCCTCCCCACGAAGTTATTTTCATGAAGAGCAGAGTTTTAATATTCTTTCTCTTGAATTTGAGGAGTTTGCATTTAAACTCTTTCAGGCACCCCCTCTTTTTTTTTATTTTTTTTTGCAGATTCATTAGCACTAGATCAAGGCCCTGCTGGGACCTTTCCAGCCATCGGCCACAGGTGATGGTGTTTCCATGAACCACGTCACCACCTCTCGGGGAGCAAGATGCCTCCCCCCACTCCAGCTACCTCAGCCCATCACTTCTCCCATGTGACCAGGCCCTCCTGGGTCTCAGTTACCTCTAGTGAGGACCATGAGTCCTGGTGGCCCAGAGGTAGTCTTGGGTACAGACTCCAGGTTTCACATCCCTGCTCTGCGGTCTACCAGCTGAGCGAGCTTGGGTGGGCAAGTAATTTAACTTCTTCCAGCCTTCCATTTCTTCACTGGTATGTGCCCCATGGGGCTGCTGTCAATTGAACACCACAGTGCATGCAATGAGTTTGGCACAGCATCCAGCCCATGGACTGTTCTTCAGAAATGCAAACCGTCAATCTTGCCATCACGGTTATTACAATTGCTGCTCTTCAGGCAAGACAACAATAACTTGCTGGTCTAAAATGCAGGAGCCTCTGGACTCCCAAGGACCAACCTGGAAACAGAAATGTAAGTCACTGGTTAGACCAGTGTTGCTATGAGCAAGGGGGTCTTGATTATTGGCTTGCGTCCGCTAATGACAGCTTGACATTTGTGCTGTGTACACATCCACCTGCACTTGCTGGCACATGCAGCCTTTCCTGCATCTGCGGGAGGGGGGCTGGAAAGACAGCTGTCAGTCATTTTGCAGACAAGCCACAGAGAGGACTTCACCGAGGTCACACATGCGCTGAGCAGACCAGGGCGCCAGCCGACTCTGTCTGGTTCCATCCCTGTAAGCTCTTACCTTGGGCTCTTCTGCCTTCGACCCCACCATGCCTGCATGGGAGAATTCTGGAACCCTCTCTGGGGACATCTTTGCCACAGCCCCTTCATTTTTAATGCAGATGTTTCCTGGGGAGATCTTGGGCAGGTTTGGGGGTGACCTTCACCAGGAAGCATGGCCTCCCTCGGGCCTGAAACAGCACCGGCCACACTGTGGGCATTTCCCCATCCATGTCATCCATCCTTGTGGCTGGAGGAAGCTCCAAGCCTTGCTCCAGGATTTGGAGTATGTGATGCGTGGATTTGGATGTGTGGTCAAACCACAATTGCCCCCAAACAATTGATAGCTTCGTTCCTTTCACCAAACTGTAACAAGCACCCACAATGTGCTTTATGCCTTAGAGATACACTGAGAGGACCCCGCCTGTCCCCTGCCCTCATGGAGAGACAAACGACAAACTCCATACAAGCAACTGAGAAGATATCGGGTGTGAGGTATGTGCAAGGTGTTACAACAAGATGACATCATGGAAAGTGATCGGATGTCCCCTTCAGATGGGCTGTCACAGAAGCTCACCATTTAGAGGGCACCCACGCTTGGTCTGAAGGAGCCAAGCACGTGAATATCAAGGAGACAAACATTCCAGGCAGTGAAAACAACCTGTGCAAAGCTCCTGAGGCAGGAGTGAGTTTGCATGCTTAGAGAACAGGGGAGGACCAGAGCTGCAGTCAGGGCAGAGAGGACTCTACAAGGTGTGGAGACAAGCCCGACTCCAGAAGGCTGGAAGCTGGGGTTCAAGATCGTGCTCTGTTCGGGCAAGCCCCTTCCCCACCAAGCCTCATGCAGCCCAAACAGGGAGTGCCCTATGTAGACACCACCCATTTATCCCAGTCACCGGGCCTCAGGACTCCCCAGAGTTCCACACTATGCAGGCAGTTTGGTTGGTTGACAAGGATGGGACACACAAAGTCCTTGAGACCCAGACGCATTTCTGCATGTCATCTTCAGCAAGGACCACTGCCCCCAAGCTCTTCCCCGTGCTATAGGCAATGCACCCTGTGGCCGGCTCATGGGCACCCACAGCCTGACCTCTCTATCTCCAACCACCGCCATGACAAGGGAAGCCGCACTTGGCTAGGCTGCCGTTTGCACATTTCATGAGCACATTTCTGTTAACTCTGTTCTCCAGCATAGCTGGCAGATGAGACCTTCTGTCTCAATCAGATAGCCTGGTTAATGGAGCATTACCTCTATACCTTCCATGGATCTCCCTATCCCAAAGAATTATAAAACAATAAAATGCATTTGGCACTAAAACCTCAGTGACCATAATTTAATCTGGCTCTGATAAACAGAGAGTCTCACCAGGATTTTTTGTTGCCTGAGAGTCATAATTATGAGTATCGGTTTCTATTTGTACCGTAAATGTGCAGATCTGCTGGTTAATAGACATTTCTGGTAGGCGAAAATGCTGTATCGACCATCTCTTATGATCTACACCCTTTGCCAACCCGGAGAAGTAACACATACAGATGAGGACAGTTTCCTCCATCCCACAAACACCTGACTTAATGAAGATGTACAATACTCTATTTACTTGCCCTCATTCCCTCCAAAACTTGCATCCTCAGTGTATGACAGACGTTTGCAGACACCGAATATCTTCGCACTCCACTCAGGCAAGATCTTCAGCAACGTGCCTTTCCTCCAGGAAGCTGGATGATGCTTGAGAATCAGCAATCTGCTTCTGGGTCCTTCTGCCCTTGCCAGTCAACGAACTAATACAAATCTACTCCATCAGCCCCTGGTAATTAGACTCTGCTGAACTGATATATCAGATGAACACAGCAAAGTTTAAAAGAAGCCCAAATTAATCTCACTGAGAAAAGGGGCCTGATGCACTCTGAGACACTATTGATGTCAGGAAGATGCAGTAAATTTTATTTTTATCATTCCACATAGATTGATGTTCTCATTACCTATCATACTCACATATGATAAAAAGCAAATGTACAAGTGCCTGTTTTCCACAGAGGCGATCTTGTACTCTATATTGAGGATGTGATCATTATACTTACACATTTTATAGTAATGTTTTCTTAACAGCCAAAAGCACTTTCATTTAATATTAATAAAACAGATGTTTGGTTGAAAGTGGCTAGAAACCATATGGCGTTCGCACGTTCAGAAATGGCAGCGCCTCCCTCTGCACTGTTCTCTAAGGGGCCCCACCCCTGCCCACAGAATCTGGGGCAAGCTGCTTCATTCAGTCCTGATCCCCCTATCTTGCCTCGTGTCCCTAAGTGAGGGTAAATGGGGGAGAGTAGAAATCCCATTATCATTAGCCAAGGTCCAAAAGATGAGGTGCCCCTAAAATGGACAACACACTCCTTCTGCCGTTTTTGCATCATCCACCCTTTCACCAGAACCAACTATAATTTTGAAAGGAATTGAGAGGCACCAAACAAGTGGCTTTAGCAGCAGAGTCAATCCCAGTAGCGCTTAAGGGGTGGTGGGAAAGGAGAGTGCTTCTGTACTGAGCCAGAACTCTGAACACGTACGAGCCTCTTGCAAACTCTGTTCTTGGGGCCGCGTGACAGCGCTCCAGCCCAGCTATAAGCCTGGCCACTACTCCCTCTCATCATCATAAAAAAAGCAGCTGGTTGGTAAATTTTCCCTTGGCAACCTCTTGTTCAGAGAGAAGATTTTTGAAACGTGTGGGGATGTTTTCTCTGTAATATTCTGGAAGATCCACACTCGGCTTGTCCCTGACAACCTGCCCTATAAATAAAAGTGAAAATCCCACACCGGTGATATGGAGCTGGGGCTGGCCTCCTTGCCTTCCAGGCAGACAAACCCCTTATCAGGAATGCCTCCTGTACAAGCCAGGGAAGGAGTACGAGACTAGAGCGGTGAAGATTAGGATATGGAACTTGATGAATTTATTTGTTGGCAAGGCTGGCCAGCAATACAAACACGCAGAGCAATGGTGGGGTGAAAAGGTTGGACACTGTCTGGCTTTGAAGAATAAAATGCTTGCAGCCCTGATCAAAACGGGGGTCCTGGAGCACCCCCAGGGAGTGGCCCTGGGAGTGTGCAAAATTGATGGATGTTTTGCTGTGTTCACAAGAAGCCACATTGAAGTCTTATTTCAACTCGAGGCTGAACTCCTCCAAATGTTACACTGCACAAAATTCTCTAATCCACAGGGACGCCAAGCCCTCCGGTCAATTACCCAGATAACCTGGCCTTGGGTAGACACATTATTTGGGAATCGGTTGTTTCATTTGGCACAAGCAGGGTGCCTGATGCGCGACAGGCATTTGGTAATGCTTTTAATGAATGGCAGAATGAGTGAATTAACAGATACAGGGATGCCACGGTTTTCTCGGGGGTGATGGGTTAGCACTCCCAACAAAATGTGTTTATAGTCAAACTGCCTTGGAGAAACCCTTACCTGAGCCAGGGACAGCCAGGACGAGTGACACCCTGGCAGGGATTCATGGCCACGTTAACAGGCTCTATTGGGAGCATTTGCATCATTTCCCAGAAGGGCCAGCTTTCCCACAGGACAATCCCGTGTCCCTGGCTGCACCCATGTGGATGGAGCAGTGGGCCGGCTGGTGTTCCGTGCCTGGCTGCACAAAGCAATCAGCTCGTGTGCCAGAATCCACTCTGCCCAGCCTGGGGAACAAACGCACTTCCCACCTCAAGCTGGAGCCCACGGTCCTGTGCGTTTACATCAGTGTTTTCCTGTCCTACCACCCACCCCTCTTACAGTTATGCCAAGCGTGATGATTAAATTCTGGAATGTTAAACAACTACGTGAGGCCATTGCAAGGCTGAGCTGGCCGTTTGAAATCCGGACAGCTGTAAGCTTCATTCGCCCCAGGAATCGATTTGCTGTTCCAGGCCCCAGGCCCTGGGCACCCATCCACACTGCAAACACGGAGCCTGCAAGGCCAGGAGCTCCTCCCCTGGCTCCCGGAGAGAAGGGTGTGCGGGGGTGCCAGGAAGCCAGGGAATTTCAAGGGAATGGTGGAAAATTATGCTCGCTACCAATAGGTAAGAATGTCTCAGCAGATGAATAATGAAATGGTCTTCAATAATCCATCGGTTTGTATTTAAAATTCCAAAATGTTATAAAATCTATCTGTCTGCAAAGACCGTGTTTCCGAGTGAGGTCGTGCTCACAGGCACGGCGAGCTAGGACTCGGACGTCTATCTGGGGAGGTCATTATACAGCCCACCGCATCCACAAAGACTGGGGGCGTCAAGGTTACCAGGGAAGTTGCTGAATCCAAAGTCACTTCTGTTGCCTGTCCATCCACATCTCATCTTTCCTGGTGTCCCCAGGTCCCCCGGAACCCCACTCTCCCCATGGCTCTCCTCCTGCCTCCCCCCACCTCCTCCACGGGCTTCCTCATCCAGGGGGGGTCGCCACCCCATCCTCCTCGTCCTTGAGGTCAGAAATCATGGCGGTGGCATCGGCCACTCTCCCTCTTACACATCTGATCCCACAGCAAGTCCCGTGTGCACCATCTTCAGAAAAGACCCCAAATCCAACCGAGTCTCACCACCCCCCTGATCTCAGGGACCTTCATCTCTCCCAGACACCGCATGAGCCTCCAGAGGGGTGTCCCTCTTTCTGTCCCACTCAAATCCATTCTCAACAGCAGCCAGCGTCACCCTGTGAAAACATGTCAACTCAAGCCAGCTGTCCACTCAAACGCTCCCATGGTGCCCATTTCACTTAGAGAGAGCCAAGTCCTTGTAAGACCTACCAATCCCTCCCGGATTGGGCCTCTGATTATTTTTCTGAGCTTTACCCTACCCCCACCCCCACCCCCATATAGCCTCCTTCTTTTTTTAAAACAAAATTTTTTTTACATTTATTTATTTTTGAGAAACAGAGTGAGACAAAGCGTGAGGGGGGAAGGGCAGAGAGAGAAGGAGACACCGAATCTGAAGCAGGCTCCAGGCTCTGAGCAAGCAGTCAGCACAGAGCCTGATGCGGGGCTCGAACGCACGAACTGTGAGATCATGACCTGAGCCGAAGTCGGACGCTCAGCCAACTGGGCCACCCAGGTGCCCCCACATAGGCTCCTTCTAGTTCTCAACGGCCCCCAGCATACTCCCCACACCCCACACTGGGCCTTTACACTGGCTGTTCTCTCTTTCTGGAATGGTCTTTCCCTAGATACCCAATTGGCTCCCTCCCCCACCCCCTCCAAGTCTCTGCTCCAACACTGCATTCTCAGTGAGGACCCCCTGGCCATCCTGTGAAGATTACAAACTGCCCCCTGGGCCTCCCGATCCCCACTGTCCTGCACTCAAACATACACTCCCAGAGTGGGGATCTTTGTGTCCATGCCCACAGATCCCAATGCCTAGAATAGAGGAGACACTCAGCCAGTGTTTGTTGAATAAATGAAGTGAAGTGAGAAAAGGAAGCCAGAAAAACAGAACACTTCAACTGTAAACTGTATCATATGCCAAAAGGTGTATATAACCTTTACATATAGTTTAAAGAACAATACACACCCAAGTACCCAGCACCCAGCTTAAAATAAAAAGATGGCTCGGAGCGCCTGGATGGCTCAGTTGGTGAAGCAGCAGATTCTTGATCTCAGCTCAGGTGATGATCTCACGAATTGTGAGTTCGAGCCCTGTGCTGACAGCACAGAACCTGCTTGGGATTCTCTCTTTCTTCCTCTCTGCCCCTCACAGGTTCACGCTCTCCCTCTCTCTTTTTGTCTCTCTCTTAAAAATAAACATTTTGAAAAAATATATATGGCTGTTCATTTGAGCTCCTGTGTGTCCCCCATCACAGCCCCCTCCCAACCCTCCAAGTTAATCTCTATCCTTCATTTGCGTGAATCATTCCTCTGCTATTTCCCCAGTTGTATGTATCCCTGAATACATATAACACATATATTCTACATCCACATAATATATATGATAAATATTGCCCATTCACAAGTTTTAAAACAGAAGTGCTGGGGCGCCTGGGTGGCACAGTCGGTTAAGCATCCGACTTCAGCCAGGTCACGATCTCGCGGTCCATGGGTTCGAGCCCCGCGTCAGGCTCTGGGCGGATGGCTCAGAGCCTGGAGCCTGTTTCCGATTCTGTGTCTCCCTCTCTTTCTGCCCCTCCCCCGTTCATGCTCTGTCTCTTTCTGTCCCAAAAATAAATAAACGTTGAAAAAAAAATTTTTTTAAATAAATAAATAAAAAAACAGAAGTGCTGACCATTGTAGTCTCCAAATTATGGGCAACTTTTCATTTTCTTCTCGTTCTTTTCTGTATTCTCCAAGCTTTTACAATAAATATATGTTACGCTTGCAATCGGAAATGATGAACTACTTGCCCACAGACACCTGAGCTGTTCCACTGTGACACAGGAAACATGCTTGTTTGTGAAACAAATAAATATTGTTTCTGCACACATGTCCCTCTCAGACCTACCCTCAAAAAAAGCTTTAGATTTGTTTCTTGTGGTGGAGAAGGAAATATCGCTGACACGAATCTCGAAACCAATGTGCCCAGAGTGGCTGTCCGGGTGAGCTGGGGAGAGGCAGGTGTCCCAGGTGCAGCCCAGTGCTCGGCTCTGGTGGCAGCACCTGGCGTGTGTGCTGTTTCACTTTCTGTGATTTGTGAGCTGATGTTTGTCGTGAGCAGGGACTTGTCTCTTCTATTATTAAGGACACCAACAGTCCTATATTTTTACTCCTTCGCCACTGCCTCTCCGGGGCAGTGGGCTGGGGGCTACACCAGGCCCCCAGCCCCACCCACCCTCCCCCTTGACATGGGGGACATGTCCTCAGCCATGCCGCTCAGAGCCCCGGCTCCCTTCTGTGCAGCAGGCAGATGGAACCTGGAGATCGGACCTGGCCCTGTATGTTTGTGGTTTTCATACTGTTTCTTAGCCTCTGCCTGGGCCTCCCTCTGGTCCCAGGCAAGGATCCGTTTCTCCGTGCCTCTGCTTTCCCATCTGTGAAATGGAGATGACAAAGAATTCCGACGCGGAAGATCCGAGGGGGACCTCAGAGCAGGGCCTGCTCACCGAGAGCTCTCTGTAAACGTGGGCTACAGTCCTTACACTTTTTCCCCCTCTACTGTTTTGGGAGCTAGAGATACTCCATTTCTAGGATTTTAGCAGTTGCTCTTACATTTTTTAGCAGGGATCTCCTGTATCATGAAAGGCCGCCCTGAATCACCGGGCTTCAGTGCACCTTACACATCCTTTTGTGCCTCCCCTACTTTCCATGATGTGTGGTATTTTACTAGCATCTTGTTTTTAAGCGTCTTTAACGTTAGCCTTTTGTTATTACAGCCAATATTCACTTGGAAGCAAAGATTTGTGGATTTTCTCTGGGGGCTCCCCTGCATTAACAGCAGCCCTAAAGCCTGAGGCCCCGCTGGTCCGACTGCCCATCACCTCCCTGACTGGACGCACACCCGCACCCCGACACGGACGCTTACGCCCACAGACACACGCACACAAACACGGACACACAGAGATGCCTACGAGCGTGCACACAGACACACGCACATGCACGTGCACACACAGCTGGTGACTTCGAAGCCAGGCTAGTCCCGAGTTTTCACCACTGTACAACGATTATGTAAGATGCTAACTACAGCGGGGGGTGGGCGGGGGCCGGGCAGGTGAGGGTATATTGGAACTCTCTGTACTATTTCTGCAGCGTTCCTATGAGTTTCAAATGAATTCAAAATGAAATGTTTTTAAAAATTAATTTGGTGACTTCTTAAAAATATATATTCCTGGGCCCAATGCAACTCTGTGGAATCAGAGCCGCTGTGGGTGGGACCCAGGCAGCTATGTATTCTCCAGACCCTATCTACAAATGCCTTCGCAGTCTGATGTATTAGCGGTTAGGACTGCCGACAGATGACTTTGGCGGGGGACACAGTTTAGCTCCTAAGGGTTGAATATACTGATTCCCTCTGGCCTCTGCCTGTCCTTCCAGGACATACATGTCCTGCTCCAGGCACAGCCCCAGGGTGGCACCATCCCCAGGCCGCATAAAGCACCCACCCTCACTCTCCTGCCATCTCCCCTGGTAGGACTGAGGGTGGCTGGTAAATCTTACGTTGGGAGCCCAGGAAGGACAGCACTGGGCCAGGGGCAGAGCCCAAGTGGGGAGAGGCTGGATGGAGAGGCCATAGGCACTCAGAGTGTGGGGCTACATGCCGCTTGCTCCAGAGAGCTCCATTTTTTAATTTTTTTTTGACATTTATTTATTTTTGAGAGACAGAGACAGAGTGTGAGTGGGGGAGGGGCAGAGAGAGAGGGAGACACAGAGTCTGAAACAGGCTCCAGGCTCCGAGTTGTCAGCACAGAGCCCGACGTGGGGCTTGAACCCACAGACCATGAGCTCATGACCCAAGCCGAAGTCGGCAGCTTAACCAACTGAGCCACCCGAACGCCCCAGGAAGCTACATTTTTAACAGAGGACGCTTGCGTTCCACAAAAGCTGGGAACCCCAAGTGCTCACCCGTAAGGGCCCATCAGGGCTGAATGCACTGGCCAATAAAACTTACTACTGATGATGGAAATGTGCCACATCTGCTTCGCCCAATGCTGTAACCACTGGTTGCCATGGCTATTGAGGACTTGAATGTGGCTCATGCAACTGAGGACCTGAATTTTGACTTTTATTTAATTTTCACCTAAATAGCTGCATGTGGCCAGTGGCTGGCGGATAGTCACCAGCACTAGCCCCTTGCGCCTCCTTCCCATCCCGCGCTGTGCACAAACACCAGGCTGGCATTTTACATCAGCCTTAACACCCACCCTCAAAGTGGGGATGTGGAGGACCAGGCAGGCCGGGGGGATTTGAGTGGTCGGGGCGGGGGTGGGACTTGCAGGCACTTAACTGAAATCTGCCTCCTCCCCAACCACTACTGTCTAGGCAGCCACAGCACTGGGTCCCTGCAGCTCTGAAACCAGTTTGGAATTTACCTCTGGAGGAGAGCCGCTCAAGAGAGGGCAGCCTAGTGCTGCATCAGTAATGAAGGAGCAGCCACAGCCCTGAGAAGCCTCACCCACTCCAGGTTCCCGGAGCCCCAGGGGAGAAGGATGCCTCCCTTCTCTCGCAGGCTGGGCCGGACCAGGCCAGGGCACAGAAGGACCGCCAGGACAGGCTTCACCCCAGCCACGGCACAGACCTCTGCCCTCCAGGCATGGGCAGCAGAGTGGCCTCGACTCCCCTGGGTCCCCACTGGCCTCATCTGGCCTGAGATGGGAGTCCATCGACTGGCCCCAAAGGTGTCTTCCCACCCACTGGGCACAACGGCCAGCTGGAATTGTCTGAATCCTCTATGGTAGCAACAAAGAAGCCAGGAATACAGCAGCGGAATCCAGCCCCCGAGGGAAACCAGGAACGAGACCTTGGCAGGAGAGATAAAAGGACAGTCTTGCCATTTTGGTCACAGAGCCTGTGGTCTGGAGAGGACAGCCCGAGAGGCACCGGAATGCGCCAGTCTAGAGCAGACCCGAGATAAGGATTCGAGGCAAGTAGTTTCTCTGGGAGGTGACCCCCAGACCCCGGAAGCACTGCGAGAGGCAGGGCAGGTGTTTTAGATTGAACTGTGTCCCCACAAAATTCTATTTATTTATTTAGAGTAAGAGTGAGCAGGGGAGGGGCAGAGAAAGAGAGAGGCAGAGAGAGAATCCCAAGCAGGTTCCTCATTGTCAGCAGAGACCCCGACTGGGGGCTGGAACTCACAAACTGCGAGATCATGACCTGAGCTGAAACCAAGAGTCGGACACTTAACTGACTGAGCCACCCAGGGGGCCCCTGCCCACATAATTCTTATGTTGCAGTCCTAACGCACAGAGTGGCTATATTTGGAGACTGGGCCTTTAGGGGGTTCCTAAGGGTGGACCCTGCTCGAATAGGACTGATGTCCTTCTAAGAAAAGGAAGAGACACCAGAGCACTCATTCTGTCTGTCACTCTGTCTCTACCTCTGTGGCTCTCTGTGAGCAGAGAAGAGGCCAGGTGTGGATGTGACAAGGAGCCAGAAGGAGAGCTCTCACCAAGAATCAACACTGCACATGCCTTCATCTTGGACTTTCAGCCTCCAGAACAGTAACAAGATACATATTTGTTGCTTAAGCCACCCAGTCTGTCATTTTTTGTCACAGCAGCCCTAACAAACTAATACAGGAGGGAAGGTGGCTAATAAGTCACCAAGCCAATCTTTCCTCTTCCCTAAATACCCCAGGGCCCAGTACCAGACAGAGACCACCCTGTAGCCCAGAGCCCCCCCCCCCCCCCCCACCCCGGACTATTCAAACCAACGAGTCCTGGCTGTTTGCCTGCCCTGACTTTCTCCAGGGAAACCCAAGAGAGGATTCGGCCTCTGCTCTCCCCTCCCTCTGGCTTCTGTTGCCCACTCCCTCTGGCCTCTGCCTCCTGACTCTGGCGCCTGCCCACCTGGCCTGCCTGGATGTGTGCCTCTCATTTCCGGGAGAACTGTAACATTAAACTTTTCTTTCAATGACATTATCCTCCGCACATTGTCACTCAGTCACCTTTATAATTTAAGACTTGGTTACAGATCACATACCCAGGGGAAGGCGAGGTCACGGAAGACAAGAAGGAAGAGAAAGACTGTTCAGAAAGGAGGTAAGGCTGTCCGTGCATCCTGGACGCTGGCCAGAGCCCAGGGAGCAGACTGGCGCACCCATCAGACCTGCCCAGAGCCCCGAGCTGACTCTGCCAGCGGGCCAGCAGGCCAGTGGGTGGCGTGCATGGAGGGGACGCATTCAACAGGTGCACAGAGCGGACTGAGCCTCTGGGCACTGACCCAGGACCCAGGAACAGAGCTGCGCTGGGAGGAGAGGGGGGGGTCAAGGCAGGTTATGTAAGACTCATGCACATTTGCAGGCTGGTGGGAAGGGTCCGGGAGGGCGGGCCAGGTTGCACATGTCCCGTTGGGCGCCTTCCCACACGGGCTGTGCCGGTGGCTTCCCTGAAGACCATGAATAAATGATTACAGATTGACATTGATCCACAGACCTGAGGCCCATTTTATTTCTGACTCCTGTCTTCTCTAGTGATTGCTCTGAATGGATGTTGAGAAAGTAACCCCTGTTCCCTAATAAAAATAGCAGACTCCCCGCACCTGCAAAATGCGTTCCCAGCATGCTCTTCCTGCTGGTAGCTTGTCCCACCCTGGCCACGGCCTCGGCACCCCTGATCATGGGTCCTGCTACCCGTTTACAGAGAAGGGGGTTGGAAAGACACCCTATGAGGGTGGGGCAGTGGCCTGTCCCCACAGCTGCCCTCACTCTGGCTGGCGGGAGCTTGTGGGGTGCAGGGAGTCGGGTGGGGATGGAGTGGGCTGGATGGACAGATGGTCTGTTACAGCCAGAGCCCCTCCTCTCACAGAAACAGAGGCAGGCATTTTTTTGACAAGAGGCTTTTTTTCAGAGGAGCATCTCTTCTAGAAGGTTTCTATTCCAAAGACCGAGGCACGTCTGACATGTTCTCTTACCCCAGCGCTACAAGGGCATAAATTTCCCTTGCCAGTCTCCACTCCTGCCCTGTGAGTTACAGCAGCTTCTCAGTCATTTATTATTCTTCATTATTACGGTGACATATTCAGCCATCTAATTCATGGTCTCCAAGCGCTGACTTCATCTCACTCCCTAAACGCTCACCGGCTGGAATTTCTTCTGACAAACTCCTGGCCCCACTCTGGCATTATCTTTCCCCAAACAGGCATGATCATTTAGAACTTTATTGGAGATCTCATAAAAGAGCCCTTCAGAAACAATCAGGGCTTCGATGTATCACCGATCACTTAACACTTAGGAAGGACACACATAAGGACAAGATGAAACTGCCTGCTCTCACTGCGCCACAGAGGAAGTTCAAGGTGCCACCACTGCGGTCCCTCCGGGGAGGCATCGGAGATGTCCCCTGGCTCATCAGAGACCCCCTGACTGCCACATCCATGGAATGCCTGAGTAGGGTGGAGACTGGAGCCAATATCATGGATTCCCTCAGGCTGCCAGCTCAGCTCGAGGGGAGAGGCGGTGAGTCCTCAGACCCTCTGCGGTCACTCCATTTTTTTTTCTTTTTTTTTTTTGAGAGAGAGCATGATTGGGAGCAGGGGGAGGGACAGAGAGATGGGGGAACAGAAGATCTGAAGCGGGCTCTGCGCTGACGGCAGCGAGCCCGATGCATGGCTCGAACTCACGAACCTTGAGATCATGATCTGAGCCGAAGTCATAAGCTCAACAGACTGAGCCACCCAGGCGCCCCTGCGGTCACTGCTGCTGTGGCCCCACTGGCTCATGCACCCAGTTCCTGCCCACGCATTGCCTCCTACTCACTGCCCAGGGGGACCCCTGCTGTGGACCCCAACCTTCCCTCCCTCAAAAGTTGCCTGCCCTCCTTCTGTTCCTTTTAGGGACCTGCCTGCACTCACTGGTCTAAGGCCATGCCGTCTGGTAACACATTCTGCAGTGAGAGAGATAGTCTCTGTCTGCACTGTCCAATAGGTAGCCACCGGCCATGGGTGGCCGCTGAGCGCTTGAAATGTGGCCCATGCAGTTGATATATGCATTTTTAATCTTATTTAACTTTAAGTTAAAATTAAATAGCTCTTGGGGCGCCTGGGTGGCTCAGTCAGTTGGGTGTCCAACTTCGGCTCAAGTCGTGATCTTGAGGTTTGTGAGTTCGAGCCCCGCATCAGGCTCTGTGCTGACAGCTCAGAGCCTGGAGCCCACTTCAGATTCTGTGTCTCCCTCTCTCTCTGTCCCTCCCCGACTCATGCTCTGTGTCTGTCTCTCAGACAGAGAATATTATATATTTATATAATAAATAAATGTTAAAAAAATTTTTTTAATTAAATATCCCCATGTATGTAGTGGTGACCAACTGGAGAAACAGGTCCACGGTGGGGTGGGGGTGGGGGGCTTGTCTGTTCACGTGGCATATGTCATCTCTCCCAGAAAATAATCGTAGTTAACTCTGTCCAAGTTCTTGACAGGTGCCAGGCATGATGTTAAGTGTGCTGTCCACAATCCCATTTCGTGTTGATGACGACCATGTGAGGTAAGTATCCTCATACCCCACTCTACAGACGGTAAGACTGAGGCTCGGGGAAGGTAAGGCACATTGCTAAAAAGAGCTTCAGACCTTGGCAGTCCAGACTAGAGTCTAGGAGAAAGCGGGCAGGCTTCCTCCACGCCACAGGGGTCTGTGTGATAGGCTGGGCTCTGTAGGATGTCTCTTCTCTCTGGGTCTCTGGAGCAAGATGACGCAGGGCCGTCCGATGCCTGCACTCTCAGCAGGAGCAGGGTCCCTCCCACCGTCTCCGGGTGGCTAGGAATATTACTGTCCCTTCTCTGGTTCACGCAAGCTTCACACCGCCGCCCCCTCCCCCACCCCAGCATAGGGTGGTCCACCCCAGCCGGGGTCTGGTTTTACCCTCTCTCTTGTGAGCCTCAAACAAGAGGAAATGTTACAACAGCAGCCGTTTAGGTACGACATGAAGGGTACTTTGCAGGCACTAGAATGAGCTTCAAGGGAGATGACAGCAGCAGTATCTCTGAAGAACCTTAAACCAGCACGGCTTTCTGTCTGGGATCGTTATGAGAGGGTTCCATGCAGAGGCAAGGGGAGGACCAGAGGACCCCTGCAGTGGCCCCTTGGAGCCTCTAACTTTTTCTATGAAAACTGCTCTTTGTCATTAAAATCCCTCTGTCCATTGCTTGAGGAAAGGGAATACGGAGCAAGATGTAAAGAAATAACTCTGGGACTAATGGAGTGCCCTCTCTCCTAGACTGATTCTCCTAGGATTCATCTCTTCTTTGCTAACCCTTGGTTTCTGCTCCTCTTCTCAGGGAAAGTCTGTTCCTCCCTCTCATGAATAGCTTTGTCTTCTGCACACTCTCTGAGACTTAGGATAAGAAGGCGTTCCGGCAAATGGAGCCGTTGCGACTAATGGTGCGTCCTTCCTTCCTGCCCTGGCTGGAACATTCTCTGTTCTTGGGTCCGGGACTCCCCTACCCACAGGAAGTTGTGTGGGGCTTCCTTTCCTGATCAGATGCTCTGTCCCTAAAACAGAACAAAACCTCCCTCACCGTCATCCCCTCTTCCAACTCACTGTGGGGGGGATATCAGTCGTTACTAGGCAACCAGCTGTTCAGAGCACTTTTCTAACCCCAGAGAGCACCCAGGTCAGAGGCACGCAAGTCCAGAGGCAACGTTACATCTTCTTTTCAATTTCTTTCTTTCTTTCTTTCTTTCTTTCTTCCTTCCTTCCTTCCTTCCTTCCTTCCTTCCTTCCTTCCTTCCCTCCCTCCCTCCCTCCCTCCCTCCCTCCTTCCTTCCTTCCTTCCTTCCTTCCTTCCTTCCTTCCTTTCTTCCTTTCTTTTAAGCACTGCTACTTTTATTCCTCTAAGATCAGGCTATCATTGCTTTCTTCTCAGTCTTGCTAACTGGATGAGAAAGACACCTCATCCATTTGTGGCAGGATCACACAGATTCACACTGCGTGCAGATGTGCGTAATGTGGTCTCTTTATTCCTCTACAGATGATATCTATAAAATAATTCGATCTTCCCCCCAGGCCTACACCCCATTTGTAGCTGGAGGAAGGGGAGGGGAGAGAAGAAAACAAAATTTAGTGCCATCCAGTAAATACAGCGTGCCCTTTCATTATCTAGTGGTCTTTTTGTTCCCTTCAGGGTTTCTCTGCCCTCAGGTCCCCAAGAGGACCCCCAGCCCCCTTGAGATGGTGTTCCAGCCCATGTGGATGTGGTTGGTTTTGTGACCTCATGACACTAGGGCAAAGGGGCCCTTGTGCTTGGATGAACATGTGGCTGGTGCCTCCTGAGAAGAACTGGCTATATACAACCTGCAGGCCTCTGTGCCCAAGGAAAACGTGCGGTGCTTTGTGCAAAAATTGTTAAGAATTTCGGGGCGCCTGGGTGGCTCAGTCAGTTAAGCGACTTCGGCTCAGGTCATGATCTCGCAGTTTGTGTGTTCCAGCCCCGCGTCAGGCTCTGTGCTGACAGCTCAGAGCCTGGAGCCTGCTTCGGATTCTGTGTCTCCCTCTCTCTGCCCTTCCCCTGCTCTCTGTCTCTTTGTCTCTCTGTCTCTCTCTCAAAAATGAATAAACTTAAAAAAAAAAAAAAAAGAATTTCAAGATGGTGACAGGGCACATTAAGCCAAGTGTGGGCCCTTCTGGGTACAGTCCCATGAACTGCACAAGCCACATACCCACAAAGTTGGTCCGGCCCCCAGTGTTCATGTGCAGACCTCCCTCTTGTTAAGGTCTATGGCCGAGTGAAGGCTATTGGAGTCTGCGCTCCTGGGACTTGGTCAGATCCAAAGATGGCTCTGACCTTTCTTGCCTCTGGGAGGGGTGCTATGCCCCATCCCCCACCAGGGCCCAGGAGGTTAGCCCTATAGCCCTTTGATATGGAGTCCACAAGTCCCTGCCCAAAGGTCCCAACCCCAAATCAAGCCAGAAGCCCACTCACCTCCTCGCTCTCCCAGGAATGTGGATACTTCCGGTCCTGCCCACCTCACATGGAAACAAGGGCACTTGGAGGAAGTAGATTCAGGGCTTCCCTTTTCCTACCAGGTGGGGAAGGCAGGCTGGGAGGCCACCTGCCCCCGCCCCGACCCAGACTCCTAAAAAGGAGGTGTAACAGAGGCCCCTATGTAATGCCTCACCCATGGGCACCCCCTGCCTGGGGAGAGGTGTTTATGATACAGGCTCAGTGTCCCTGTCTCCATGTCCCTCTTACTGCACGAGCCGCTGGGCTCAAAGAGACAGATCCCCTCCGATTCAGTGCTTCTTGAGCTACTAAAGGGGGAACTAAAGTAATTTCAAGAACCTTTACCTCTCTTGACCAAACCTGGCTTCCTAATCTGGCTGCATACTTAAAAATCCTATTTTGTGCATCAAAACTGATATTAGCTTTCCTCCTTTTTGTGAATCCTCTACCCCTGTCTCCCAGGAAACTGAAATGGCTTTGTGTTCTCATGGCTGGATCTGGAGCCCTGGCAGAACAGTTTCACAAGGACAAGTGCCAAAGGACAGAGGGCATGGCCCCGTGGCTCACTCATAGTAGGAAGACCCACCCTGCTTGGGTGAGGTCCCTGTGCTAGGGTGCCAAGGGTGGGAGATGCAGAGATCCCCCCTTTCAGATGAAATCTCAAGGAGGAACAAATGTGAATTTAGCAAAGGTGAGTGGAGATGAACAGGTGCAAGAAAGCAGGGGTGGGGTGGGGTGGGGTGCCGGGTGGGGGGGGGGGTGGTGGTGTGTGGCAGGCCACCTGCCCTGGCTTAAAGGGGCAGTCCCCGGCTCGTGCTCACGTGGCCACAGCGGGGAATGCCAGCCTGCTAATGTTTTCGCAGATTTGTTATGTGTTTAATGTTGACAGTTCATTCCAGTGTTTAAAAAATAATAAAACCGTGTGGTACATCATGCAGGAACCAAACAAAGCATCTTCTGGCTGAATCCAACCACTAAAAGAACAGAAGGAAGACTGGACACTGGGAATGAGGGAGTGAGGTGAGGCAGGAGGCAGATCTGGCAGGATCATGTTGTATTCTGAGAGAGATGTGTTCCCATCCCTGGGAAGCTGTGATGTGGTCTCAAACAAGGCACAGTCACCACCAGATCTGCGTCTTGAAAAGACCCCCGCTGGTTGGTGCACAGAGCCTGGCTCCAAGGAGAGAGAGTGTCCTCAGTTGGGAGGACAGAGCTGACCATGTGGTGGCAGCAAGTGAGGAGAGATGTTTAAGAGGTAACACTGGTGAGCCCTAGAGGTAGACAGTCATTAAATAAGCCAAGAGTTGATTCCCCGACACAAGCCAAAACTACACATTAAAATCAACTCGGGGGGCGCCTGGATGACTCGGTTGGTTAAGCTGCCGACTCTTGATGTTGGCTCAGGCCATGATCTCACAGTTCGTGAGGACAAGCCCCATGTCGGGCTCTGTGCTGACAACAAGGAGCCTGCTTGGGATTCTCTCTCCCTCTCTCTCTCTGCCCCTACCCCAGTCACTCTCCCTTTCTCTCTCTCTCTCTCTCTCAAAAATAAATAAATAGACATTTAAAAAAATCAGCTCGGAAACTGGCAGGGATGTGGACCAATGGAAAGTCTTACTAGCTGCTGATGGGAACGTACAAGGGTATGCCCACCTTGGAGAACAGTCCAAAAGTTCAAGAACTTCTACATCTGCCATGTGGCCCATTCTTTCCTGGGTGTCTACCCAAGAGAAACACACGTCTCCACACAGAGACTCATACCTATGTCCACAGCAGCTTCATTTGCAGTAGCCAAAAAGTAGAAACAATGGAAATGTCCATCAGTGGGGGAGCATATACATAAAATGTAGTGTGTCCACACAATGGGATGCTACTCGGCAGCCTGCTGATCGATAACAATGTGAGTCCGTGGCAGCTCATTCTACTGAATGAAGGGAGCCAGGTAAAAGAAGGCTACATATAATATGACTTCATTTATATAAAATTCTACAAAATGCAAATGAATTGAAAGACCCATCAATGGTCCCCTGGGGGTGGGAGGGGAGGGATGAATTTCAAAGGGCCAGAGAAAACTGTGGGAAGCAATGAAGTCTTTATTTTGAGTGTAGGGTCGGTCTCTGTGTGTGTAAAAAAAAAAAACATATATATATATATATAATACATACATACATAATATGGGGCACCTGGGTGGCTCAGTAGGTTAAGGGTCTGACTCTTGGTTTCGGCTCAAGTCATGATCCCGTGGTTCGTGAGTTCAAGCCCACCTGCATCAGGCTCTGCAGTGCTGGTGTGGAACCTGCTTGGGATTGTCTCTCTCTCCCTCTCTCAAAATAAACTTTAAAAAATCTTTTAAAAATTGTATACTTTAAATATGTACAGCTTAGCATACTTCAATTATATCTCAATAAAATTGGAAAACATTAACTCAAGGAACTGGAATAAAATATTCTGAGGAGACCCCCATGACCACATCTGGCTCTGCATTTCTACCTCTTTTAACCCAACTTCTAATTTTAGACAGAAAATAAAAAGGAGAGGTGAAGACACCAAAGTGAGATCTCACTTTAGAAAGGTGTTGAAAATATATTAAACACTGAGATTTACCATAATAAATTAAATGAATAATTTCAGATCTCTCTTGTCAAATGCTAAAAAAAATGTTTTTTAATTAGCAAGTGCAGAGAAAACTAACGTGAGCTAATCATTTTAAGGACTATATCCTAGTATGTTCTAATGAGTGGCTTTTTAAAATTTGGTTTTATTTTTTTTTTAAGTTTATTTATTTAGAGAGAGAGAGAGAGGGAGTGTTGCGCCAGCAGGGGAGGGGCAGAGAGAGAGGGAGAGAGAGACAATCCCCGCACTGTCAGCTCAGAGCCCAACGTGGGGCTTGATCTCACAACCATGGAATCATGACCTGAGCGAATATCAAGAGTCGGATGCTTAACCGACTAAGCCACCCAGGCGCCCCGATTTTATTCTTCTAACAGCTTTTATTTCCAGATTTTCTTAAAGGGGCTTTCTGATTACATGTTTTTAAAGTACAATTTGGAGAGAACAGGTCAGGTTTTAAATGACTGTATAATGATGTTCCCCTAGGGCACAGACTTGGAAGCTGGCCAGTCCTTAGGTTCAATCCCAATCTGTCTCTTGTTTATTGTGACTCCATTTGTGCCTGTCACAAACAAATAGTTCCTCCTTTGTAATACAGAGCTAATGACCTCCTCTTCTCCAGTAACACATACTATAGAGATTGAACATGGATTTCCTCCCTCTACAGTGGTAGCTGATAATTATTAGATTTTATACTCAGTCCTGAAATTGCTGTCTCCCAAAAGGATATTTGAAAGGGGGGAATAGCAATGTTCATTCCCTTCGTTCAAGTCTGATTGTTGATCACACAATGAACTGGACCCTTCTGGATGCATCGTAAAACGTTCTCGAGACAATCCCACTTTTCGTTCCTCACCTGCCAGGCAGCTGAACCACAGCTTTATGAAATACGACACGAGTCTTCTTTTATAGCCAGGCATTCATCTTCAGACTCCTTGGCATACGAGTCCCTCCAAGTTATTTTATTATTTCCAAGAAACTGTAACTGAGCCTTTTTATATACCTTCTGTTGTCATAAGAGTGATCATACATAAAGCATGTCAACCAAATATGAGAAAGGCATCCTTCATGTAGTTTACGGTTTCCTTGAGACAACCGCTCTATGGGCCTGGTCAGCTGATGCCTCTGATAGGGCATTGAATGTAGCTTTTCAAGGAAAGGAAACCTGGGGCCCGACGTGTAGAAGGTCCTGGTCAGTTCAGCCAGTGGTCTGGGGTCTACCTGGGGTCTGGGGTGCAGCCAAGGTGCTGAGCTTGGGCTAGATGGCTAAGGACCAGTTAGCTGTGCTGGTCCAGCCACCCCTCCCTCTATGTCCCCCCTACTTTCTGAGGTTCCAGTTCAGCGTGTTAACCCCTTGTCGCCTCCCCCTTTCCTGTCTCAGCTCCTTGTTCCAACGAGGCAGACCTGGTTCAGCTTGCCTTCCTGGGCCTCAATTTCTCAGTCTTTAATATGGGGATAGAAAATATGCCAGCATTGGGTTTTTTTGCTTTTTGTTTTTTAATAAGGATCAAATCAGATGGTGGTGGTGAACACGCTTTGTAAATTACCCAGAGGTGCGCTGTTATTGTCATTATCATTCCTGCTTTGCGGCAGGGAGCCCCAGGCCTGGCGGCATGCATATAAACAGCCAATGTTTGCCACTGTGTCCCTGCAGAAGTGCTGCTCCCGGGAGCCGGCTTAGCCCAGAGCTGAAGAAATCATCCACCGACTCAGGAATCACCGGCCTCCCCGCCCCCCCAGCATCTCCTGCCTCCTAAAGGGATGGCCCGAATCCCCCAAAAGTTATGAAAAGTAAATGTAGTCTCATTAATTCTGGAAATAAGCAAGTGCAGAGGGAGAAGAAAGATGACGACCCGAATTCAAGGACAAGGCAGAAGGGGACCTGAAGTGCTTGGGGGGGCGGTGAAGGTACAGGGACCCCAGACTCCTACACGGGAGCTGACAGCCAGGTGGAATAGGAGAGGTGGGGCAGGCCTCGGATAGGGCGGGGCGCAAGGATGGGGCCAGGCACTCCGGAAAGGACCGGGCAAGCGGGATGGGGGCGGGGTGCACAGGGCGGGGCCGGGGCCCACAGGAAGGGGGCGGGGCTTGCGCGGGGAGTAGAGGGAAGATGTGGCAAGGTTGGGGCCAGGCGGCAAGCTGGCAGGACAGCTGGGGCCGCCCCAGGGCAGTTGGGGGATGCCTGGCAGCGATTACCCTCCGGGATGATTGTGGCTCATCCAGAGAAAGAATCAAGGGGAAGAACATGTCAGATGGGGGGAATAGCATATCCAAGTGCGGTGGGTTAAATTGTGACCCCAAAATGTCATATGTTGAAGTCCCACACCCCAGCACCTCACAATGTGACCGTATTTGGAAATAGGTTCGTTGCCGATGTAATTAGTTAAGATGAGGTCATCTAGTAGGGGTCCTAATTCTATGTGTCCTGTGTCCTAATTTTGGGAAAATGTGGTCGCAGTGATGCTCATGTAGAAGAGGCCGCGTCGAGGGACACAGGGAAGACAGCTACCTACAAGCCAAGGAAAGAGGTCTGGGACAGATTCGCTCTCACAGCCTCAGAATGAACCAACCTGCCCACACGTAGATCTTGGAATCCTGGCCCCCAGAAGCCCTGAGATGATAAACCCATGTCGTTTAACTGCTTTGGTACAGCAATTCCAGCCACCAAGTCACAGAGGTCTGAATGAAAGGGCACGGTGTGGAGGACTACAGAAAGTTTGTAGCCAAGCAGGGAGCAGGAGTGGTGCACATGAGGCTCAGGACAAGGGGGATCAGGGAGCCACGTTCAGGAGGTTAGGGTTTGTCTCGCGTCCATGGGGAGGCATGCAGGCCTTCTAGCCAGCACAGAAGGTGGTCAGTGTGGGCTTGAGGAAACCCACTCTGGCTGCAGAAACGAGGAAGCTGCCACGGACACCTAAGCAAGGGATGGAGTTCAAAGGCAAGGGAATGGCAGGAAGAGGGCCGCTCCGGGAGTGTGCGGCATCCTGGTCAACAGGACTCCCAGGGGCCAGCACAGGGTGAGACATGTATCAGGCCGTGCAGGGCCGCCATAAGGGAGCACCACACGCCGGGCGGCAGAAACTGCAGGCATGTATTCTTTCACAGTCTGGCAGCTAGAAATCCAAGATCAGGGTGTCTGCTGGGTTGGTGGGTCCTGGAGCCCCCCTCCTTGGCTTGTCTCCATGGACATCTCCTCACATGGTTGTCCCTGTGTGTGTGTCTGTGTCTTAATCTCCTCTTCTTAAAATCTTTTTTTTAATGTTAATCTTTTTTTGAGAGAGAAAGAAAGCAGGGGAAGCAGCAGAGAGAGAGGGAGAGAGAGAATCCCAAGCAGGCTCCATGCTGTCAGCATGGAGCCTGACACACAGCTGGATCTCATGAACCTGAGCAGAAACCAAGAGTTGGACACTTAACTGACGGAGCCACCCAGGCGCCCCTTAATCTCCTTTTCTCATAGGGACACCAGGTATGTGGGGGAGGGCTGCCCTAATGGCCTCATCCTCATTGATCTTTCAATTCCAGTGTACGTTGTTTGAGCCCATATGGCATGAGACACAATTAAACGCCCCTTTCACATCTCCATTTCCCTGCTGTGTCACTTGCTTCCCACAACTCTACAATCTCCTAGAATGCACTTGGGGAGTTTTAGCCGAGGGCGAGTGTGTGTCATTTGAAGCTTGCACGGATCTGTAGCGGTGGCTTCCTGTGGAGGTGCTGCACTGGGCTGGCGCTCCAGTCATGGGCTCTTTGGAACAAACAGTGTTGACATCTGCGTGATCTTGACTCACAAAGTGTGAATGGAATTGTAATCAGCTGTGGCCCTGGTGGCTTCTTCCCACAAGGCCGGGGGTGGTTGACTTCCCAACAGTAGAGAGTCTGAAAGCCTGTGTGTGTTCTTTAAACATGTGTCAGTGGTTGACTCCAGAGATGGTGTGAGGAGAGGCACGGCTGGGGCAAAGGGGGCCTTCCCAGGCCAGCATGGTGCCAGTGGGGGGACACAGAAGGGTCTGGAAGGAAGACAGGCCCGGGAGCACACTGGGCGGAGAGCTCTGCTGACCTTTAATAGAACCCTCAGCTCCACGTCCCCCAAGGCAACATTCCCAGCTGGTTGTCTGCCTCATTCCGTATACCTCTTTTTTTTTTTTTTTTTAATGTTTATCCATTTTTGAGAGAGGGGGGAGGGAGAGAGAGGGAGGGACAGAGAGAGGTGGGTACAGAGGATCCGAAGCAGGCTCCGCACTCACAGCGCAGAGCCCAACACGGGGTTCAAACTCACAAACTGTGAGACCATGACCTGAGCCACCCAGGCACCCCTGTGTGTACCTCTTTAAAGACCCTATCTCTGACACCTGAAAGGACCCAGGACAGGCCTACTGCTCCCCCCAATTGGCCCTCACAAGGCAACCATTTTTCCTGGGAATCTGCCAGTATCTGGGTTCAGCCTTCCCAGCCCGCTCAGAAATCTAATTTTCATTCATTTGAGTGAATTTATCGAGCTGGCACCACACCAGACGTTGATTTTCTGGGCACAGTGAAATGGATCCATCTGTCTTGGGGGTGAACTGGAACCAACCAAGTTCAAAGAATCTGATAAATAAAAACCTCAATGCCAATTTAGTGGTTGGCCCTGTGAGACAACAGCCATTGGGTGTGCAGGTTGACAGGCCAGTAGCCTCTCTCCCTCAGAAGACCTCCAACGAGAGCCAGGTGACCACTGGGGGCCACTTTGGGTGGACAGGCTTTCTGGCAGACTAACTACCCTTTCTTGTCCAACAGGCAGGCCTCCCGGAGAATGACTGATGCCCTAAAATTTGCCCGATTAGCCTGGAATCAGAACAAGAAGAGTGAGTAAACCTGAGCGGGGGCTCTGGGCCTGCACAGCCTGAGGTTCCCTCTCCCATGGCAGGGATTGGCCATCGTGAGCTGGCCTCGATGTCTCCACCAAGATGCCTCCTACCTGACCCCAGCTGGACGGCCCTGCCCACAACTGTCCCCAGGCCCTGGCCTGCCACTCCCCTTTTTTCTACCTGATCTATTTCCAAACAGAGTAGGATTCAATTGGCCAGATTTCCATCGACTGAAATTGTAAAACGATGCCAGGCTACCTCCAGGCATGTGTCCCCAGATCCCAGAGTTCTGGATGTTTCCAAAGCCTCCAGCCTTATTCACAGACCCTGGATGCTGCCAGAGGCAAATCCCAGCCAGAGCAGAGATGTAACTTCTCTGGGCAGCCCCATTGCCAGGGACAGATTTTCAGGCAGGAAGCCCCAGCATCAGGACCTCTTGTTTGCTTGGGCCCCTGTGAGAGCTGGAAGATCCTGGGAGTCCTAGAACATTCTAAGTGGAGAGAAAAGCCAGGAAATCAGCAAATGTGGCTAGTAATTTGCCTAAAGAGATAGCAGAAGAAAGTGACCTGAATTCCCAGGGATCCAGTACTCTGTGCTGATTTCCTTTCTTATTCTAAATAAATATTCACTTCCATACCTAAGTGCATATTGCACTTATGTATTCTTTTTCTCAAAGGGAATCCCTCAAATAATCAGAGCTCTGCTCTCTCAAACTCTGGACCCACTCCTGCTAGTTTGCCTTGAGTCCTCATTCCAGGATGGTGCTGGGAGTGAGGGAGTACCCCCTTGAAGACGAGAGACTCCTTTCCTTCCGGAGTCACAGAGACACTGCCCAGGAAGCGGGTTGAAATGATGAGCCAGAGAAAGAACCTAGAAGTTTTCAGCGTAGAGCCTTCAGTGTGTAAAGGAACACTGGATGTGAGCTCTGCCCCCACAGTGAAGAATACTCACTAACCACTGGGCCCTCTCCAAGGAGACCACCATGTTGGAAATACCTACTTGGCTGGTTGCAGCCATGTTTTTGCTTCATTTCATTAAAGGGAGAGACTTTCATCTCTTAATAGCACACGTCTTCGTGTTCTTTTCCAGGGACATTTTTAAGCTTAAAAGAAAAAAATAAAACTTTGAAAATTGCTTTAAACGTTAAATCACGAATTTTTGTGCCTCCCCCTCAAATTCAAAATAATGTATTTTTTGCAAACGACAGAAACATCAGACATCTTCCCTCAGTCATCTGTCTGTCTGACTGACACATTTTTAGGGACAGGCGACTGCAGTGCTTAATTTATGTCTTTGTGTGTTTTAACGAGCTTTGTATAATTATTTTGATCTGGGAGTTGCTGTATGGCTCTGTTTCTCTCATTAGTCATCTCCTGAGGAGTTGTCATCTCCTCACCTGTGGAGAGTTCTCCCCACCCTGCACTCCATTGTGTGTCTGCGGGTTCCCTCCCCATCCCACCCCCGCATAAGCTGGGCTCCATATGGGAATTCTTCGGGTGCCAGATCCTCCCTTCATTCAGGATAAAGTCTGTCACATACAGACGTGAGGGGGAGGAGCAGTAGCCAGGGCCACATCACCATGTGAACTGGTGGTAGGGCCCTGGACGCTTCAAGTTTCACCTCCAAGAGCAGACATCCACCTCCCCCTTACAGAGTCTGCTTCCTTCTGCTCTCTGCCCCCACTCCCAGCTGGGGCCCCAGACCCCTTGCCTTCCACAGTGTAAAATGGCTCCCCCACCCTTTGCAAGAGTTGCCACCACTCTGAACAGCAATCACAGAAGCTAATGCATGATTCATAGGAGGCTCTTGGCCTGGGAGTGAGTGCCAAGGGAGAGGATCATGAGGCCCACAGAAGCACTTTGGTTCAGGGAACATTCTCTCATTGATGCACATCTGTGCTGCCTGGAAGTGCATTAAAGAGAATCAGATGTGCTGCTACTTCTAAAATAGCTTTTGAATGTGCAAAGTGCCCAGGGAGGATGGGGAATGGCACAAAGCTGACGAGGCACTGGGCTGCTAGAGTTTCATTCCGGCTTTGTCCTTGAAGCACAAAGCACCACGTGCCCAGTAGTGGCCCTCCTGGGTGCTTGGGGAAGAGAGAGGCCTGTCTCAGCAAGTGCAGGACCATGGAGACCAAAGAGCCCAGCACTCCACCCCCTCAAAAGTTCAGCTCTTTTGGCTCTGTGGCCATTTCAGAAACACGGATATCTTTGTCATCCTGCCTAACAAGGAAACCTCCCTATAGCCCTCACCAAAGGCCTCGCTTTGGGTGAAGTGGCCAAAGGGCCCGACATCCTGGTTCAGCCCCAGCCCCACCACCCACCACCCACCACCTCCCTACAGTCCTCGGGGGAGTCACGAAGCCTGGGGATAGGAAAAGCATGCCCTCCTGATGTAAAACTCCCCAGACAGTACCCCACCAACTTCTGATCTGCTTGTCTCTGTGCTATAGGGTATTCAAAGGGACCACTTGTCCTGGGGACAAGACCCACAGAGCTGCCGGCCAAGGAACACTAAATCAAGAATGTGTGTGAAAGCCAGGGCATTGGCCCAACACACATATATCCATCATGGCTTCCAGCGGTAAGTGATTTAAATCTCAACACAAATTGGCCTCACAAAAAGAGGGAACTTATTAGTACCCATAGGTGAGGTTGCCTTCAGGCACAGCTGTATCCAGGCATAGAAACAATGTTGTCAAGAGGCTGCAGCCCATGACCCTGCCTTCCCCTCTGTTGGCTTCATTCTCAAGCAGGCCTGTCCCATGTCATAACTTTACAGCTTTGCCACCCCAGTGGAGGGAAGGAAGAAGGAAGGAAGGAAGGAAGGAAGGAAGGAAGGAAGGAAGGAAGGAAGGAAGGAAGGAAGGCTCTTGTCCAAGAGTTCAATGAGAGTCCCTGTGACCAGGAAGATGGATTGAATGATGAGCTTGGGGAAGAGAGATGTCAGCATTCCCGAATCTACACAAAATGAAGGAAGAGATTCCTAGAGGAAACTCAGAGTCATCAGAAGTACAGGGACAGTGTGCTGGGAAGAGAAAAATACTGAGGACCCAACATGGAATGAAGATGGGACCCTGTGGCTGGTCTGCTATTTACACAGACTGAAGCAATTATTCCTCCTTTCATGTTTGTTCTCCCCAGGGCTCAGGTTACAGCACTTGGTATTTGAGCTGAGCTGCTGAGAGTAAGCTTGAGTTTTCCAGGTGGGAAAGGAGGGAGCAAACAACGTTCCAAGCAGTGGGACCAGCATAAGCAAAACCACTGAGGTGTGAACATGCATGATCCCCATTCTTGCCGGCACCGCATAGGCAACAGAAATCACAGAGTGGGAAGAGCACTGGTTTAGGAGTCAAACATGCTAGGTTCAAACCCCAGCTCTGTCACTTCCTCTCCGTGAAGTCTTGGCAGGCCCCTTATCTTTGCTGGAGTTCAGTTTCCTCCTCAGGACACTGACGGGCACAGGAGATTCTGAAGTCCTTTATGTCACTGATATGTGCTGTTTTTACAATCACACACACACACACACACACACACACACACACACCAGCCACCCATCCTAAGCCTTTCCCTGTATACTCTGTATGGCAGAAAACTACATTTCCCAGGCTCCCTTGCCCTCTGGTTTCTAGGTAGGTTTAGTCAACGGGAGTCAATGGGAGGTTTAGTCAATGGTTTAGTGCAAGACTGAAAGGTGATACAATGATGCTCAACATCATTAATCTTTAGGGAAATAAAAGTCAAAATCATAATGAGATACCACCTCACACCCATTAGGATGGCTACTATTCAAAGCAACAGCGATAACAGAAAAGAACAAGTGTTGGCAAAGACACAGGGAAAGTAGAACCCTGTGCACTGAAGGCGGGAATGTGAGTTAGTGCAGCCATGATGAAAACAATATGGCGGCTCCTCAAAAAATAAAAACCAGGATTACCATAGATGATTGAGTGATGCCACTTCTGGGTATATATGTATAAAAAAAATAGAGCAGGGTCACAAAGAGCTGTTCGTCCACCCATGTTCATAGAAGTATTATTCACAGGAGCCAGAATGTGGAAGCAACCCAAGGGTCCATCAACAGGGGAATGGATAAATAAAACATGGTATATCCATACAGTGGGATATTATTCAGCCATTAAAGGAAGGAAATTCTGGGGGTGCCTGGGTGGCTCAGTCAGTTAGGCATCCAACTTGGGCTCAGGTCATGATCTCACAGTCTGTGGGTTCAAGACCTGCGTCAGGCTCTGTGCTGACAACCCAGAGCCTGAAGTCTGCTTCAGATTCTGTGTCTCCTTCTCTCTCTGCACCTCCCCCACTTACGCACTCACTTTCTCTCTTAAAAATAGGAGGGACATTCTGGCACCTGTTACAACACAGATGAAACTTGAGGATGTTATGGTGATAAGCCAGTCCCAAGGAGACACTGTATGATCACATTTATATGTTATCTAAAGTAGTCACATCTATACAGACAGAAAGTAGAAGGTGGGAGCCAAGGGTGGGTGGAGGAGTTTGGGGGGATGGGGGCCAGAGGGGACAGAGTTTCAGTTTGGGAAGATGACAAAGTTCCAGAGATGGATGGCGGTGTGAATGCATTTGACACCACTAATCCATACCCTTAAACGTGGTTAAGATGGTAAATTTTGTTATGTGCATTTCATTATAATTTTTTTATTTTTAAAGTATTTTTTAAAGTTTATTTATTTAGTAGCGCCTGGGTGGCTCAGTCGGTTGAGCATCCAGCTTTGGCTCAGGTCATGATCTCTCAGTTCATGGGTTCGAACCTTACATCGGGCTCTGAGCTGACAGCTCAGAGCCTGGGGCCTGCTTCAGATTCTCCCTCTCTCTCTGCCCCTCCCCCCACTCATGCTCTGTTTCTCTCTCTCTCTCAAAAATAAATAAACATTAAAAACTTTTTTAAAACTTAAAGTTTATTTATTTTGAGAGATAGAGAGAGAGAGTGAGAGATAGCAGGGGCAGGACAGAGAGAGAGAATCCCAAGCAGGCTCCACACCATCAGCTCAGAGCCCGATGTGGGCTTGAACTCACAAACCGTGAAATCATGACCCAAGTCGAAACCAAGAGTCGGATGCTTAACAGACTGAGCCACCCAGGTGCCCCTTATCGTATTTTGTTTAAAAAGGTAAGGTGGGTGGGATAGAGGAGGAAGCCAAGATCTGCCCCCTGCCCGGGCAGGGTCTCCAGCAGGGCTCCTCCTCCTCCATGGCTCTAGCACCCTCCGCACAATCCTTCCCTCCATGATCCCTGCCCCTGGCAACCAGCCACTGCCATGGCTCCACCTGCCGCCAAACAGCCCCAGATCCTGGGCTTCGGTAAAACCACATCCTCCGTCGGTTTTACCAATCCCGGGGATGGGTTGCAGCTTCCGGGTTGCTAATCTCTGAGTTACCCTTTTGGCTTCTCTGCTCATCAACGCCCCGGATTACCAACAAATTCACTTTGTTTCAATACTGAGAGTGGTTTCTCTTTTCCTGACTGGGATGGTCTGTAATACACGTTAGCACGCGTGTGGCCAGCGGGCAAGGGGCTCTCCAGCAGCAACCCCCAGCGGTCCCCGACTGGCTGGGCACACACGGGGACCCAGCAGAAGCCTGGAGGTTTGGCTGCCTCTGGGGCAATCTGCTCAGCCAAGCCCCAAACCCCCAGCGTGGAGCCTCCGCTTCCCCAGCAGGTGGGCACACGAGGCAGACCCTCCACAGGTGATAAGGAGAAATCAAAGAGAATCCACAAACATTCTCCACATGCTGTTCTGTAAGTAGCTGCGGAGGTTCATTATTTATACCTGCTGGCAGGGGACGTTCCTGGGGCCTGGGTTGGGCCCCCATCCAGCCCTGTTATACCTTGGGGACCCCCTGGGAAGTCATCTCAATGACCCTCAAATCCTCCCACTTTTCCTCAGATCTACCCCCTTATTCGAGATCTGCAATCCTGAGCTCATCTCCCTCCCAACTCCAGGGCCAGCCACACTGTCCCCCTAAGGACAGCCCTTCTGCACACCCCGGAGACAGAGAGGAAAGCCCACTCCACTCCCCAGCTGGGCTGGGTCCCACCTGAATTCTGACACTTCTTTTTTTTTTTTAATTTTTAGGTTTTTTACTGTTTATTTATTTTTGAGAGGGAGAGAGACAGAGCACAAGCGGGGAGGGGCAGAGAGGGAGACACAGAATCTGAAGCAGGCTCCAGGCTCCGAGCCGTCAGGACAGAGCCCGACGCGGGGCTTGAACCCACGAACCGCGAGCCGAAGTCAGGAGCTTAACCAACTGAGCCGCCCAGGTGCCCCCTGAGGCTTCTTATCCACGGCCTCTAGCTTGCCTCCAGGTCACGGGCAGAACGCGTGTAGAGGCCACTCACCGCTGGACCAACTCAGTCACAGAGAGCAAAGGTAAGAAGATTGCCTCCTAGGAACCCCAAAACCAGAACCACCCCACTGAGACGCAAGAGGAATGAGGCACAAAGAGGGGAGATGATGTCCAAGGTCACACAGCCAGTTGAGTAGTCAGGGAAGGGAGGACCAGGAGCCCCAACACCCCCGGAATCGGATTGCGAGTGGGGGGTTGATGTCAGACTTGCGTTCCCTGAGCCGTGTCTGGCAGACCTGGGGAGAGCCGGCCACCCTCCCTGCGCTGGGCCGTCGCTGTCCTCCCTCACCGGAGGCACCCACCACGTTGGTCTGGGCCCTGGGCTCCTGCCTCAGCCCAACCCTGGCTGCCCTCTCCCGAGGGGCGCCCTGCCCTGCACCCTGGACCCCTTTCCACATCTGACTTTGACCATGCTGCATTCCCTCCCGGGTCAGCCAGCCTCTGAATTGCAAGCAACAGAAATGAACTCTGGTTAATTTGATGAGAGAAGGGAATGGATGGAAAAGGTAGTGGGGAACTCACAGACTCGCCGGCAGGCTGGAGAACCAGACCCCAGACAGGTGGAAGCCAGGCCAGCTGGGGCAGCAGCCCAGACTAAGGTCGGGGAAGACATGGCTGCCCCTGGGGACACACTGGTCCCCAGGAGGCCTCTGCGGTGCTTAGTGGAGGCAGAGCCAGGAAAGGAGTCACCCTGAACACCACCTGCTGTCGGGGCTGAGTCCTTGTGGTGCCAAAGGCCCCAGGCCCAGCCGCGTCCTGACAGACCCTGAACCTTGGTAGTCTCCAAGGGGAGTCTACCCCCAGTCCCTACTGAGTGCCTTCCTCCGCTCCCAGCTTGGCCCACAAAGTAGGAAATTCTGCTCTCACTGCCGCCTTCCCAGGAGACACTGAGGGCAGCATCCGCCTGGTCCTCCCTCCTCCATCCCTGGTCATGACAGGCCAGTGACGCTGTGATCGTCAAGGGCTGCCGTCACTAAGAAACCAAAGACCGGCAGAGGCCTTGGACTAGGGAAGACGGGACCGTGCCTCCTGCTTCTCTGCTTGGGGAGATGGCATCCCCCCTCTACCGGCCCATGGATGTGGGCAACAGGACCCGGCCCTCTGCTCTGGCCCCAGTACATGTTCACGGTGCTCACCAGACTCTCTGGGGAGGAAAGGCAAAGAAGAGGAAACCCGTTTTGGTTTCTTTGGTGCCTAACTCCCCTCTCCGGTGTTAAGCTCTGCTTTTATTCTGTTAAGCTACGCTTTATTTAATTTATTTTTTTAATTCATATCCAAGTTAGTTAGCATATAGTGCAACAATGATCTCAGGAGTAGATTCCTTAATGCCCCTTCCCCATTTAGCCCATCCCCCCTCCCACAACCCCTCCAGTAACTCTCAGTTTGTTCTCCATATTTATGAGTCTCTTCTGTTTTGTCCCTCTCCCTGTTTTTATATTATTTTTATTTCCCTTCCCTTAAGTTCATCTGTTTTGTCTCTTAAAGTCCTCATATGAGTGAAGTCATATGATTTTTGTCTTTCTCTGATTGACTAATTTCACTTAGCATAATACCCTCCAGTTCCATCCAGGTAGTTGCAAATGGCAAGATTTCATTCTTTTTGATTGCCGAGTAATACTCCATTGTGTATATAGACCACATCTTCTTTATGCATTCATCCATCGATGGACATTTGGGCCCTTTCCATACTTTGGCTATTGTCGATAGTGCTGCTATAAACACGGGGGTGCATGTGTCCCTTCGAAACAGCACACCTGTATCCTGTGGATAAATGCCTAGTAGTGCAATCGCTGGGTCGTAGGGTAGTTCTATTTTTAGTTTTTTGAGGAACTTCCATATTGTTTTCCAGAGCGGCTGCACCAGTTTGCATTCCCACCAGCAATGCAAAAGAGATTCTCTCTCTCCGCATCCTTGCCAACGTCTGTTGTTGCCTGAGTTGTTCATGTTAGCTATTCTGACAGGTGTGAGGTGGTATCTCATTGTGGTCTTGATTTGTATTTCCCTGATGATGAGTGATGTGGAACATTTTTTCATGTGTCGGCCATCTGGATGTCTTCTTTGGAGAAGTGTCTATTCATGTCTTTTGCCCATTTCTTCATTGGATTCTTTGTTTTTTGGGTGTTGAGTTTGAGAAGTTCTTTATAGATTTTGGATACTAACCCTTTATCTGATATGTCATTTGCAAATGTCTTCTCCCATTCCATTGATTGCCTTTTAGTTTCACTGATTGTTTCCTTCATTGTGCAGAAACTTTTTATTTTGATGAAGTCCCAATAGTTCATTTTTGCTTTTGTTTCCCTTGCCTCTGGACACCTATTGAGTAAGAAGTTGCTGCGGGCAAGATCAAAGAGGTTTTTGCCTGCTTTCTCCTCAAGGATTTTGATGGCTTCCTTCTTACATTGAGGTCTTTCATCCATTTTGAGTTTATTTTTGTGTCTGGTGTAAGAAAGTGGTCCAGGTTCATTCTTCTGCATGTCACTGTCCAGTTTTCCCAGCACCACTTGCTGAAGAGACTGTCTTTATTCCATTGGATATTCTTTCCTGCTCTGTCAAAGATTAGTTGGCCATATGTTTGTGGGTCCATTTCTGGTTCTCTATTCTGTTCCATTGATCTGAGTGTCTGTTCTTGTGCCAGTACCATACTGTCTTGATGATTACAGCTTTGTACTATAGTGTGAAGTCCAGCTTTGCTTTTATTCTTTGAACAAAAGAATTACAAGCTGCCTGGAGACAGAAGCCTTTTGCCCTTTGAAATCCAGCGCCCTCACCTGGCTTAACTGTGGGGCGCATTTTCTCTGCTTGGGGTGATGTGGCAGGTATGAGGCGTCGCTAGGGTGGTGTGGACCTCATCCAGCCCTCTGCTCCAGCCCAGAATGAACATCCTGCTCTCTGCTCAGAACCCTGCTGTGGCCGGGAAGGCTAAAGAGAACATTCTGTCATCCCCTCCCTGTTGGACCCATTTAGGCCCTGCTCAAATAGTCTCTTTAGGCCTTACATAAATGGTGAGGCCTCTTCCCGAGGAACTTCAGACAATGGGAAAGCAAGGGCTCTCCAGGAGCGTGACATATCATCACAGTAAAGGGGGCAGTGGCTCTGGGCCTGCTCTGCTTGGGGACAGGGGTCAGGAATTTATAAATATTTCCCCTTCCCGTTGGGCTAGCCTCCCTGTCCTCCCCAGCTCTGCTGTGATAACACTGGCAGTGGCCTCTTCTGGGCCCTTGGTCTGTCTGCCAGTTGATGCACATTTAGAGGGCAGAAGAAGTTGAATGGTGTCCCCCAAATCCATGACCTCCAGAGCACAACCTTATCTGGAAATCAGGTCTTTGCAGAAGAATGATTGAGGCTGGAGCTGAGGCCATACTGAATTACAGTGGCTCTAATCCAGTGAGAATCTCCTCTAAGAGACAGAAGGGGCCTAGAGAGCCACAGGACAGGACGGGCGGAGACTAGAGTGAGGTCTATAAGCCTGGGGGACAGCCAGGAGCTGCCAGGAACCTCTGGAAGCTGGAGAGGCAAGAAGAGATTCTCCCCCTGGAGACTTCGTAGGGGATGTGACCCTGCTGATGGCTTGATGTTGGACTTCTGGCCTCTGGAGCCCTGGGAGAATAAATCCCTATTGTTTCAAGCTGCCCCTTTGTGGTGCTAATACAGAGAAGTGTCCAGAACTGCCCACACTGCTTAGCCCTCAGCCACAGAGATGCCCACCGGTCGCCTCCCAGGACTACACTGCAAGGCACGAAGCCAGGGCTGACTCCTCTGACAGGCAGCCTTTCTGCTCAGAGTCTTGGAAAGTAAAGTAACTCCCTGCCCAGTCGTCCTTCCCCCAGAGCTGGCCAGGCTCCGCAGTGAGTAGCGTTATTAGGTCCCAGGCAGCCATTCAGTGGGGCCCAGAACCTGGAGGCTACCCGCCCTCGCTTGCTTATGTCCAGGACTGTGCTATCCAACATTGCACCCACCCACCCCCCATTTAAAAACAACAAGTAAAAAAAAAATTTTTTTAATATTTATTTATTTTTGAGAGAGATACAGAGCACAAATAGAGGAGGGGCAGAGAGAAAGGGAGACACAGAATCCAAAGCAGGCTCCAGGCTCTGAGCTGTCAGCACAGAGCCAACGCAGGTGCTCGAACTCCCAAACCGTAAAATCATGACCTAAGCCGGAACCAAGAGTCAGATGCTTAACCGACTGAGCCACCCAGGCGCCCCTAAAAGTAACAGTTTTTTGTGTGAACTACTTATTTTATGAATAGGCCCCTCCCATCTTGTTTTAATGTTTTATTTTATCAAATACACAAGGAAGTCATATTTCATAGCTTGGATAATCCCCCTCCCTCCCCACCCTCTCCCCCACCCCCAGAGTATGTTTCAATAGAACCAAGACACAAGACCAAAACATTCAGATGTAACAAAAGTCATGAACAGGCAAAGGCAAAATCCAGGTAGCCGACAAGTAAATGAAAACAGAGATGCAGGGGCTTCTGGGTGGCTCAGTCTGTTAAGCATCCGACTCTTGGTTTCGGCTCAGGTCATGATCTCTCCTCGTTTGTGGGTTTGAGCCCCATCTTGGGCTCTGCACTGTCAGTACAGAGCCTGCTTGGGATTCATTCTCTCTCCCTCTCTGTTTGCCCTTCCCCTGTTCTGTCTCTCTCTCTCTCAAAATAAATAAACTTAAAAAAGAAAAAAAACAGAGATGCAGATACCAATTTTATCCACTAGATTGACAGCGATCAGAAAATAGGATACCAAATAGGATATTAAATGTGGATGAAGACAGGGAACACTGGGAGTTCTCCAGCACAGCGGGCCGAACAGCACTGATGAAGTGAGGTGTCTGGTTCTGTTCCGGAGGGCTGCCTCTCACGTTGGGGCCACACACCCCAGGAGGGCACCCGCACCAGGACACCCATCATAACCCTGTTGGAGATGGCATGTTGTGGAGGGAACCCAGGCTGGATCCCTCAGAGTCCTAGCAGGAAACAGATGGCATGCCCAAATCAGGATCCTTTGAGGAGGGTTAATTTATAAAGGGACTGTTTACAAAAGTGTGGGTACAGGGAAACCCCAGAGATAATGCAGAAGCCCCAGGTTCAGAGCAGCAGAGACGATACCGAAGCCATTTGGGTTTGGCCAAGTGTTGTGTGGACAAGCAAGATCCAGCCAGCTATGGGTCTGCTGCCAGAAGGATCCCCAGAAAGAAATGCCCTGCCCCCCTGTCCCTCTCCACTCACCCCCCTCAGCCCCTCTTGGGACTTCTCTTTGGCCACACCCAATCAGAAGCCAGAGAGCAAGGAGCCCATTGTTGGGGTCATATGAGGCATCCCGCTGGGCACAGAGCAGGAGGAGAGGGTGGAGGGGAGCCTGAAGGGAACGGAAGGAGTGTCCTTCCTTCCAGGGCGGGAGGAGTGTCCTCCGTGTCCTCCCACCCTGGAGAAAAGAGGAATCACAGCACACACTTGCCTTGGAACACAACACGGCCATCGGAAGAAGTATAGACCTACAAACAACGTCATTGGGTCTTAAAATCTGGTGCTGAGTTAAAAAAAGACAACAAAGACACAAGATGGAGAGCCCACCATGTGCACACGTTTAAATGCTCATGTACACGAAGCCAAATCTTCTCAAAGATTCGCGGGACATCCGAGGCACCAACCAGAAGGAGGGCCGTGGGAGCAGGGACTGGAGATCTGTGAGGGAAAGATGAAGAGCAATAAAACAAGAGAGCCTCCCAGGACTGACTGAGCAATGAGCAGGGTAGGTTCGACTCAGTGCCTCGCCTGGAGGACAGCGACAGATTCCCTGAATCCTGCTCCCCAGACACCCATGTGAGCATCCCAGAGTGCTGGGGGCCCAGAACAAATGGTGGGGGTTTCAGAATCTTGGGGCTTAACAGACCGGACCCAGTGTTTCTTAGGATGGAATTCTTCAGTGTTTTTACTCCTCTGTTAAGGGGGGGGGTGCATTTGTGGGATCTACTCTGGGTCCCTCTTCCTAACAGAACCCAGATTCCCATTTGGCTGCCCACCTTGCCTGGTGTGGTCCATGTGCTCTGGGGAAATGAATCCACCCCAGGTCTAGAGGAGGTGTGCTAATGTTTGCAGGGACCACCATGATGAAGTACCACAGATGGGGGACTTAACCATCAGCCATGTATTTCTTGCAGTTCTAGAGGCTGGATGTCTGAGATCAAGGGGTCAGCAGGGCTGGTTCCCTCTGAGGCCCCTTCCTTTGGCCGTCTTCTCCCTGTATCCTCACGTGGTCATCCCTCTGTGCATGTCTGTGTCCTGATGGCCTCTTCTTATAGGGACCCCAGTCCTGTTGTGTCAGGACCCATTCAGTGACCTCTTTTTACCTTCATTACCCCCTTTGAAGGCGCCATCTCCACAGTCACATTCTTAGATCCTGGGGGTTAGACCGTCAACATGTGAATCAAGGGGGGACGCAACTCAACCCACCACAGGCTGGCTCAGTTGGTGTCTCAGTGGACAGAAACCCATTGGCATCTCCATTTCCCTGGCCACAGGCATTACTGTCTGGTCAGGTTGGATCTCAGGCTTAGATACGGGACAGAGAGTCCCGTCACCGTCCAGATGACAGGCCGTGAAGAAGTGAGGTAGATGATGTGGAGCCATGAGGGGGAGCTGACTGAGAATAAAGCTTTTGTTGCAGAAGGCAGAGCAGAGAGATGGGAGGAAACTCTCCATGACACCTTAGAAGCACTAAATCAAACCCACGCTGACGCCTTCCTGCCTCTGGCCTTTTAGTCACATTAGCCAGGAAATATTTAACGGTGGAGCTGGTGTGAGTTTGATTTTCTAATGCAAATGCTGTTCACATCCTGGGTCTTTGCAGTTCCTGGCATGGCTCCCATGTTCTGCCTGGCTCCCTCGGTAGAGTGCTGATTCCTCTCCTTTCCTTTGGGTTTCTCCTCGGAGGCTTACCCTTTCCTGATGGGCCTTCAAGGCCTTATCTTTCAACAAAGCCACATTCAGGTTCTCTAAGTGTCCTTTGGGATTTAAACAGCAGGATGTCCCTGAGAGATGGCCACTGGGCCCTTATTACCTTGTGTAACCCAAATATGTCAGGCTGTCCACATAGACCAGTCACTGTGCAGAGTGTACTAATGTAGGTCTTTAAAACTGAATTCATCACGGGGAGCCGGGGGGTTGCACCAAACATCACGTGGAAATTTCCTTAGAATTCTCCCTAGACATCTGTTTCTCTCCCCAGGATTGCCCACCCTTGGAATCTGCTAAAATATCTCTGCAGTAGGGGCACCTGGGTGGCTCAGTCGGTTGACCGTCTGACTTAGGCTTAGGTCACGATCTCATGGCTCATGAGTTCGAGCCCCGCATCAGGCTCTGTGCTGACAGCTCAGAGCCTGGAGCCTGCCTCGGATTCTGTGTCTCCCTCTCTCTCTGCCCCTCCCCTGCTCATTCTCTGTCTGTCTGTCTCTCTCTCTCTCTCTCTCTCTCTCAAAAAATAAACATTCAAAAAAATTAGTATAAAAAAAATAAAATAAAATATCTCTGCAGCTTATCCATGTGACTCTCTGTGCCACTCATCCTTTCTTCCTCCTGGGGGGCCGAGTCCCTCCCATCCACCTGCACCCCTTCCTTTGACCCTCCTCCAATACACGCCCCTTTAGGTCTCCTTTGTCCTGAGCATGAGCCCGTCCTGGGAGATTAGTGAATCAGGATCTCTGCCACACACGCACAACCACACACATACAAGCTCCCACTCAGGCACACATTCACCCTCATACACATACGCCCACAGACCCACATGGTCATACACAAACACACACATCATTCAAACATACAGCACCCATGCACACTCACGAGACACTGGTACACAGGCACACATTCACCCTCACACACGGACACTCACACCTGCACACACATGCTTGCACGGACTCATGCTTGCACGCACACATCTTCGCTTCCTCTCAGGGGCCTCTGGCGATGCTGTCCGACCCCACCAGGCTGACCCCTCGCATTTCCTCACAGAGAGTTGAAGAGCCTGGGGAGTCTGACATTTCCCAAGCATCAGACCTCTTGAGGGAGCTATTTCTTCTCCAGCCTCCAGGTTCTGTATCTGGTGTCAGAAGAGAGAGGCACAGCCAGCCAGCCATTTCCCTTGGTGGGGGGGGGGGGGGGAACTATTGGCCTCCGGGTGTTTTGTTGTTGTTGTTTAATGTTTATTTTTTGAGAGAGAGAGCCAGAGTGCAAACAGGAGAGGGGCAGAAAGAGAGGGAGACACAGAATCCGAAGCAGGCTCCAGGCTGTAAGTCATCAGTACAGAGCCCGACGCGGGGCTCGGACCCACGAACCATGAGATCGTGACCTGAGCCGAAGTCAGACACTCAACCGACTGAGCCACCCAGACGCCCCAGCTCCTGGGTGTTTCTTGCTGTCAGGCCTGAAGAAGGCATCGGGCCATCCCCGCTCCCAGATTTCTGAAAAACCCCTGAGTGGTGTGTCTGTGAAATACCAGGGCGTAGGAGGTCAGACCACCCAGAAATGCCACTCCTGACCCACCCTATCACCCTGTTCAGTTGTTGGAGACTTCATACCTCCCTCCAGCCCCGGCTGCCTCTGAGGGGATTGCTGACCACCCCACCCCCTACGAGACTTGTTGGGTTTCCTCGAAGGCTTGGGCCCACCCACATGACTTCTGCAGGCCTGCCTGGTGCTCAGCACACATCCTCTTCACTGATCCTGGAGGCTGCTGAAAGGGGCTCTTTTCCATCCTTGACTCTGGTGAGTGCCACCGTGAGAATCGGGAGACCCTCGTTTTGTAAGGAAATCTAATGTATTCACAGCAATTCTTGCCTCCAGGAAGTTCTCATACACACCCGGCCCACCGTGCCTGGATCTCCAAATTTTGTTCAAATTCGTTCAACTGCCCACAATGGGGCAGAGGGGAGTCCATAGTGACTCATTTTCCCCATCTGCTGAGATGGCCTTTAACAAGTGAAGCCCAGCCAGATGCTCCTGTGGGACCGAGAGACTGTCCACCTCCGAAGCGAGACCTTGGCTTCCAGGCCAGGAACACCTCCCATGTGGATCTTCAGACTCTCATCCACCAGTGCGTCTCTGCCTGCCCCCCGCCCATCCCCGTGAGGACTCAGGACATCCCCAAGCCCTTCCTCCTGCTCTCCACATGCCATGTCCTCATGCCCCTGCTGACAGCTTACCCTGAGCTCACAGTGTGAGATCCCCCTATGGCAAACTCACCACAACCGACACATCGCAGGAGACCTTAGGGACAGAGTGAGGCTCCCGTTCTCCATTGGGAAACAACTCTAAGTTCTTCACAAATGGGATACCTCTTTATTTATTTATTTTTTTATTTATTTACTTTTCAGAGAGAGACAGTAAGCAAATGGGGGAGAGGGACAGAGAGAGAGAGGGAGAGAGCAAATCTCAAGCAGATTCCATGCTCAGTGCAGAGCTCAATGTGGGGTTCCATCCCATGACCCTGAGATCATGACCTGAGTGGAAATCAAGAGCCGACCGACCGAGCCACCCAGGCCCCCCACGAATGGGATACCTCTTAAGGCAAGGCTGAAAATTACTTCCCAGCCCTTAACGTCACGAAGCTTTTAGACTTCTTTGGTTTAATGAATTTATATGGAAATCTGGCCCTCCAAATCTGTGCCTCCTCCTAAAAATAGTAATTCCGATCTCAGTGTGTTTTTCACAACATCGCCCCTTTGACACTAGCGGTATTCTAAGCTTCACGAATTCCTTTGGGAACATGACATTCGACGGTGAGGTGGTATGTGTGTGCCCACCACCATGCCTGACACAAAATAAGCTCTCGGAAAATATTTTTTGGTTGAAAAAAGATGAAATAAGATATGGTGTTTGTTCTCTTGGCTCTGCAGCTACCGTGATGCAATTCTAACCACCTGGAGTGAGCACAGAGTCCACAGGGCAAGACTGCCCCCACGTCCGTCACCAGCCACAGGCTCAGGGACCCCCAGGCCACGTGCAATTCTGACCCACTGGCCACAAATCTGGAGGGGGGGTTCATGACCCCCATCAGGTTTAGGATTTTGCTAGGATAACTCACAGAGCTCAGGTAAGTGCTATACTCCTGCTTATAGTGTTATTATAAGGGATACGGATCAGGACCAGTCAGATGAGGAGCCACGTCGGGCAAGGTGTGGGAGGGACTTGAATACTCGGCTTCCGCGACCCCTCCCCTTGGAATCTGGGCAGGTCACCTCTGGCACAACAGGAAGCTCTTTGCCCAGCCTTGCGTCTGGCGTGAACCAGATTCCTCTCTCATCTGGTTCAGAGATGGCCATTTTTTCACTGTGTCCTCACATGGCCAAAGGGGTGAGGGAGCTCTGTGGGGTCTCTTTCATAAGGACACCATCACGTTCACGGAGGCTCCACCCTCAAGACCCTGTCACCTCCCAAAGGCCCCACTTCCTAAAACCATCACATTGAGAATTAGGATCTCAGCATAGGAACTGGGGGGGGGGAGGGGGGGCGGGCACGAACATTCGGACCATAGCAAGCTGGTATCATTGGCCCAAGGCCCCAGTCTGCTAATCACATGGGTGTTCTCTCTGGCTCGGCCAGCCCCCATCCTGAGCCATTTCATTAACATAAACTCAGGTGTCATCCAAGGAGGCCACCATGAATAACACACACTCCTATCAACTCAGAAAATCCCAAGAATTTAGAAGTTCCCTCCTGGGATGAGAACAAAGACCAGTCAGATTCTTTATGATACAATAGCTCAGATGCTGAGCGATTATGTATAATAGGGGGTGCACCTGAACGCAGCACCTAGATCTCAGATCCTGAGGGTAGCTCTCTAAATGCAGTCCAAGTCCATCTCGAGGCTCCAGGTGGCATCACCTTCAAAGAAACACACCCATTGCATAAAAACTATCAAAAGATATTCTGGGGCCCCTGGGCGGCTCAGTTGTTAAGCATCTGACTTTGGCTCAGGTCATGACCTCATGGTTCGTGAGTCCAAGCCCCACATTGAGTGAGCTCGAGCACCATTCAGGTGAACACGAGCCCTGCTTCGGGTGAACTTGACCTTTGCTTTGGGTGAGCCCCACTTCTCTCTCTCTTTCTCTACCCCTCCTGGGATACTTTCTCTCTCTCTCTCTGTCCCTTGTGCCCTCTCTCTTTCTCTCTCTCAAAAAAAAAAAGGGTATTCTGATCTGGGGCGCCTGGGTGGCTCAGTCGGTCGAACATCTGACTCTTGATTTCAGCTCAGGTCATCATCCCAGGGTTGCGGGATCAAACCCTGTGCCCAGCTCTGCACTGAGCATGGAGCCTGCTTAGGATTCTCTCTCTCCCTCTGTCCCTCTCCCCCACTCTCTCTCTCTCTCTCTCTCAAATTAAAAAAAGAAAGATATTCTGATCTATGCTATGGCTCTTAAAGAATATTGCACATTGGTGTTCCCTCACGTGCCCTTCCCATCTTTTGGCGTCTGGAATCCTCATCCCTGACAGCCTCCCCGGAGCTCCCGTTTCCTCCCCTGCCTCAGGAAACGAGCCGAGCTGCCAAAGACCGTGCCTCCAGTTTCATGAATGAGAAGAAGAAACTTTCCAGATGGTGATGTCAATGTAATGTTATGTGTCAATTTGACTGGCCACGGGGTGCCCGGATGAAACGTGATTTCTGGGAGTATCTGTGAGGGTGTTTCTGGGTGAGATTCGCATTTGAAGGTGTGGACTCAGGAAAGAAGATGGCCCTCTCCCGTGTGGGTGGGCCTCATCTGATCCACTGAGGGCCCGAACAGAGCGGAAGACGGAGGAAAGAGGGATTTGCTACTTTTTTCCTGACTCACTGCTTGAGCTGGAATATCACTTCTCATTTGATCTTCTATACCATCCGCTTTTCTGGGCCTCCAGCGTGTAGATGGCAGTTAGTGGGACTTCTCAGCCTCCATGTCACGTGAGCCAAATCCTCATTATATAAATCTCCTTTGAGATAGGTAGGTAGGTAGATAGATAGATCCTATTGGTTCTGTTTTTCTGGAGAACTCTACCTAATAAGCAAGCCTAACTTGGGTTTAAAGAAGACATTTGGTCCTGTCTCCTCTCTCCTCTGGTTGATTACAGCAATTTATGTTTGCATAGGGATCTGGAAGTCAAGGTGAGAAGCTCATTCAATGTGAGCTTTACAACACCCTCGGACCATCCACAGAGCGAATGCTACTCTCTTCTGCTATCATGAAGGAAAGACTTAGTGCATTGTGACCTGCCAGAAGTCACACAGCCAGCAGACCAGCCCACCCTCAGCCTGGGTCTTCTGATGCTGAGACCAGGGCGTTTCCAGAACACCACGCTGAGACTTCATAAGTAAAAACCCTGACCCAGAAACACCACAGGATCCTGTATTTATCTTTCGCTATTTACCAAAGTAGACGTTCTAGAGGTCTTTTTTTTTTTCCCCAGTGTAATTTGAAAGTTTGAACCAAAAGGGATTCTGAGAAACATTCAGTTGACAAGAAGCAGACAGCTCCTCCTCCTTCCCGCCCATTCGTCTGCTCCCTGAGCCCTCTGGACAACGGGAGAATTTAGTTTGAATGCCCGTTTCTAACAACTCGGTTTCCCAAGTTTCTGAGCAACCCAGGCACCCACTATTTGTCATCAAGAGGGTGACCACTGTGTCTGCCCAGCTTGGTCATGGACTGTGGCCTTCAGATGGGAGAAGATGCTTCCAGACTTTGCCTGGTCATTCTTCTCCACACCTTAACTCACCTGGAAACAGATGCAGCGAGAAGCATCTTTCTCTGCCCGGCGGTCTCCTCACAGATGTCTCCCGAAACATTTTTTCACCACACCTTTTTGCCTTCAAAAAGGGATCAACACACAGTCCCTGTCTGGGGAGCTGTGGTGCAGGGGAGTGTAGCAAGTTAAACCCAGTCTCCACCACTCACCGGGTAATCTTGGACGCGTTATTGGTCTCTCCCAGCTGTTTCTATGCCCACAAGGTAAAGGGCTTCTGTGCGACAGGGGACACGTCTGGGGGTCCTTCCCACTTGTTGATTTTCCTCAAGAAACCCTCCTGGGGGCAGACCCCACGCCCCAGCCTGCCACTGAATGACAGCATGCAGTGCCCCCAACAACCCTAGAAGTCCTCACCCCATTGGGACCCAGCCCTCCACTGAGCCGGCACCTGCCAGACCATGTCACGGGCAGCCACCACTCCCGTGTCCAGCTCAGACCAAGGTGAGCAGAGAAACTACTCCCCTTGCCCGCCTCCTCCCATGGTGACTGAGGCAGCGTGGGAATGGTTCCCCGGTTGCTCAGGTTCCCAGTAATCCTACAAGCCACACTGTTGTGCTTAACTTCCAGACAGAGGAGGAGGAATGGTGTGTGTCCTCTCATCCCCAGTTCCAACCACCCCCACCCCTGCTCCCTGCCCCGAGCCGGGGATTCCAAGCAGAAAGCAGACCCCTTCGGGCGCCCAGCTGGGATCAATTCGGCAGAGCCACACAGAATGTGAGAAGCCAATCACTTCAAAGCCAGGTTTGCACAACTGTGTCCATTCTTCCTCCAAGAAATTTCACACCTTGACACCAAGGAGCCGGTGTTTAAGAAAGAGGAATTTAAGGTAAGGTAGCATTTTCTCTTTTTTCCAAGTTTATTATTTATTTTGAAAGAGAGTGAGAGAGCATGAGCAGGGGAGGTGCAGAGGGAGGGAGGGAGGGAGAGAGAGAGCAAATCCAAAGCAGAATCCACGCTGTCAGCGCAGACCCCCCATGTGGGGCTTGAACTCATGAACCGTGAGATCACGACCTGAGCCGAAATCAAGAGTCGGACACTTAACTGACTGAGCCACACAGGCGCCCCCAAATAGCATTTTCAACTGTGGAGGGGTGCGTGAAAGAAAATCTGTGTGGCCAGTGGCCCCCTGAGATACGTGAAAGGGAGCCCCTTCCCCCAAAAAAGTGAACCTCTCATGACATTCAAACCCCAAGTCACCTTATCTCGAGAGGACTCGTTTAAAGTGGGTCAGTGAAAATGGCACATGCAACTACAGGTTAGCTTGCATTACCTGGCATACAGTGGTGCCCAATAAATGTTGGATGGATGGACGGATGGATGGATGAATGAATGAATGGATGGGTGGATGGGTGGACTGGTGAATGAATTATTCAATGCCCCCGTCACAAGCCAACATTCATTAAAGCCTTTCCATAATGATCTAGGTGTGGAAGAACTGTTTATGGAAAGGCAAGAACCCAATTTGCAAACCCTCCTGTTGGCTTCACAATAATTCATGCTCATCTGCGTCTAATAAAATATGGAAGCAATTTTACGGGAACATTTTGTGCCTTAGCGATTCATTTAACTATTTCCTCTGGGGGGCAAGTCATATATTCTCATCCAGATGTGTGGGGAGTTCCGTGAATAAATCTGCAAATATCAAGATGAGATGCTGCCCCCACCCCCACCCCTGGGAGCCTGAGTCTAACGAAATGGAAGCATAAACGTGGAGACCAACAGAAGCCATTCTGGCCTCCATTCCTCCTCACGGTGTCCAGGCCCAAAGCACCCCAGGCCCACCTGCTGCTGAAGTGACCGGAAACTGATAGAGGAGCCGAGTGCCCAGGTCACTTTCCTCAAAGAACTTTCCTCGGTCTACTGGCAGTGCCTTGGAGAGATGAGCCGCTCTCCACCCCATCAGCCCCCAACTGAGACACCAGGAAGGACACTCAGGTGCCACAGTGGCCACCATTGGCCCTTCTGACACCACGTACGCCCCATCACCGCGTCCCCTGTGTGAGCTGCCCCCAAGCCCCTTGCAGATTTAAGAACTTATGAATACAAATGAGTAACACCTGCCTGGAGCCGCCTATCAATCCGTTCACATCCTGATTTTCTGGGTCACCAATTTTTTTAATTAAACTTTTAATTTTGAGATAATTGTAGATTCACATGCAGTTGTAAGAAATAATATGGAGAGATCCCATGTCCCCTTTATTCCATTCTCCCCTCCTTCCTGCCTTATGGTAATATCTTGCAAAACTGTAGTGCAACACTGAGTTACCAATCTTCAAAAATGTAACATTGCATGCCTATTCTTAATGTACGATCAATCGATCGGAAGTGTATTTTCACCAGATCAAGACTCTTGACCCAACCCCTCACCCACTGCAAAACCTGCTTGATTTGACCACCCAATATTTGCCATTTTGGTAAAGGGCACTCCCAGCCCAGGAGAAAATTCGGAGTCTTCTCTCTCTCTTCTTTGCATTCCCCAACTCAAATCCAAACTAGCAGCCAGTCCTACGTGTATGGGCCAAAAAGTCCCGAATCCACCCACTCGTCACTCTCTCTACCACAAGGACCCTGCCATTAGCCACTGTCAATGCTCTTCAGCAGAACCAGCTACAGAGCTTGCAAGAGCCAGTGAAGAATGAACACCAGGAGCCCTTCGTTCAAAAATTATTAAGGATTTCAATATGGTGGCCACACAGTATTAAACCAAGTGCGAGGCCCCTCTCAGTGCAGAGCCCTGTGGACCACGCAGGTCCCACGGCCATGAAGCCCATGCTGTCCTTCAAGCTGTGGCCACCGGGAGCACACTGTGGATGAAACAAAATCGGGTCTGTTAATTTGATGCAACAGGGTGAGCACACACTACCAGGAACCCTAGGCCATCTCAGTTAGGACCTACTACAGGATGGAGGTTTAGATTTGGTGTGGGGGTGGGGGCTCAAGAAAGCAAGGTTTGCTCTGGATTGGATGCTCTCAGGTGTCAGAGGTAATGCTGTGACTGGGCATCTTAATTATTCTTTTCTGGAAGATGACAGAGATGGAGCAAAGCTAGAGCTGATGTTGATTTAAAAAAAAAAAGAGGGGGCGCGCCTGGATGCCTCCGTCGGTTAAGCGTCTGACTTCGGCTCAGGTCATGATCTTGCAGCTCGTGGGTTCGAGCCCCACATCGGGCTCTGTGCTGACAGCTCAGAGCCTGGAGCCTGAGTCTGATTCTGTCTCCCTCTCTCTCTCTCTGCCCCTCCCCTACTCACACTGTGTCTCTCTCAAAAATAAATACGTGTTAAAAAAAAATTATTTAAAAAAAAAAGAGTCACATTAGCCAGGACGGGGGATGTCTAGTTCATGTGGTGGTTTGGACCGTATCCACACGTTGTCTATGTTCAGACATGATTTTAGAGAGGTCTCGTTGCTCTCTTGATCCAACTGTGGCCTTGCCTGAGGTTGCTTAAAGTACCAGCAGCCTCTGCAGCGAGTTGAATTGCTCCCCCCCCTCCCCTGCAAAAAGATATGTCCAAGTCCTAACCCCCGGTACCTGTGAATGCGACCTTATCCAGAGGCACTGTCTCTGCAGATATGATTAAGGATCTCAAGAGAGTTGCATTTCCGGTGGGCTCTACATCCGATGGCTGGTGTCCTAAGAAGAGAACACAGAAACACAGAGCGGGGACCGTGTGAAGACAGAGACTGAAGAGGAACGACCACAGCCAAGGAAGAGCTGGAGCCATCAGAACCTCAAAGAGGCAAGGAAGGATCCTCCTCTAGAACTTTGGAGGGACCTCGGCTCTACCAACATCTTTTTTTTTTTTTAACTTTATTTATTTTGAGAGAGTAAGAGCGCGTGTGTGAGCGGGGGAGGCACAGAGAGAGAGGAAAAGGGAGAATTCCCAGTAGACTCTGCACTGTCAGCGCAGCGGCCAACACGGGGCTTGAACTCACAAACCGTGACACGATGACCTGAGCTGAAATCAAGAGTCAGACACTCGGCCGACTGAGCCCCCCAGGCGCCCCCGTTGATTTCAGAGTCCTGGCCTCCAGACCTCTGAGAGAGAAGGCATTTCTGTTTTAAGTCATCAAGTTTGTGGTAATCTGTTGCTGCAGGCCTGGACGATGAGTATAGTCTCTTATTGCAATTAGAAAAGACGTAGACCCCCCCGGGACCTGGGCCTGCCTCTCGCCATCCTCATGTGCACACTGCTTCTCCCGTGTCCCCCCACCCCCGGCTTCAGCCACGCCTTTCTCTTCATCCAACACACCGGCCCTTTGCACGTGCCGTCCCCACTATCTGGAATCCACTGCTTTGCTTTTTCCCTGGCTGATCCTTGTCATTATTCAGATCTCCATGCAGGTACCCCTCCTCTGGAAGACCTTCCTTAGTGTCCTTGGTTAAAAGAACACAGTCCCCCCCACACACCTGCCACTTGCCCTCCATCCTGTGGCGGGCTTACTTTTCCTCATGACCCTGCAATTCTCTTATTTATTTGTTCACATGTTTATGCTTTGTCTCCACCCTCCACGTGAAGCCTCCATGGGGTCAGGAGCATCTCTGCATGCCCAGCACCCAGGACAGCTTATTTTTATTGAACAAATGTAGGAGGCGGGCGCCTGGGTGGCTCAGTCGGTTAAGCATCCGACTTCGGCTCAGGTCATGATCTCGTGGTCCATGAGTTCGAGCCCTGCGTCAGGCTCTGTGCTGACAGCTCAGAGCCTGGAGCCTGCTTGGGTTCTGTGTCTCCCTCTCTCTCTGCCCCTCCCTCGCTCATGCTCTGTCTCTCAAAAAGTGAATAAAAACATTTAAAAAAAAAATTTTTTTTAAGTCATACAGCTCGTAAGTGATGGAGGCAGGATTGGAACCCAGATAGTCTGTCCCAGCCTCTGTGGGCTTAAACATCCTGCTTGACATACAGAAGACTTCAGGAAACGTCTAGGGGATGAGTGAATCTCCCTTCAAGAGTGGCCACGAGCCCTTTGCAGGTAACCTATCGGGTGGGAAGGAAAAGGGCCCAGGAAATTTCTCCCATACCTGTGTCTCAACTACCGAGCGGCCCCACTGTTCCTTCCAAGGCTCAGGGGACAAGTGAGGAAGAAACGAGTAGCATTGTGGAACGTTCTAGAACAACTCCAAGCCCCCCAAGTATGGGCTGCCTCCCAGGGTGTCCGGCACCCCTCTGCCCCCAAGTCCCTCTCTCAGCCACCTCCCTCCCCACCTTGGCCTGAGCTCCTGAGGGAAGGGATCTAGTGTTAACAGTGGTCCCCATGCCAGGCACCTCGGTGCTCCCAGGAAACCTGATCTCTGCATTTTGCCTCCTGCCCAGCAAGCCCAGCAAGTCCCGGAACAGGCCGGCACCAGGCACCCACGGGGCTTCTGTGGCCTGGGCCTTAGCCCACCTTTCTCCAGCCCTGGCTCTGAGGTGGGGGGAGGAGAAGGGTGCTGCCAGGAGGAGGAGGGAGGGGCCTTTTACTCGGTGCACTGGCACTTTCTGGCATGTTTCACATCATATCAGCATTCGTTCCATTGGTAAACAATCCCAGGAAGCAGAAATAAAGTGGGTGGATCAAGAAATAAATTTTTTAAAAAGGAGAGAGAGCCATAAGAAGGAAGCATTATCAGAAACGGGAATGTGCGCTCTGCCTGGGAAGAAAATGATAGGGGGGCAAGGTTGGAACCGAGCGAGCAAGGAAGCCGGAGAGAAGAAAATAAAGCTTTCACGGCAGCCAAGCCGGAGTCCCTTCCAGGAAGAGAAACTGCTCCCGGGGGCCCCCCTGGCCGGCGCCTCCACGGCCCTCAGCAATCCTTCCGGCTGCGAGCCTCGCGGTCACTGCCGGTTTATGATTCATAGGTCGGTGGTGATCTTTTATTTTCAGGTAAAAAAAAAAAGAAAGAAAAGAATAACTCTGGCAACCTCCCTTCCTCAGTGATGCCCTCAGTCCCTAGAATGCTGTAAACACAGTTTATGGCTGCAGCTTGGGTTTTTTTTTTGGGGGGGGGGGTTGTTGTTTTTTGTTTTGTTTTGTTTTAAGTCTTGGGAGCTTCTGTCTCCTGTTGGCTGCTGGCTACCAAGGAAGGTGAGCTCTCCAGCCGCCAGCAGGCCTCCCTCCTGAGGTGCCCGACGCAGCTCTGGTGACCTAACGGGAAGCATTTTCAGATAGATGATTCCATCTGCCTGGTCCACAGGAAAACTTCCTAGAAAAATATCTCCCAGCTTGTTCTGGATGTGAAAGAAGGTATTTCCCACATCACATAATTAGCACCCTCCACCCTCCGAGCAATCAGCATCCAGGAAAGAGAGTTCTGATTCATGAAACTTCCCTGGAGTTATAATTAGGGCTCTCTCCATCTCCTTTAAAATTGTATCTGTCCTGTACGTTACGCTTAACTATTCATCAAGCGGCTTCGCAAATATCATCTCGCAAATATCATCATACTGGCCTTCTCTTCAGTATTCTAGGGTGAAACTCACTCACAAAGCCTTCCTAATGTACCCCAGATCCTCCAGGAGGAAGGGGTGAAGCGTCGGTCAGATTCCAGGCCTGTCTGGACCCATTGTGCAACGTCACTGTCATCAGAGGGCTCGCACGTTTCTAATGCTCTCCTCTCTCCTTTGACCTCCCATCCTGAAGAACTGGGGAGTGACAGGACTCAGGCCTGGCCCCCTCCCATGCTGGGCTGGCCACCCTCTCTCTGATTTTCTCTCAAGAGGCAGCCAGGCCCCCCACCCGGGGCCAGATGGGTCCCAGGCACTGGGGGCTGATATGCTCTGTCTTGCTCTCTACTTCTCTGACCCCATCCTCCGGTGCTAATGGTTTTGAACAACTGGCCTTTGTCCCAAACCCCTGGACCTTAGGAAAGAGGGAGCTCCACGGGATCCAGCCCAGATCACTGGGATTTGGAACCCAAGTCAAGAGACATTTTCTTATTCAGGGACCATGTCAGGGAGGGGGAGGCTGACAAGGCCAGATGAGGGCGTTGCTGCATTTCCAGATGAGCCGACACATCCCCCGACACAGTCCATCAGGCCTCACGGCTGAGGAACCGCAAAGCTTGAGGCCAGCCCCCAGTGCCTCAGTCTGGGCTCCCCCAAAAGCAGAGCCTGTAACAAGGATCAAGTGCTGGTATTTCTCGGGGAAAGAGGGCCGAGGGAGCAAAGAGAATGGAACAGGTATCCTGGCTGGAATCGTGGGCTCCAAAAAGAATTTAAAGTCCTAACCCCCAGTAGCTCGAAATGTGGCCTTATTTGGAAATAGGGCGATTGCAGGTGTGATTCATTAAGATGAGGTCACCCCGGAGGAGGGTGGGCTGCTCGCTACAATAACTAGGGTCCTTCTAAGAACACAGCCATGTGAAGACAGAGACGCACAGGGAGAAGGCTCTGTGACAACATAGGCAGAGGTTGGAGAGATGCAGCCAAAGCCAAGGACGGTCAGCCAGCACCGGGAGCTGCAGGCGAAGGAGGAAGGGAGGCTTCTGAGGGAGCACAGCCTGGCCGACACGTTGATCGCGGACTTCTAGCTCCCAAACTGTAAGACAATACACTTCCGTTGTTTGAAGCCACCCAGTTTATGGCTCTTTGTTAGGGTAGCCCTCAGATACTGACAAGGCAGGGAAGAAGGAAAAGCTAATCACTGGTGATTACTCGGGTCACCACTAAAGGCCACCAGCGCTCAGTCCTCCCGGGACACCTGAGCAGCCATGGAGATGATGACTCACATTCATCTCTCCAAGACCAGGTACCGGTCATCCACACACTGGCTCCGGCGTCCAGCTGGGTGAATGTTGTCCCTAGGGGCAGCCCTGGCACATGGCAGGGCTGTCCCTGTGCATGGACTGAGCTCACGAGCCATTCATCAGGCTGCAGGTGACGTCAGAGGTGGATGAAGGGATACGGGGTGGAGCAGACACCGGGTTATGAGTCCTGACCCCATCATCCCTCCACAGCACTGCTTTTCTGCATGAGAGACAGGCCAAGTTCAAGGTGAAAACCGAAAGCCACCCACACAGGCTTACCATTAATGCATGCACTTTGGGACCTCTTATTTCAGATATACGCATGGATTAACTTGTCAAAATTTTATCAGAGGGAAAAAGAAGGAAGAGGAGAAAGAAGAGGAAAGTCAATGTTGTCATTGTCATTTTACAGGTAAGGAACCTGGGGTGCAGAGAGGTTCAGTGATGTTTTCCTGGGCGGCACAGCTAATAAACATCCCCACACTAATTCATACTAAGCCCATCTGACTCCCGAAGCCCACAGTCTTGAACGCAGAGGAGTTTCCTCTTAAAATGTAAGAACCCACTGTCACAAAGTACATCTGATCTTTTAAAGCGAGAACCGAGAACCGGGAAGGAAGCTGGTGGAAACATTGTCCATATTCATGATATGTGGTTAAAAAAAAAAAAAAAAGATTTATTTGTTCGTAGAAATTTCATAACGCTGGCCATGGATTCATGTGATTTAGGGGTCTGTGGGTCTAAAGCAAATGGGCACAGGTTCCCGACACTGATACCTTTACTCTTGCTTTGTAAACCAGGATGGAGATTTCTAATTTTTGCTCATAAGAAATTTCAGGGTAACGTTAACTGCCATAATGAACAAGCTGTATCATGGCTCAAAAACAATGACTCCCCTTGGCAGTTTATGTCTTGTTTGCGTAGAGTCCAGAATGGGGGTCTGGGGTCATGGGTGGTGCTCCTCTATGTGGTGATTCTGTGGCCCAGAGGACTTCCATCTGTGGCTCCCCCGAGGTCACCATTCTTGTCTGCACCAACCCAACCCAACCCAAACCAACCCAAAGTACATCTGGTTCTGAATAGGGTGACCATATAGCATATCTCCCAAATCCAGACACTTTGGGAGTGAAAAGGGGTGTTATTAAGAATTAGGCCACGGGGCACCTGGGTGGCTCAGTCGATTGAGCGTCCGATCTCAACTCAGGTCATGATCTCGAGGTTTGAAAGTTCACAAGCCTCACATCGGGCTTGCTGCTGTCAGCCTGTCAGGGCAGAGCCCGCTTCGGATCCTCTGTCCCCCCTCTCTGTCCCTCCCCCACTTGTGCTCTCCCAAAAATAAATGTTAAGAAAAAAAAAAAAGAATTAGGCCAAGACAACAGGTGTAATGGAGTCTGCACAAACTGAGACATATGGTCTCCCTACCTCTTAACTACCTGGATCTGGAAATGACCCATCTCACTCCCCTTCACAAGGTATTATGATTATTTTGTGGGACAAATCACACCAAAACAGCGGCTTAAGAGACAACGGATCATTTTTTTGCTCGAAAATGCAGGGTAATCTGGGATCAGCTGGGTGGTTTTGCTCAAGGTCTTGCTGGGGGTGCAGTCGCGGGGCGGGGGCGGGAGGTGGGTCGTCGAGAAGGCTTGTGCCCCTTCGTGTCTGGTGCAGAGCTGGGAAGACGCCACGGGGCCACGTGAGCCTTTATCTCCATGCCATCTCTCCAGCACGACAGGGCCCGGACAGCCCAACTCATGCCAGGCGGCCCAGGGCTGCAAATAACACCTGTCGCAAGAGAGAGCCAGGCAGAAGCTGCGTCACCTTCTGTGTGCCAGCCTTGGAAGTCATATGACATCGCCTCTACTTCCTCTGCTGGGTGAGGCTGTCACAAAGACCTTCCCCCAGTTCAAGGGGAGAAACAAAGATTCCACTTCTTGATGAAAGAGCAGCAAAGAACGGAGGAGACCAGAAATAGCGTTGACATCATTGTTTGGAAATTACAACCTGTCACACGTGGTCCTACCAAAGTCTAAGGGGTGGGGCACTGCTAGGAAACAGAGATTGGCTGGGCAGTCTCAGGGGGGCTTATAAACAACAGAAACTCATTTCTCACCATTCTAGAGGCTGGGGTGATCCAAGATCACGGTGCCAGCCTGCTCTCTGGTTCTCAGACCCCATGATGCCTTCTCGCTGTGTCCTCGAGCAAGCTCTTTGGGGTCTTTTCTCTAAAGGCACTAATGCCGTTCATGAGGACTCCACCCTCATGACCTAACCACCTCCCAAAGGCCTCTCCTCCTCACGGCATCACCTCAGGGGTTAGGATTTCAACAGATGAATTTGAGCAAGAGGTGGGGGCACGGACATTCAGTCCATAGCACCAGCCCAACTCTGAAGTCTGGAAGAGCGCAGTGTTGCAGCCCACACTGGCCGTCTTTGCCAAAGCGGCCCAGACAGGATGACCTAGGAAGGAGCAGGGGTGGGGCAGGTTAGCCTGGGCCCCAGAAGCACATTCTTCCCTGGAGTCAGTCTGGGCAACGCCTGGCCTCCTATGGGATGAAGAACCCAAAAAAGCTACAGATGACGCCCCGCTCTGTCTGAGCTGAGTATTCTGTGTTAGCCAACACAAGGCTGGCAGCTGACGGTTAGCCCATTAGAAAGATTTTTTGAAGAAAAAAAAAAAAAAACAATGATATTGTCGGTGGCTGGAAGTTATTATTAAATGAATCTCTTTGCAAATGAATCATGGGAACATTTTGAAATTTCACTTGAAAGGAAACCAACCATTTCTGCTTTCCAATTCTATTAGGATCCCATGGAATCCTGGCAAGGCTCGAAGTGTGCTTTTTCAGCGCAAAGGCGTACTAGACCGTAAGTTGAGAGAAACAGTTCCTAGAAGGTTCTAGAAGGACCCACTAAGTGCACATCCAGGAGTCCTCCTAGGCAGCTAGTCAGGGCTTTTTATCCAGCCTCAGCATATGGCAGTCACTTATCATCCGTGTCTGCTCCTTTGAAGGCCAAATCACATCTCGTCTCACTTAGCTGACATGGTTTCTGTGATGGTTAACGTTATGTATCAACCTGACTGGATCACAGGTGAGATTATAGATACAGATATAGATATAGATATAGATATAGATATAGGTATAGGTATAGGTATAGGTATAGGTATAGGTATAGGTATAGGTATAGATAGATATACAGATATATAGATAGGGATAGGGATATAGATACAGATATCGCCTACCTGCTCTGGTTCTCTGGAGAACCTGACTAATACAGTTTCCTTTTTGTGCCTGAAAACTCCTCCTTTTCAAGAGATTTTGTTCCCCTTTCCCCTCAACGTGCCATCACTATTCTGTAAACATTACAAGGTGAGAAGCAATTAATTCAACTGCAAGAAACAGGGAATTCCTACTTGGAGATCAGATGTTTGCCCTCTTTTTTAACTGGAAGTTTCTACAGAGGGAACCACTTGAGCTTCGTTGATGTAAAAATGACAATGCCGTCCCAGGTTTCTGATTTACTCCATGAAAAGGTCTGACACGTGGCCCATGGTTCTGGACACAAGAGTTCTCACCTGCAAACCCGAGTCTGTCCTGAATCACCTGCATTCTAATGAGAATGTCCCGTCCTGGTGGATCGCTGCATGAAAGTACAAAAAAACCTCAATTTTCCTCATGAGGCCCCAGGATGACAGCTTTCTCATTAACATTTTCCTCAGGCCTAGCTTAAATGAGAGTCACTCCGCTCCGAAACGGAGAGGTCCTCAACTCCTGACAGGTGGAGCCTTCCCCTCGCTCCCCCACAGGGGTTCTGTGCCCTCCTGCCATCTCCAGCAGGTCACAGACAGTGGAGGGTGGCCCCACAGGACTTCCAAGAGCCGCCTATGAGTGTCTAATCCCAGCTCCTTGCTCAGCGACACCACGCTGGTAGCTTGGAACCAGCCATACCATTCCTGGGAAGCCCGTTGGCCTGAGACCACAAAACTGCACACGAGAGGAATAAGGACATCCCCGGTCTCCGGAAAGTTCCGACTCACTACCTCTGGGACTCCAGGAAACCAGCCTTCATGGCCCCATGTCACGGGCAGGTGGGCCAATACCCTTCTCCTTAAGGTGTCCTCACCCTCGCTGTTCCACACAAGCCTACATGGCTCCCCAAGACGGGACCAGCTAGACCCCGGGGCACTCAAGGGTATGGTCCCATACCCACACTCTGTTCCCACGTAGTCCCCAGTGTGCTGGAGGCTTTTTCTTTCTCACTTTTTCTTTCTCAGGTATGGTCCCAGTACAGAGTGGCCTCTTTGATTTTACCAACAGAACCTTGTTTCCTAGATGCCGTGAGACCCAGGAAGGCCCGGCCTGTAGGCTGCACCTGCAGTGGGTCTATGCAGGGGCATGCCAGAGCGGAAGGTGCAGGGAGGTCACCTTGCTGAGTTAGACCGGAAGGGCAGGGGCAGGTGAACCGGCTCACGACGGAGGGCATCATCACATGTCTCAGTCCAGGCTCCCGACCCCCATCAGCACAGCCCCACACAAGACCCCACTTCTGTCTGTCTGTGAGCCCCACCTCACCCCTTCCACGGACAACCTCCTGGTGGGTTCCACATATGCACTTTTATTCACGGGCATGCAGAAACACCTGTGTTGTTGCCCATGGTGATGGACCTTCTGGTCCTTCCTGTTTTTAGGCGACACGAGGCTTGGAGATACTGCTGTGTGTATGTCCAACCCATCACCCCTGAGTGCTGCACAACATCCTGAGGTGTGTTTCTGACCATCTTGCATCTGGGGCATCTCCCTCCTTGTGCGTAAATGCCAGTGCAAGGAGCATCCTGGGACGCACTCTCTTAGGGACCGGCGCAAACTGTCCTGGCACAGCGAGCATCTTCTGTGTGCCAGGTTCCCTGGGTGTGCCATCTCAGGTACATCCTCCACGGACGCAGAGGTGTCCCTTTTTCACCTGCCAGTGGTGGGAATGATCGACCCAGGCTGATGGTTGGGTGAGGACATGGCTGGGAGGGTTTCGAGATGCTGTTCTGTGTCAGAACTCAGTAATTCCGGGAAGCCACCTCGAAGAGGATGTACACGGACTGATGATAGACCAGGGATCACCTGAGAGACTGTGTACCAAGAGTAGACCTTTCCCCCGCCAAGTCCCACACCATCCTTAGCCAGGTGACAATTCGAAACATTTCTCTTTAGGGAAAGCTGAGTGACATTGGGTCCCTAACTAATGAGCCAGCTCACCCTCCAGTGGAAGCCTCCTGTTGTTGAGAAAATGGGGGTGCCTGTAAGAGCGACAAGCTAGAAGGGATGGGAACCCAAGCTGGGGAGGGGGGGCAGCTAGCTTCACAGCCAGAAGGGAGAAGGCACGATTCTTCCACCTCGACAGCAGGAATGCAGAGAGGTGCAGGCGGGGGCAGGTAGGGAGCTCACTCTGCTGGCTTGGAATTTCTCGATGAAGTCAGATGTGGCTCCACAGAGCAGAAGGGAGGGAGGGCGGGAGCGAGGGCGGCTCCGGGAGAAGAGGAGAGGAGGTATGAAGTCGTCTGTGCAGAGAGTGGGAGTAGAGTGGGAGAGAGTGGGCTGCCGGGAGCACCCCTAGGTCCGTGAGCATGAATTTACAATGGAAGGAGTCTCACTGATCGAGTGCTTCCTCCCCCTCCCCCAGCCCCCTGGGGGATGCTGGGTTGGGGAGGGGGGCAGGTGCAGGTGCAGGTGCAAGAGCAGAAGACAGCCGAGGGCGAGGGCGGTGATCACACAGGAGCAAGAGTGAGGAGGGCAGTGTTTCAGGGAGACTGTGACGCGAGCCCTGGACGGCGGGAGGAGCTGCCTGGGCAGGTGCCGGGACGGTGAGGTTCCTCGAAGCCTTCCTCCCACAAGGGGGCAGGGTCCCTGATCGCAGCGTGTTGGCGGAGATCGCTGGAGGTGAGCAAGTGGAGGTAGAGAGAAGCCACGGAGGAGTATGGCCATCTGTAGGGCCGTCGGGAAGAGAGCAGGTGGAGCAGGGAGGAAACAGCAGGAGCGGAGGTCTTTGGTGACCACACGGCCAGCGGACGGTAGCCACCAGGAAGGGCGGCAGGTGATACGGCTGGGTCTAGAACAAGAAGGGAAGAGACACGTCTTAGAAGCGACCTTGGCAAGCATGGAGGAGGCTGACCCCAACCTTAGATTTGGGGGCTTGTGGAGCGTCAGAGAAGAAAGCCTACCCCACCTCCCACCCCTCCACCCCCTCCCGTGGAGGGCAGCAGGGGAAGCAGTGAACCTGGTAAGAGCGAGGAGAACCTTCCCAGAAGAGGTCGAGGCCCGAGGCTCGGGGAGTCTGCTGGCTGCACATGGCGACATCAGTCTAGCCGGGAAAGGTGAGCGGGACAGAGATGAGAACATGCCTTGAGTCAGATTAGAGAAGCCACAGGTCTGGAAGGAGGGTCTGCGGCGCCGCGGGGCTTGGTCCCTTGCAGGTGGCCGAATTAACAGGGGAAGCAAAGCATGATGGGACTAGCCCTCCAGGACCCTCCACCCACACCCCACACACATAATCACGCCAAGCCCTGGGTTTGAATATTGCCGGAGCTTCAGGCAACTGCTGGGGTGACAGCTCCCCCTGGTGGCTGAGGCAAGAAGTTCTACAGAGAGCATCCCCAAACTTGCAGCTGGAGACCCCGAGGCAACGGGTCCCCAAGTGCCTGCAGCTGAGGGAGTGGGGCAGTGCTAACAACGAGGCCCAGGTGCACAACCCATTCCTTTCCCATTTGTTACCTGTGGGAAGATTCCAGCCCAATAAATTCACTGTCCGGAATAAAACCCAAGAATCCCCCAATCTCCGAATGTGTCTCTTCTGCCCGGTGTATTATCTGTACACGAGTGGCTTAAAACCTGTTACCCTTGAGGGGCGCCTGGGTGCCTCAGTCAGTTGGGCGTCTGACTTCGGCTCAGGTCATGATCTCAGGATTCGTGAGTTCAAGCCCCGCGTCGGGCTCTGTGCTGACAGCTCAGAGCCTGGAGCCCGTTTCCGATTCTGTGTCTCCCTCTCTCTGTGCCCCTCCCCAGCTTGCACACTCTCTTTCTGTCTCTCTCTCTCTCTCTCTCTCTCTCTCTCTCTCTCGAAAATAAATAAAACATTTAAAAAATTTAAAAAAACCTGTTACCCTTGAGAAAGAAAATGTATCGCCCTCCGATGGTAGGAGTTTTCATTTAGGAACGCTCTTGATTGAATAGACGTGAGTGTGGGGCACCAGCATCGGAATTTCCCTCCAACATTTTCTTACAAATATGTATTTTCTTTTTTTTTTAATTTTTTTTTCAACGTTTTTATTTATTTTTGGGACAGAGAGAGACAGAGCATGAACGGGGGAGGGGCAGAGAGAGAGGGAGACACAGAATCGGAAACAGGCTCCAGGCTCTGAGCCATCCGCCCAGAGCCCGACGCGGGGCTCGAACTCACGGACCGCGAGATCGTGACCTGGCTGAAGTCGGACGCTTAACCGACTGTGCCACCCAGGCGCCCCACAAATATGTATTTTCAAACTTAATGGAAGATCAGAAGAATTTTACTGACCTTCCGTTCCTCTGTCCATCCAACAAGCTGTCTTATTTTTTGATGCATTTCACAATGGGTTGTGAGGTCAGTACATTTCACCCGTAAATACTTCAGCACAAATGTTATTAACTAGACACCAATACTTGTTTCCAGTCTGTTTCCCCCACCCCCCAACGCTTTGAAGCAAAATATCCATAAAATCACAACCCCAAGGGTACCATTCAACAGACTTTGACAAATACATACACCTCTGTAACCCATATTCCCATCAGGACAGAACAGTAGCATCACCCCAGAAAGGTCCCTCCTGCCTCTTCCCTCTGAACCTACCACTCCTCTATCCCAGGCATGTTCTGATTGCTCTCATCACAGATTAGTGTTTGCCTGTTCTAGAACCTACTATAAATAGAATTATAAGGTACAGACTCCTTGGCACAGTAGCACCGGAATTTCCAAAGTGGCCCAGGTGATACTAATGGGCCAGCAGGGCTAGGAACATCTTCCCTGCGTTACAAATGAGAAAACTGAGGCTCAAACTGATTTTTTTTGGGGGGGGGGGTGTTAGGTCACAGTTAACTGGCTATAGATGCAGACTAGAATTCAGGTCTCCTTGCTGATAGCCCTCTGTTTACTGTGCAAACAGGGGCCACTAGTGGTTCTCAAACTTCAGCATCCGTCAGAATCCCTGGAGGGCTGGGTAGATTCCATCGGACTGGGGTGGGGCCCAAGAATCTGATTTCTAACAAGTTCCCAGGTAACAATGATGCTGCTGGCCCAGGGACCACACTTAAGAACCACTGTTCTGAAAGCCAGGTGTAAGATATATTATTGGAAACCGAGGGTGTCATTTCTACAGCTGGCCAAAATGGGTGAGTGTCATGACAACTAAGAGCTGGGGGCAGGGCATGAAATACTGATGGTGGCCACATTACAGGGTGGGGGGGGTGTCCTCATCCCAAGCTGGCTTTGTTTCTTTTTTTTAATGTTTATTTTTTGAGAGGCCTTGCACGTGAGTGGGAGAGGGGGAGACAGAGGATCCAGAGTGGGCTCTGTCCTGAGACCAGAGAGGCTGATGCGGTGCTTGAACTCACAAACCATAAGATCGTGACCTGAACCGAAGTCAGATGCTTAACCAAGCTGGCTTTCTTAAGATCTTCCCCAAGGTCTGTATTCAGCAGTCACTCTAAGGACTTATTTTTGTGTGTTTCAGCAAAAGTGCCCCCATTTCACATCATTTTCTCTTTAATGGGGAGAAGTCCTCCTCTCTCCTGGTTGAATCATTTTTATGAGTGCCTCAGCTGATGCCAGGGCCCCTCTTCCCTCCAGCTGAGTTTATCTGGTCATTTTCAAGACCCACTACTACTTCCAAAGTCTGAGGGCAGCCTGGACGAAGCTACCCTCCAGGACAGAACCCCCACACACTTTTAGGAGGTGCTTTTAAGGCAACACGCCATATAATTTTGTTTTAATTTTTTTAGTGTTTATTTTTGAGAGAGAGACAGAGACAGAGCACAAGCAGGCAATGGGCAGAGAGAGAGGGAGACACAGAATCCGAAGCAGGCTCCAGGCTCTGAGCTGTCAGCACGGAGCCTGACGCGGGGCTCGAACCCATGAACTGCGACGTCATGACCTGAGCTGAAGTCGGACGCTTAACCGAGCCACCCAGGTGCCCCCACACCTGGGGGCATATATGCATATGAAAGCATATGAAGCATATGAAAGCAAATGAGGTTTGAGAATCTCTGCTTCAGCAGATTCCAGAAAACAGGGGCTATGGAGTCTCAAGGAACAGTGTGTCCTGTGAGGAAAACTCACATCCTTTTCCTGCAACCTTTAAATTATTGAAAAGAAACATAAAAACAACTCCAGGGGTTTTTTTGCATTTGTATTTTGTGACTTATTTTGCATATTGGTCTTAATATCTTATAATAACTTGCTTATTTTCTTTAAAATACGTGAATTTATCTATTTGCTGTAATTTTAAAGTGATTTTTATAACATTCTGGGATGAGCATTCTTTTTCCTTAAGGAACACATTTTCAATGTTATAATGAAAGCCAGCTGAAATATACAATTCTGCATATAGAAAATTACCTTAGAGACAAATTTTCAATATCTTTTACTTCTAAATGAGTTGCATTGTTATTAAAAAGTAACCTTATTCAATTGTGTTTATTTCCTTATTTTACACTCCCCCTCATTCCATATAGATGTGAGACAACCCTAGAAAGAACACATATGATAAAATAAAAATTTTTTAACTAAGACTGGACCTTAAAAGTACGAACTCAAGGGGTGCCTGGGTGGCTCAGTCAGTTGGGCGCCCGACTTTAGCTCAGGGCATGATCTCATGGTCTGTGGGTTCAAGCCCCGCATCAGCTCTGTGCTGACAGCTCAGAGCCTGGAGCCTGCTTCGGATTCTGTTTCCCTCTCTCTCTGTCCCTCTCCCACTCATGCTCTGTCTCTCTCCGTCTCTCAAAAATGAATAAATGTTTTAAAAAAATTAAAAGTAGGAAGTCAATGTGGGGGAAAGTAAAAACACAAATATGCAGGTCCTCCAGACCCAAGTGGTTAATGGACTATAGTTGAGTTTCTAATTTGACTCTGAGCTCCCTGGCAGCTAAAGAGAAAAAAGACGCTGCACAACCTTTTCATCATTTTCATTTTTGGGGAAAAGGAAGCATGTTCATTTCCTCAGGGAAAGCAGAGCTTTTCCCAGGATTTAGCAAAAGATGAGATTCATCAGTAACATCCATCGCCACACAGTACAATTCTTTTATTTTGATGAGAACTTTTTTTTAAGTTTTATTTATTTTATTTATTCCTTAAAAACAGGAATCTCGACACCTAGCATGGGGCTCAAACTCACAACCCCAAGATCAAGAGTCACACCCTCCTCTGTCTGAGCCAGCTGGGCACCCAAGGTGAAACTGATTAGGATGGAGGGAGCATTGCATGATATAATGGATCATGCCCTTGACGTTCCTAGAGCAGAGAACAAAACTCCTCTGACACCATCAAAGGTAAGCTAGCCACATCGTTTTCCATAATTCTCATCTAAAGTCCTTAGAATCAGCCCTGTGTGTATATAACGCTACACTTAAAAGTCTCTCTTTGGGACATCTGTGTGGCTCAGTCGGTTAAGTGTCCGACTTCGGCTCAGGTCATGATCTCACAGTTCATGGGTTTAAGCCCCACGTCAGGCTCTGTGCTGACAGCACAGAGCCTGGAGCCTGCTTCAGATTCTGTATCTCCCTCTCTTTCTGTCTCTCAAAGATAAATAAACATTTTTTAAAAAATTTAAGTCTCTCTTTATAACCAATCAAAGTGTTTTGAGACATTAAACTGTTGATACATCAACTCTTCTCAAATTTATACTCTCCTAGCTCCTGGCTTATATATTCAGTGCCTCCCATACATCTTCGCTTGGAGTCTAATGGACATTTTATCATTTTTGTTAATGTTTGTTTCTTTTAAGAGAGACAGAGAGGGGGTGGGAGAGAGAGAGAGAGAGAGAGAGAGAGAGAGAGAGAGAGAGAGAATCCCAAGCAGGCTCCACACATAGCACAGAGACTGACACGGGGCTTGGTCTCATGACTGTGAGATCATGACCTGAGCTGAAATCGAGAGTCATATTCTTAATCATCTGAGTCACCCAGGAGCCCCTAATGGACATTTTAAATTTAACATGACCAAAACTCCAACTCTTCCCCCCAAAACTGGCTGCATCTACAACCTCCCACTCTTCATTGATGGCAATTCCATCCTCCTATTTGAGGATGCCAAAAGCCTTGAATCCCTCCCATCCCTCATCTGATCCGTCAGGAAATCTCATGGTTCCACCTTCACAGTACATCCAGAATCTGACCATCTTCTCACCACCTCTGCTGTCACCGCCACACATGAGCCACCAATAATACTCACCTGCGGTACCCAGTTGCCTCTTTTTAAAGTGTCTTTGTTTATTTTGAGAGAAAGAGTACGTGGGGAAGAGGGGCAGACAGAGGGGGAGAGAGAATCCCAAGCAGGCTCGGTGCTGTCAGTGCGGAGCCCGAAGCAGGGCTCAAACTCCCAAACCGTGAGATCATGACCTGAACCGAAATCGAGTCAAGCGCTTAACTGACGGGGCCACCCTGGCGCCCCTAGAAAAGAGGTTCTTAATCTATTTCTGTGGTGTTCTAGAAGACTATGAAATTACTTTCAAACTTTTTCCAAGGAGGGTCCCTATAGCTTGCACCAGGTTGTCAAAAGATACCTCTAAAACAGATCAAGAACAACTGATTCAGGAAGAAGGGAAGTTTGGGCAGGTCAGGTTGAAGGCCAGAACCCACAGCTGGTATTAATTAGGGACTAAAGGCTAGCAGGTGAGTCCCTTCACCTCGCTTCCTCAGGATCCTCACCTATGCATTGGGCTTGCAGTGGGGATCAACCTGGCAGGTGCTCTCTACACTGGCAAGCACTCACTTAGGAGAGCTGAGCTGGCCAAGGAAGGGTGTGCCTCGCTCACCTGCACAGCCAGCGCGCCATCTAGTGGGCACAGCGGGCACTCCAGACAGCTGGCACACCTCTGGCCCTCCTGGGTCCCAGGCAGCAGCTGGCTGGGAAGGTTTAAGGGGCTCCAAGTCTGTGCAAACCGTAGAGCAAGACAGGCCTTTTGCCTTCCCTGCAGAGCAGAGGGGAACTATAGGGGTAGGCTTCCTGGGACAATCTTTCTGTCCACCCGTATCTCTCTGGTTCACAGGGATAGGACTGGGCAAGAGAAGTGAGGGAGGAAATTGACTCAGCACAAAACTTAAGGGAATGCCAAACGATTCAGTAATCAAGTTATCTTCCTGCAATGTTTTAGAAAATCTAATGCAAAAAGGATCTATGATGAACAAAATAGCAAATGCTCAAATATAGACAGGATCGATTTTCCCGATCTTTCTATCCATCTCAGGCTTCGGTAGTGCTCCCAGGGCATGTTACGGATCCTGTGCCTCATCAGCTTGGTCTTAGGAGAGCCCCAGAGGGTCAAAAGGCCCCTGCCTGCTGCACCAGCCAGGTGACCAGGCTGAGCCAGAGCCTGGATCCCACAGCATACCATAACCAACAAATGCATGACCCTTGGGCACCTGGATGGCTCAGTTGGTTAAGAGTCTGACTTCGACTCAGGTCATGATCTCACAGTTCGTGCGTTCGAGCCCCACGTCAGACTCTGTGCTGACAGCTCAGAGCCTGGAGCCTGCTTCAGATTCTGTGTCTCCTTCTCTCCCTGCCCTTCCCTTGCTTGTACTCTCTCTCTCTCCCTCAAAATAAATAAACATTAAAAAAATTTTTTTTTAATTAAAAAAAAATTGTATGACCCTGGAGAAAATGGCAAATTTCAGCCCCAAAGGGGACTCTTCATTTAGATGGGGAAGGAGACTGATTCAAATTCTTTCTTCATGGGGTGCCTGGGAGGCTCAGTTGGTTAAGCGTCTGACTCTTGAATTCAGCTCAGGTCATGATCTCAGGGTTGTGGGATCGAGCCGCACATCATCGAGCCCCACCATATTGGGCTCCACGTGGAGCCTGCTTAAGATCCTCTGTCTCCCTCTCTCTCTGCCTCTTCCTCTCCCCTGCCCCCCCTCTCTCTATAAAAAAAAAAAAAAAGAGAGACAAAAGATCTCTCTTGAGTGATGGAGGGAGACACAGAACTAGGGGCTGACCCTGCCTTCAAGGGGCCCACTATCTTTTAGCTGAGACCATGCATGGACTGGAGAGCAGAATATGAGAAGATTATCCGGTTAGACTTTGAAATAACAACAGAGTAACACTTTACTGTAGCAAAGTGACAGGATGACCCCTGAGGACTTTCCCTGCCCCGAGATTCTCGGTGTCTCCACAGATAAGTCATTGCACAGAGTTAACACTCATGGACTTGGTGTCCTTCACCCACTCCACAGAGGCGCAGCCAGGGTGGTAGCATTTCTCTCCAAGGCAAACAGAGCCGCCTCCTTATCTGTCTGTGTTTACTGATGATGTCACATCCGTCCGGGTGTCCTGATCCATGTGACTCAAGGGTGAGCTGCTGGTTAAGGTGAATCATACCTTGACCCACCCAACCAGGCAAGAATCTGGCTCCAGGAGGGACCCAGTCACTGGAGGACTAAGCTGGATGAAACCCTGCAGATGAATCAGAGCGTCTGACACAAGGAATGTCAGCGAAGGGGCATCCCATTTCCCTGTGGCAGCTTCTGTCAATGCCACGTGTGTAAAGCTCCCAGTATCTCATTGCAAAGTCAGGCCAGGAACAATGTTTTCAAAAGGCAGAGAGGGGAGAGGGGCATGGCATGGAAAGCTGGGCCAAACCGGGTTGGAAAGAATCAGGTCACTGAGACCTGAGATTTGAGTGTGGGCCCAAATGCCAGCAGCCTGCCCCACTTCTTCCAAAGTCATTTTCTCCAAATGGTGGCTTGGGAGCCACAGGGGGGCCCCAGGTCAGACTCTTAATGAACCGAACCACCCAGGTGCCCAAGGTTCAGGCAACTGTTGGTTATGGTATGCCGCTGGACCCCAGGCTCTGGCTCAGCCTGGTTATCTGGTCGCCTTCTCTACTATCACTACTGCTAAAGATCAGTGATTTGGTTGGCTGGGTGGGCCAGCAAAACAAGTGACAAATCAGAAAGTGTTCACTCTTCAAAAAGTAATAGTAATAATAAAACTTGAAATACGCCTGCAAGGTAGTTGTACAGCCCTCGAGGGGTGTGGAAATTCCGTGTGACTTTGCAACCAGGCTCTGGAGCCTGAGGTGGGGGGTGAAAGAGTAGGCTGGCCCATCCCAGGGTGAGCCGCATTCTGTTGACAGTGAAAGGGAATGATCTGGAGATCAAAGGCAGCTGTGAAGGGGACCGGGTGGGCAAGCCGCAGCCTCAGAATAGGGACGCATGTCCTTCCCTCTGCCTCCACTAAGACAGCTCCAGCCGGGCCTCCTCCTGGCCAGCAGCCCTAGCACCGGGGACTTCCTGGTCTACGCAACTGATTCTCCCTCCTGTGTATTCGGTGGGGAGCCTGGCGAGGTCGCTGCATCTCTGGAGAAGCGCCGTAAGGGAAAGCATGGCCCTCACCGCCCTCAGGGTCCCCTGGAATACTGTCTGCCCCCATTCCTATTGATTAGGACACACAGGTCCAAGAACGTGACGTGACTTGCTCCAAGCCACACAGTATCCGTTATCACTGACACTAGAAACTAACCTTCCCGCCTGTTGGGCACACTGTTGTTACCCCCTATCACATTCCAATAGCAGCGGGAGACCCTGGCCGCCAAGTCGCAACGGGGACAGGCCCAGGAGCCCAGGTCTACCCTGAGGTCAGGCTTACTACAGCCTTACGCTACAAGGCATGAATTCTGCTCCTCTTTCCCAGCTGCCATTTCTACCCAGGGAAAGGAGTATGGCGTCTGCCTTCAAGAGTCTACTCAATAGCCCAACAGCCAGATCAAGCAGAATAAAAGGAAATGCAGACCCCCAGATATCTTGTCTGCTTAATATCAAAGAACCAAATGTTTTACGACCCAAGGATCTTTGAATGATACTTTGCACCAAAATCCCATCTCCTTCTGTGTTTGGAAGAAAGCCACCGATACAGAGGGAATCTTCCAAGAGTTATGAACTCAATTATAGGCCAAGAGATGGATCACCTTTTTAGCTAATAATAACACGCGAATACTTTTCTTTTTGTGGCCTCCGGGGATATTGTCATTGTCGTTGCTTTGTGGGAGCAATGACTGCCTTAAAAGCAAAGTGGATGATTTATCTCTAGAAGGCTTTTATTTGCCAACTTTGAAAAATGATTCAGAAATGTATTTCTTGGAAAGTGGGTGTAAAATCACGTTCTTTGATTAAAGTAAAAGTACTTTTAAAAAGTGGCTTAAGGATGTAAATTCACAGACAATTTTCTAGGATTTTCCAGGAGAGTCCCGATTTTAATATTTCCTGCTTTGGTCTCCATAATCATATTCTTATTTGGCAGTCCCCAGATCTTTCGGCTTTATTTCTAAAATATGGTCATCCTCCAAATGAAGACATTTAAATGTATCAAAAGTTTCAAGAAGCGCTTTCTCATCTTTTGGATTTTTCGTGTGAAGATTCGTTATGTTTGCATATGTTGACTTCAACACAATCACAAATTTTCCCAACTTTTATATTATTTTTTAAAATTGTTTTTAGCATTTATTTATTTTTGAGAGAGAAGGAAAGACAGAGTGTCAGCAGGGGCAGGGGAGGGGCAGAGAGAGAGGGAGACGCAGAATCTGAAGCCGGCTCCAGGCTCCACGCTGCCAGCACAGAGTCCGACGCGGGGCTCAAACTCATGAACCGCGAGATCATGACCCGAGCCCAAGTCGGATGCTTAACCGACCGAGCCACTCACGTACCCCTAATTTTCCCAGATTTTAATTATAATATGTCACTTAGGGATGCTTTCAGCTGTAAAGAACAGAAAACTCAGGGCTCACATGCTGTCAGGGACCCCTTCTCTCTCTTTCCACACACCAAGCTCAATTTGTTGATACCCAGTCTCATTTGTTGCTTGGAGCTCACAAGATGGCTTGCATGGACGTCACATCTGCTTTCTAGGAAGTTATTAAGGGGTCAAGCAAACAATTGCCCAAGCCCCAACTATTTTGCCTTTTACCTTCTCAGTAGACCTTTGTTCATTTCCTTTGTCTCTTTGGCCAGAACGTTGTCTATTTTGTCACTCCCAATTGCAAGAGAGACCCGAAATTCAAGCTTCTTGCTCTCTACACCCTATAACAGAAAAAGGGGGTGGAGTATCTGATATCATACGCCTGCTTGTTGTTTTACCAAGGCTACAGTAACTGCAGCCTTTAAATATCTCTAAATACAACAGATAATGCATGGGATGTATGATTTTAATTGGGTGAGTGCATCCTTTGAGAGCATTAAAATAGTGAAGCTCTTTCCACCATGGATTTGTGACTGCTACTTCTGGGCCCAGAGTACTGCCTGACATCATAGCCAAACGCATGCTTAAAGTTTTATAGCGATCGGATACTAATGGGACATTACAAACTGGCTTAAGTGGCAAAATCTGCCTTTTGGACTCAGCAAAGTTCCCATTGATTCTTAAGCCTTCTTTTGCTTCTTGGTCAATGTCAATGTTAGGGACATTTTTAAAGAAACACGTAATGACTAGTCAAGGTTTTTGCTTAATTATTTATAATTGCACGCATTTGCCTAATGGAAATTTTCATTTTATGCTGAATTTCAAGATCCTCAGGGCTAATACTTCTCCTTTTAGCGAAACGGTTGCATTCCTTCATCATTTATTGCTCTCTTGGATCCATGAAAACTCAGAGTCAGAGTGGTGGGACACTGATAGACCAAGAGAAAGGTTACAGACGGTCTGAGCTGTTCTGGAAACAAATTCACTAGAAATGCCCAGGGCCCGGGGTTGAAGGGGCCCGTGTGGTGAGGTGGCAGCTGGAAGGCACGTGGACACAAACATGGGTGTGTAATCAGATGGAGATGCAGATAAAAAGTTCATCCGAGACAAGCCTTTGCTCTCCCTGAAAGAAAGCGTCCAAAGACAAACTGTCCTAGCTGGAAAGATATTCCCTTCTGTTCCACCCCCTCAGCACCCCCTGCTGTTCATTTTGGGGAATTGCTTGACAATCCTGTTTGCCTTCTGGCTTCGTTACTATGGCCGCAGCAACAGGGGAAAGGACAGGAGAATGGTCTATCTGGCTCAACAGATCCCTGTCAAAGCACTTCAGAGTATCTTTTCCCAAGTCTTTCCTCCAAGAAAAAGCCCCAACTAAAGGTAAAATTGTTCCAGACCTTACTGCGCTTGTCTATCGAGATAAAATGTTGGGCACGCTGTGCAAGAATTTAAGTCTTACCGAGAGGAAATTTGCAGACATGGTCGATGTTTGGCATTTGCTAAATACAGAAAACAAGGCTGCATGGGAAGAGAAAGTCTGGAACTTTCTCTGCTGATATTTTTTCCTTGGAAAAATAAAAGACCAGGCAAATGAAGAGAGGCCAGGCCGATCCACTTGCACAAAGGCAACCATTTTCCCGCGAAGCCAAGGCACTGAGGGGTTTTTGGGACAACAGACGAGTGTCTCTTCCTTTCCGCCCTGGGAAAAGTAAAGAATGTTCGGGTTATCTTGGCTTCGGGCAAATAGCCTCTCCTCACAGAGGCCAATCTGTACCTGGAGAATAAGACTTCAGAATAAGTGCTGTGGACAGGACTTTAAAAAAAAGGGAAAAAAAATCAGAGAATTTTAGAACTGAGAGTAATTTGAGGACCAACCACCCTAATCGGGACGTGAAAAAACAGACCAAGAAGTGGAAAATGCCTTTCCCGGTCCTACATACTGAAAAAGGGAATGTGATCCTTGGCCTCCTAGCCCAGTGCTTATCACCCCAGAAGCAGCCTCAAAGGGAGACTACAAAGGCCCTTTCAGGCTTCTGGCAGACTGTACAACCCAGAATTCCTCCAGTTACAAATACTTGAAATGACATATAAAATGTAACAAAAATATTTTAACACGCAGCCGAGTTTTGGGGGACGGGGGGGGGGGGGGGCGGGGCAGGGAGAAGGCAACAACAGATGCCAAAAACACAAAGGGAAGAAACACAAGCGCCCAGGACAGATGATATAGCAGCCCTTATGGGTGTGGAGTGTTAGAGCTGAAAACTGGCCCAAATGGTCAGATGTTTCCAATATTATAGAAGTTCTACCTGTATAGGGACTTGGGACCTGTACAAGATGGCGAGTAGACAGTAAGACCCATTCACACAGATGGGATCCTCAGAAGACTGCATGCCAGTAAGAGAGGTGCTAGAAGGTACTTTCCGGCCCAGGGAGAGGACAGAGGAATTTGGCTTCATTGGGGGGTTTAGTAGAAGAAAATACTATCCTAAGAGAAATTAACCCACCAAACCTATGACACGGGGCAGGGGCAGAGTCTGAATTTTATACTCTCCCTTGGTAATCTTCTTGGAGGGCCTGGCAGGAACAAATGCAAAGCTTTCCTGGAGGAACATTTTATAACCCAGGCCACATGGGGTTTTTCCAGACAAAGTGGATCACCACGCAAGATGACCTCATAATAATTACCAGATCCACCAATGTGGGCCACGTTCGCACCAACACCGTGAAGAAGGTGGCCCGGGTCATCACTGAGAAGTACTACACATGCCTAGGCAATGACTCCCACGCCAATAAGTATGTGTGCAAGGAGACCACCGCTATTGCCAGCAAGAACCTCTACAGCGAGATAGCAGTTGATGTCACTCAACGGATGAAGCAGATTCAGAGAGGCCCGGTAAGCGGGATCTCCATTAAGTTGCAGAAGGAAGAGAGAGAAAGGAGAGATCATTATGTTCCTGAGGTCTCAGTCCTGGATCAGGAGATCAATGAAGTAGATCCTGACACTGAGGAAATGTTGAAGCTCTTGGACTTTGGCAGTCTGTCCAGCCTGCAGGTCACACAGCCTACAGTTGGCATGAACTCCAGGACACCACGTGACTCTTTCTGCTGTGCTGCGATATCGTCAATAAACCTTGGACGAAAACAACAACAACAAATTCCCAAAACGGATAAAGAAAGTTGTGATTCGCCATGATAGAGCATGCACAGCAAACACAACCATGGCTAAATGAAACAATAAATAACCAAACCAGACAAAGTAAAACAAACAAACAGAAATGACACAGAACTATCTGGGAGAAACTATAAAATAACATTGCAAGTGATTACAGAGAAGAAGGAATAGAAACCATAAGGAAATAACATCTGAAAAAGAAACAGAAAGACCCTATAAAAAGAGATTAGATTCATGGTTTTAGAACTGCCCACAAAGCAAAGTTCAGATCTAGGTGGCTTCCCTGGTGAATGCTACCAAACATTCAAGGAAAAATAAATACCAATTCTTCATAAACCCTTCCAAAGAACAGAAGATGAGGGAACATTTCCCAATTCCTTCTATAGGATCAGTATTGCCCTAATATCAAAATCAGTCAAAGACATCACAAGAAAACAACACATCAATGTCCCTTATGATACAAATGTAAGAATCATCAATAAAATACTAGCAAACTGAATCCAGCAATAATAAAAAGGATTATACACCATGACTAAGGGGAATGTATCCCAGGAATGCAAGGGTGATACAAAATACGAAAGTTCAATCATTGTAATACACCGAATCGACAGAACAAAGGACCAAAAAACCCATGATCATCTCACAAGACACAGAAAAAGCATTGTGAAAAAAATTAACACTTTCATTATAATACACTTGACAAACTAGGAATAGAAGGGAATTTCCTCAATCTGATAACAAGGTTACCAGATAAATACATAAAAATCAATTATATTTCTGTACATTCTCAACGAGCAATCTGAAAATGAAAATAAGAAAACCGTTCAATTTACATTAGCATCAAAAATACTTAGGAATAAATTTAACAAAAGAAGTGTAAAACTTGTACTTTGTAAACCACAAACCACTGTTTGAAGAAATAAAGGACCTAGATAAATGGGCGGACATTCTATATTCATGGATCAGAAGACTTAACATTGTTAAGGTAGTAATACTTCCCAAATTGATCTACAGATCCAAGAAGACCATATCAAAATCCCAGATCCTTTTCCTGCATAAATTAACAGGCAAATACTAAAATTGATATGAAATACAAGGCACTCAGAGTAGCTAAAAACAATCTGAAGAAGACAAAGTTGGAGGACTCACAGTTTCCAATTTCAAGACTTAATGCAGAGCTACAGGAATCAAGACAGTATAGCATTGTTGTGGTAGGATAGGCGTATAGATCAACTGAACAGAATGGAAAGTCCAGAGATAAACCCTTACATTTATGGCCAATTAATTTTTGACAAGGGCACCAAGACAACTCAATGAGGTAAAGAATGATCTTTTGAACAAATGATGCTGGGACAACTGGATATCCACAAGCTAAAGGATGAGGTTGAGCCCCTTTCTTACACTATATCCAAAAGTTAACTTGAAATGTAGATCTAAATGTAAAACTATAGAACTCTTAGATGAACACATAGGATGACCTTGGGTTAGGCAATGGTTTCTTATATGGCACCCAAATCACAAGCAACAACAGAAAAAAATTTAGATAAATTGGATTTAAAATTAAATTTTGCAGGGGTGCCTGGGTGGCTCAGTTGGTTAAGCATCTGGACATGGTCCAGATTTAGTTCAGGACATGGTCTCACAGTTTGTGGAATTGAGCCCCACGCTGGGTTCTGCACTGTAAGCACAGGATTCTCTCTTTCCTCTCTCTCTGCCCCTGCCACCCCGCTCATGTGCACACATGCACCTCTCTCTCTCTCAAAATAAATAAACGTTAAAAAATTTGTATGTGTGTGCTTCAAAGGACACCATCACGGAGGTGAAAGGACAACCTACAGAATGGGAGAAAATATTTGTAAGTCGTACATCTGATAAGAGATATGTAAGAGACTCACATCCAGAATACATGAAGAACACTGGCAACTCAATAATCAGAAGATAAAATAACACAAATTAAAAATGGGTCAAAGATCTGAATAGACAGTCTCCAAAGATGATATGCAATAAGTGCATGAAAAGATACTCAACATCATTAGCCATTAGAGAATGCAAATTAAAACCACAAGATAGCAATTTACACCCAGGAGGAGAGCCTAAAAAAAAATGGACAACAAATGTTGACAAAGATGTGGGGAAATTGGAACCCTCATACATTGCTGGTGGAAGTGTAAAATGATGCAGCCACTTTGAAAAACCATTTGGCAGTTCTCAAAACTGTTCAGCACGGAAGGACCCTGCAAACGCACTCTCAGATGTGTACCTAAGAAACATAGAAACTTACATACAAATGTTCACAGCAGTGTTCGTCACAAAAACCAAAAAGTAGAAATAATCCAGATGTCCACTGATGGATGAGTGGATAAGCAAAAGTGGTATATGATGAAATATTGGAATATTATCCAGCAACTAAAAGGAACTCAGTCCTGATGCATACTACAACACGGATGAACCTTGAAAGCACTATACTAAATGAAAGAAACCAATCACAAAAGACCACACATTCTATGATCCCGTTTGTATGAAATGTTCAGAGTAGACAAATCTACAGAGACAGAAAGTGGCTCTAGTGGTTGTATAGCACTAGGAGACAGGGTTGAAGGAAGATGAAGACTAACAGCTAATCATTACAGGATTGCTTTTGGGGTGATGAAAATGTTCTAAAATTGAATGCCCAACTTCACGAATAACCTAAAGACCATTAAGTTGTACACTTTAAATAGATACATTGTATGGTATGTGAATTATAGCCCAATAAAGCTGTTTTTTTTAACAGAAAGTGATAGTTGAAAGAAAACCAAGTAGAATTATAGAAATAAAAAAATATTGAAATTTAAAACTCAATGGGCAGATTAATTACACAGGAATGTGACACAGCCAAAGAAAGAATGAGTGATGCAGAGGATGATTCTGGAAAAATTATCCAGAATGCAACACAGTAAGATAAAGATGTGCAAAATATCAAAGAGAAGTCTGATTTCTATACCCAGGTAAACTATCAGTCAGTAGAGAGAGCCCTTTCAAAACTCCAGCTCTGATTTCATTACAAAATTAAGTGTTCATTGGCATAAGATACAAACAATAAACTATTAAAATGTCGGTTCTGAATAGCATGTCAACACTACAAAACAACATTTTCACAGTACTTGTTAGTAATTCAGGAACAGTAGAGAAGATGGATTAAGATTTGAGCTTTCTTAAATGTGAACAAAGTTGAAAAAATTGAGCAAAGTTGAAAAGCAGAAGTGGTTCAAATGCCATTGAAGTGACAAAATTGGCTTTCACATGTATTTTATGGAATCACTGAAAGCTTCATGGTCATATAGCATTTAAAATATATTAATGTATTTTGCATTTAACTCTTATTCTTAGAAGGACTTACATGAAAGGTGAATAAGCCACTATACTTTAGAGCCATTATTTAGTGTTTTTTTTTTTTTAACGTTTATTTATTTTTGAGAGACAGGTGTGAGCAGGGGAGGGGCAGAGAGAGAAGGAGACACAGAATCCGAAGCAGGCACCAGGCTCTGAGCTGTCAGCACAGAGCCTGACACAGGGCTCAAACACACAAACTGAGAAATTATGACCTGAACCAAAGTCGGAGGCTTAACCAACGGAGCCACCCAGGTGTCCCTAGTGTTTTCATAAATAGAATGAGTATTTAACTTTTCTTGAGTGCTAACATTCTCAGATTGTCCATACAACAGTGACTGGTTGTCTGCCATGCACTGCACATTGTAAAAAGTTCAGGAATTTTTCTCAAAATTTGTTTATGCCAATGCTTTGTTACCTTTTGGTATTTGGTGAATTGAATCTAATATCTGTATATTCTCACCAAGGACTTCAGACCCATCATCTGTTTTGCCGTCTATTTTATCGTTTTTTGAAAGCTGGAAAAGCAAACCCCTGACATAGTTGTTTTTTGTGAAATAAAGAGCCTCTTGACTACCTCATAAATGTATTTTCTTAGAACAGTTCTTGAGCACCTACTGTGTGCCAGGCACTGAGCCACCTGCAGAGAACCAGACAGGAGTCAGCCCTGCCCTCGTGATATTTGCATTCTAATGGGAGAATGGAGTGGAAAGAGACAATCAATAGAGAAATGAACAAGGAGAAGTTTAGCTAGTGTATTAGTTTCCAACAAATTACTACACATTTAGTGGCTCAAAACAACATGCATTTATTCTTTTACAGTTCTGGGGCAGAAGTGTGAGATGAGTTTCACAGGGCTGAGATCAAGGTGTCTGCAGAGGTAGTTCCTTCTGGAGGCTCCGATGGCAGGGTCTGTATACTTGCCTTACCAGCTCCTAGTGACCTCCTTGTTATTCCTTGGCTTGTGGCCCCTTCCTTGGTCTTCAAAATGCATCATGACAGGCTCTGCCTCTGTATCACCTCTCCTCTTCCCCTGACTTCTCCCATGTCCCTCTTATATGGACCTTTGTGACTACATCCAGTCCATCCAGATAATTCCAGATAATCCCCTCCTCTCAAAATCTTTGATCTCATTTGCCGAGTCTCTTTGCCATGTGAGTTAACATTCACAGTTGCCAAAGCTTGGACTTGGACAGCCTTGGGGAGTCATTCTCCAACCTACCATAGCAAGCGATAAGCACTATTAGAAAAGAACATGCCAAGGGGTGCCTGGGTGGCTCAGTCGGTTGAGCATCCGACTTGGGCTCAGGTCATGATCTCGTGGTTTGTGGGTTCAAGCCCCACATTGGGCTCTGTGCTGACAGCTTGGAGCCTGGAGCCTGCTTCGGATTCTGTGTCTCCCTCTCTCTCTGCCCCTCCCCTGCTCATGCTCTGTCTCTCTCTCTCTCTGTCAAAAATAAACAAACATTAAAAAAAAATTTTTTTTTAAAGAAAAGAACATGCCATGATAGAGAGGGTCTAAAATAACGTCTGCAGGTGGAGGGGTTAAGGAAGGCCCCTCTGAGGCTGCATCTAGGCTAAAATCCAAATTATGGGAAAATGCTGTGTGAGTGGGGGAAGCACATTCTGGGCTGAAGGAAGAGCTTGTGAGAAACTCCATAGCAGAAGTGAACTTGGTGCCCTGGAGAAGGCAACGCACCTTGGACAGGGAGAAAGTTACAGAACAGCCAACGAGTCTCCAACTCACATTGCCTTTTCAGAATGGGAATACTTAAAGCCCCATTCTCCCTCTTGGCATTTCATATGGGAATTTGCCCCAAACTACTATCATATCGACAGAGACCTCTTGTGTCGCAAAGCAGAGTGGAATTCTCATGTGCATCCTGGAGCATCCGGCAAGGCTGAGAGCCCCTTGTCAGTAAGTTCCGAAGAAGGTAAAACCTCAAAACAAGAGCCTGTTAGGAGTGTGGCTTTCAAAGTCTTAGTGATGTTGGCATCTGCGATTGCCTCTTACAAACTTTGTTAACATAAACAGGATTTTTACTTGTTTAAACTCAAGCAAAAGTTAAAAGAGGAAACCTTGGGTGCCTGCCCCTCGGGACCTGTGCAGGGCCCACCCTTCTTCAGGCCACTCGTGTTCTGGGTTGGGGGAGGGCCGCTGCAGGGCTTTCCCAGCAGATGGAAAACTGTTGGGCCAAGTGGCTTCTCCTCACCTTCTCCTAAGTCATTCCTTTCTATGGGTTTCACTTTCCTTGCCCAGAGTGTCAGGAAGTCTTAGTACAACTTCAAGTTCAGTTTCAAGTTTGCATGAAACCAACAAACGCACTTGAAGAGCCTAATACAACTGGCCTTTTGAGAGGTCTCCCACCTTTTCACACTGACAGCACCTTTGACTGTACCTCGACTACACCTTCCATTAGGGTCCTCCTTGAATTCTACTTCTTGCGTATGCATTAAGGGCTTCGGTCAAGGTCAGTTCATTTTGCGTTCCTGCACCCACCCCTCCCAGCAGAGCGCCTGGCATGGAGCAGATAATCAATACTCATACTCTTCTTCAACAAACAACTACCAGGCATCTATATGCCAACTACTAAGCTGAGAGCTGAATGGCACTATTCTTAATGTCTGTACAGACCAAGAAGACTTCTAAAGGAGCAGGATGGTCCCAACCAGGAAATTATTTCCATAAAGGAGAGTTAAATATAACAGAATATCTGTTTGTAGATTTGCATACAGTCATGAACCTGGTCCTTTGATCAAATATCAACCTTGGCAATCAAATCAGGCCATCTGAGATGCTTGCCAGTTTTAAGGTGGTTTGTTAATCTCTGTCTTTTCTGACTCTGAGCTACACTGCTGAGCTGTGGGGTGTTAAAGGTTAAGCCTCTGCTCTCTTTTCCAGCTCCTCGGTTGACTGACTGCCCTGCAGCAGAGAGTGAAATGACCCCATTCATCAGAAAGCACAGAGGTTAGTTCTAAGACAAAAGGAGACCTGCAAAGTTAAGTCAGGGATTTTCAAGTTTAAATGAAAACCAGCAGAAATACGTGAGGAGCCTAATACATAACAATGGTAATTATAAGGTCATGAGTTCACCTCAATATGGCAAATGAAACCCAATTGGCATATCTTATGAACCAAATGCTAGAGATCTCTTAAGGAAGGAGGCAGTCACTTCCACTGCCTGAAACCTAGGGCTGATGTGTTATTTCCCCCAACACCTGAGAACACATAATCTTTTGGTTCCCAAGCATGATGTTTTATAACTTGTAAAACCCAGTAACATTGTCCCAGAGTCCAAGTGGTTGTCTCTGTTCTAAGTCCAGCCACATTTCATTCTCTTGGTGTTCTCATCTGGGACACACAGTGCCTTCTTTGTGTACATTTCCAATTGAACTTTATCACAAGAGCGGTTTAGAAGCCTCATATCCTAACAGCTCATAAAAGATGCAATTGCACCCAAATGGAAGCTTTTGAAAACCAGAATAAGACCTCCTTGTTGGGAGGATGTCTCAGATATTAAGCCGTGGCTCCTGTCTGAAGAAGACTGTTCTGGATCCTCAGGGTCTGGACTGGAGCTGGGGTGGAGAAGAGGACAGGGAGCATCAGGAGCCACAAACCTGCCCACTGTAAGTGTTGAAAGGAAGAGTTACCTCCACAACACCTCAGCTCACCGTGGCTCTCTAAATCCAGTAACGATCTCCTGAATAGCACGGCTATGTAACATTAAAGGTCGTTCTTGATGTAAAGTTTAAAAATGTACTGCCGTTTCTGCGACCATATCTTGGCATTCATTAAGTTTCTAATCCAACAGGAGCTTCCAAAACTGCAGGTGGCAGCCTCCTTCCTCCATCTATGAGAGCCCCTGCCTTGGGATCCCTCAGGTCTTTAGGGTCAGCGAGAGGGGTGCGCAGGAAGGGGGTCAAGCAGCGAAATCAATACAACTGGGGGACGTGGGTCCCCCTTCCCGCAGCCTCCAAGAGACAGCACGGAGGGGCGCCCGCGGAAAGCGTGGGTCTTGGGGCCTCACCGTCCCCCCTGCGGGCTCTGTCCAAGTAGAACAGCATCGCGAGGTACCGATGCCTCGCGGGATCCGGGCGGCCGCGAGTCAGGAGCTCTCCGCGGGCAGCAAAGAGGCAAAGGGTGGCCGCCCCTCCTCCGGCGCTTCAGGTGGGGCCGCCCCGCCCTCTCGGCCCAGCTCGCCTCCGCCCCGCCCACCCAGGCCACGCTGCCCCGCCCCCCCCGGCTCGGCCCGCCTCCTCCCCGTCCCTCCACTCGTCCGCCTCAGGTGGAGCCGCCCCGCCCACTCCGGCCCCGCCCACCCCTCCCGCCTCAGGTGGGGCCACCCGGCCCGCTCGCCTCGCCTCGCCCCGCCGCGTCAGGCCGCGTCTCCTCAGTTCTTCACGGGCGGCGGCGGCAGCAGCGGCGGCGGCGGCGGCTCTACAACTTTTGACATTTTGGCGGCGGAGGAGCGCGCCGGCACTGCGGGACCGACGGCTGTGGCAGCGGCCGACCTTCGAGGGCCCCTCAGCCTCACCGGCGCTCCCGCCGCCCAGGGTCGGGCGGCCACGAGGCCCCGCCGCGTCGTCCCGCGTCGCCCCTCCGGGCGGCTGCAGCCATGTCGCGGGGGCCGGAGGAGGTGAACCGGCTCACGGAGAACACCTACCGGGTAAGCGGGTCCAGGACGGTCCCGGGGCCTCGCCGTTCGAGGGCGGGAGGCCCGGGGCCCGGGAAGGCACGGGCTGGGAGCTCGAGGCCGGGGAAGCGGGGAGGCCCCGCGGCGGCTCCCGGTCGTCGCCCGGGGAAAGGTCGGGGCGAGGAGGGGACTTGACGCGGGAACACCCTCCCCCTCCCGGCGCTGTGACGCCCTGCTAGCCACACGTTTCACAGCCAGACGTGGGGGTGAGGGGAGAGTGTCCCGCCCCTGGGGGGCCGCTGCGCCCGGGCTCTCGGGGGCCCGGGAGCAGCGCCACTTTCCTGCCTGCGAGGAGGTGGGCGAGCGGCGCGCTGTGCTCGGGCCGCGCCAGGTGCGTCCGGGGGGCGCCGCGGGCTCGGGGACCCTGCCTCGCGCGGCGCCGCATTCCGCTGGGCGATTGTCCCGGGAGGCGACCGGGGTCCCAGGACCCCTCCCCCCGGCCGCCCCCGAGGTTCTAATGAAAATGGACCTTACCTGAAGGAATGCGTTGACGGTCACGCTCTTAACTTGTCTTTATTATGAAAGCGGTTTTTTTCCCAGAAGCAGACACAGATTTAGGATTAGTGGCCAGTTTAGTACGTTTAAGTGCTTGTAAAAGAATTCCAGTTGAAATAAGATACGTGCTTAATCATCTGCTATTAATAGACTACCAAACAACTTCTGTTTTAATTCAAAATTCAAGTTCTCTAAATTCATTTGTAGCCATTTTTAAGGCCCACCTTTTGGTCACTTTTATAGACTTTTTTTTTTTTTTTTTTTTAAGCCCTAAAATTTAGTCTCTAGGGTTGAAAGGTCTGAGTGAATTCTTGAAATCAGAGGAGTTCATTGACTTTTATAGGAAAGGAATAAAGAAGAGTGTGAAAATATAGTCGTCTGTCTTTTGAGTTCAAAATAATTGATTCCCTTCTTCTGAATACACAAATAGGTAACGTGAATTATATTTTCTAGAAAGTTATGCTAGCCGCAGTGGACACAGCATTTTTGGTCTCAGTAGTAACTGTTTCCTTGACACAAGGCAATTTTTAGAAATCGCAGAAACTTGAATGTTAACGTTTTACATTTGTATTGAGATTGTTAATATTTAAGTGATCCTGAAGGTGGTGGGGCTGGCAGTGTGGGGTGTTGACGGTGTGTAAATAAAACATTCTTACTCTAAGACCCGCGGGATTGGAGCCACTCCTGCGAGCGTCAGTTAAGGAAAAACCCAGCGCAATTGAGGAATGCGGATCATTGCAGATATCAGGCAGTCTGAGTGTCCACTGGGGCACGAAAACACCGTGAGCACCCAAGTTCCTATCTTCCTGCCTCCAGGAAGACAGGCACATAGATCTTTCCAATCTGGGATGAGAGATCAATTTGAGACAGGCAATCAGATGCTCCGAAGTAACTCTGTTTTTTCTCCCACTTTTTCCTTTCACTTTCAGCAATGACTCAGTGGAGGGGCTGTGCTCAAGTGAGTTGTAGTGTCACAAATGCCAACCCCAGAGAACTGGGGCAGGATGCAAGAAGTTTGGATTTCATTGTTTGGGTGCTACATATTTGTAGACATGAGGCAGTGTAAATCATTCTAATACTTTGAAAAGTTGTAATACCCTGAACATCAGAGACCAGTTACTTATGGCTTTCCATTCCCAAGTGTCTTAAAACACGTTGAAAGCTCACAAATGTTTGTTGATTGACTTTCTTAAAAAAAAAATTTTTTTTTTAACATTTATTTATTTTCAAGAGACAGAGACAGAGTGCGAGTTGGGGAGGGGCAGAGAGAGAGGGAGACACAGAATCTGAAGCAGGCTCCAGGCTTGGAGCTGCCAGCACCGAGCCCGATGAGGGGCTCGAACCCACCAACCGTGAGATCGTGCCCTGAACTGAAGCTGGATGCCCAACTGACTGAGCCACCCAGGTGCCCCTGTTGATTGACTTTAATACCCATTTTTCCGTTAATGTTTTGGTGTCGTGTTTTTTATGTTGAATGGTGGTAAAAGAATTTACAGCTCCAGACAGCAAGTTTATATATAGTCTAGGAGGGGAATGCTGCTGGCTCATGCTTGGGCTATGGTGGAAATGCATAGTGAAATTTTACATTTGCAGGTCTGGTTGAAAGCCTGCAATCCTGCCCCACCTCCTCATTGAGTTCTTCCCCACGCCACCCCTGATGACCAAAACTGAAAACAATTTAAGCTTAATATGGTAAAAATCTGGCAGTGTTGATGATTCTAGTTTTTTTTTTTTTGTTTTTTTGTTTTTTTAAGAGATTTCCTTTACGTTACCTAACAATCTACAGTGTTTAATGGAAACATAACCTAACCAGGTGCAGTTACAAAAGCCACCTGCAAATGAGATTTAATGGCTTGCAGCTAGTATGGATTTTAGATTTTTTTTTTTAAATACTCAAATTTCTCCAGCTTTGGAATAAAGGAATAAAATCTTTAGAGAAAGTGGGGGATTATAAAGTAGTGTGACTCTCTGTATGCAGTATTAAGTATCTTTCAGTATTTATTTACATATTTACTGGGTTTTCTAAAATGTATACTTAGACAAAAGATTATTCCAGACCTATGCTGAATCCCAGGAGGGTGTGTGTTTTACAACTTCACAAACAAATGGTATGATAATAAGCCCCAAAATGTCAAGCAAGGTTACTGTTGCTAATTAGAGTTCCCAAAGATCCCTCCCCTTCTCCACATAGTATGCCCATAATTTGCCCTCAGTGCTTGCTTGTGATTTTGTGTGATTTTCTGATGAGTACATGCTTTAGTGGTACCAGGAAGAAAATACATTTCAAAAAAACCCTTTAATTAATAGTAACCACAACCTTCCTAGAAGTTAGAACTGTTAAAGCGGTAGGAGGTTGAGGAGGGGTGGGTGTGATGTCATCCAGGGGTGTCATACCTGCATTAATCTTGCTAAGCAGCAGTGAAGGGGGGGAAGTGTTACTTAAAAAGAGGGTGGGAGGGAAGGGACACATAAGTCTTTGTTTAAATGTCCCGGTCTCAGAGAGGCCTGCTCAAACCACTCTTTAAAATTGTAGACAACACCATCCATCTCCCAATCCCACCTAACTTTACCTTTCCCATGAAGTGCTTACTACCTTAGGATATTCTACACAACATATTTATTTTATTCGTTTATCTCTCATCCCCCTCTAACTAAAATGTGAGCTCCCAAAGGAAAGCGCTTGGCTTTGTTATATTCTGAACACTTCTTATCATGTAGTAGGCATGAGGGTTTGTTGATTATGTGAACATTTATTTGATTTACTTAGTAAACACCTATACTAGGCCCCCTACCCCCCTTGACACTTTCCATAAAGCATTTGTTTCATTCTAAGTACACATCAGCCTTCGAGGTGGATATGGATTTTGTTTACTGTTAAGAAACTGAGGCTGACAGTCTAGGGGTGACCAGCATCCACATGCCATTTACCCAGCCAGCCTCCATTCCTCTCGTTTGGGTATAGTGGTTTAGTTTCTAGTGGCCAACAAATGCACAAATCAAATGCCTTTTCATAATTTGGTGACCTAAGATGTCACCAAAGTTTTCTGCCATTTTGTTCATCATCTTTGTTTTTAAAAAAAATTTTTTTTATTTATTTTTGAGAGACAGAGACAGAACGTGAGTTGGGGAGGGGCAGAGAGAAAGGGAGACTCAGAATCCAAAGCAGGCTCCAGGCTCAGAGCTGGCAGCACAAAGCCCGATGTGGGGCTCGAACCCACAAACCTTGAGATCATGCCCTGAGCCCAAGTCAGACGCTTAATTGACTGAGCCACCCAGGTGCCGCTCATCATCTCTGTTTTGAATAAAAATTTGTTCAATAAGAAAATGAGGTTCTTTTATCAGGTGTATGTACTAGGTTTTGTCTGTTTAATGGTTTTTTATTTTCTGGACTTGGGTTTAATTGGGATGTGTAAGTGAAAGTCCCTACCTGGTTGGCTTCCAGAGTGGCCTGTGGTGTATGGGTCTAGCTCATGTGTTTATTGCTGTAGTTATCTGTATACACTATTTGATATCTTCATCTGTTCCTGTAATGCTTTCTTCAGGTATGCTGAAGATAAAATGGGATTTGCAGGAGCCCAGACAGCTTGCTCTTGGCTCCATGATGACTATAAAAGTAGGCAGTAAGAATCAGGTGCCAGGTAGCAGCTGAAAGCATTGCCAGGTGTCAGTATTAAACTGAACAGCCTGGTATTGTAGCTTTTTGTCCAGTGAAGTGAAAATACAAAGCCAAACCATGGTTGTCTTTTTTTGTCATAACATTTTTCCTGATTGGAAGGAGGTTTTAGAACTATATTAACATTATTGCTATGTAGACAGAGCAGTGTCCTTTATTATGAAGCTTGGAAGGCTGGGACCCTTGGCCAGGGGACGCCATTCACAAGTTTCAGGTTGCTTTTGAATTAAAATTTGTGACATTATGCCAGTATTGGGCATTAATTCTTGCTTGGCACTTCTGTTGTAATGAGCCACAGGCAGGCCTGCAGGGGAAACCTACTGTGCATGGAATGTCAACAAATTGGATTTTTGGTTTTATCACCAGTCCACATGGCTATTTATTCTGTAATTTAAAAGCAAAAATTATTGTAAAAGTTGTATAAACATTGATTTAACTTATCTGTTGACATTTGCAGGTATATTTTTTATTTCCTAAACTTTTTATTGAACTGTAATACATGTGTTGAAAGGTGTGCTTTGGTGTAAATAGCTCATAAAACCATCACGAAGTGAACACATGAGTATAACTAGCACCCAGATCAAGATGCAGACCATGCCCAACCCCCCTTGAAGGCCCTTTCACGCCCCCTTCCCTCTGTGCTCCCTCCAAGATAACTTCCTTAACTTCTAACAGCACTGATTAGTTTAGCCCATTTTGTCTTCTTTCACCCAGTGTGTTTGTAAGATATGCCCATGGCGGAGTAATTGTAATTAGTTCATTCTTTTTACTGTGTAGTATTGCACTGTGTGAATGTATCAAGGTTTATCTATTCTCCTGAGGGGCGTTTGGATTGTTTTCCAACTACTCCAGGGTATTATGAATAGTGCTGCTATGAACATTCTAATACATGTCTAATGGCCATAGGCCCTCATTTCTCTTGGATATATACATGGGAGTAGAATTGCTGAGTTATAAAGTATTTGAATATTTAGCATTGGTAGAAACCACCAAGCAGTTTTCCGAAGTGGTTGTACCAGAGTTCCAGTAGCTCATCCTTGGCAACAGTTGATATTTTCTTTGCCTTTAATTTTGGCCACCCTGATGGGTGTATGCAAATAAAATGTTAAAATTCAAAACAAAACCATTTGCTCCAAGTTTGCGGGTTGGATGTCTGCAGCCGAAGCAGAAGCCTGACTCCCTAGGAGATTTTTAATGTCAGAAAGTAGAACTGAGGACCTAGGGAATGTGGATCTGAGAGAGGGCCATACAACTGTGGTATTGAGTAGAGTAAAACATAAATTTATTAGGCTATAAAACTATCATAGTTGCGCACATCAAAAAGTTTTATTTCATAAGGGGTTTTGAGGGCATAGGTGAGCCATGTTTTAACAAACTTTCTGAATGCTGGAAGAGGGGGTGCAGAGTTATGATTAATTGAAGTTTCATGCTAATTTGAGGGTTTTTCTTTTAATTTTTAATGTTTTCTATTTTTTTTTGAGAGAGAAACAGAGCATGAGGCGGGGGGGGGGGGGGGGGGGTGCAGAGAGGGAGAGGGAGACACAGAATCCAAAGCAGGCTCCAGGCTGTCATCACAGTGCCTGACGCAGGGCCTGAACCTAGGAACCATGAGATCATGACCTGAGCCAAAGTCAGATGCTTAGCTGACTGAGCCACCCAGGTGCCCTGTTATTATGAGTGTTAATGAGAGTAACTTTTGTTTTTGTGTAACTTTTCTTGAAAATGTACCTACTTTACTATTATAGGTGCAATAGACTAGTTTTTACTTTTTATTTTTTTATTTTAGAGAGCATGCAAGCAGGGGAGAGGGGCAGAGGGAGGGAAAGAGAATCTTAAGCAAGCTCCATGCTCAGCTCAGAGCCCCATGTGGGTCTCCATCCCATGACCCTGGGATCGTGACCTGAGTTGAAATCAAGAGTCAAATGCTCAACTGACTGAGCCACCCAGGCATCCCTAGACTAGTTTTTAAAAAAGAATTTCAGTGAGTTACAGTAGGAGGTTTGAAGACTAGGACTTTCTAAAGGAAATGACACTTTTAATTTGAGTCTTTTTCCCCCAACTGGTTTGTTCATGCGTGAGAACAAGTCCCCCAAATCATACTTCTCAGCATTTCCCACATTCATATTTTATTTATTTATGTGTATGTGTTGGCTTTAATTTCAGAGGCTTCTTAAAGCTGTATTTTTCAGATACTAGAAAATTTCCAAGATTTCTGTGAGGATTCACACTGGAAGTAAAAGTCACCTGGGATCCCACAACGCAGAGATAACATTGTCGACTCTCACTGTCACTCTTTTCAATATTTTCCAGTCCATCTTGGTGTCAGTATTCTATGCCTCTCCAGTTTGATGACTCCACAGTACTCCGTTCTTCAACAGTTTATCGATCCAGTCCCCTTTTACTGGACATAAGATTGTTGCCAGCACTTTGCTGTTAAAGCACTGTAGCAAGTATCATTGTAGGTAAAGCTTTGCACAAATCTGTGATGTTTTCCTTAAGCTGAATGCCCAGAAGGGAGTTGTGGGTCAAAGGTTAGGTACATTTTAAAGCATATTTGCTACACATTGCAAAATGCCCTCCAGAAGAACATGCCCCAAGTTGTGCTTAATCTGATTGAGAATGCACCTTCCTTAACCCTAACCAATTAAGTAGGTCTTTTGAAGTCACTTCCTTTTTTATAACCTATACAGGGTTTTTGCTTTTTGCTTTTAGTAAGACCAGTATAGCTATAATGTATAGTAGCTTATGGACATTGGCCAGGACGAGACCTGAGATTTCATGTCTTCCACTATTGGGTATAATTTCCCCAATTAACTTTGTACTTATAGATGTGTACAGAATAACTACATCTCTGTGGCTCTTCAAGCCTGTGTACTTTTTTTCTTATTTTCCTCAGCCTTGATTTTATATTTCTATTTATGTTTTCCAAAACTTGAGTCTGTTTTTCAGGTTTATTATTTTAGGGACTGGGTTCTGGTTTTAGGAGCTGCCTCAAATCTTTGTGGATAAAGGTGAGACTTGTGTAAATGAGATAAAAAGTTGCTGGTTCCTCTTTCAAAAGTAAATTAAAAATATTACCAGAACGTGTTCCCAATCCAGGGAGCAAAACAAATGAGCACCCCTCAGAGATCTGATTGCTCACAGCCTTGTAAAGCTACATATGCTTTAAGTAGAACAGCCTGTGGGTGAAGATACCCTCAGATTTGTTGCTTACACTTTTTATTTATATGGGGATTAGAGATTAAAAAGTCCTTAAGCCATAGCAATTTCTTCACCAAAAATACCCAAGTATAGTTGAGGTTAAACTCTAGGGCAGGGGGAGGGAGATTTTTACTTATCACTTACACTCTACCTTCTAGAGTGTTTATATTTTCTTTACATGAGTAGATTACTTTTATAATTTTAAGCTTAAAACAGAAATTGACATACCATTTTCATGGGTGAAAAGTTTTTGAAAACTAAGCTAAAATGTGCCATTTTCTACCTCTGTTTTGGAAATTAGCCTTTCATAGGTAAACCTAGTTTAAAGTCTCATCGTTTTTCTTTTAATTACTACTTATGGGAGTATATTTTTAACGTTTACTAACCTGAGACATGAGGGCAACAGAAAAAGAATTCAGCAAAACTGAGAACCCCAAATTCCAGTTCTTACAACTATCTGTAAGCATCTTATGTCTGATGTTGCAAGCAGCTAATCCCTTTCAAGGTGCAGCTGTAGCCTTGAAAGGTATGAAGGCTGTAATAAGGACGAGAAAAGGTGCAAAAGTGGTAATAACCTGTCAAAAGTAAGTAGGGATAAAAGTTCAGATGATTAGAAACACATTGTTAGAATAACAAACATGAAAAAGGTTGGAGTTGGTGGTCAGATCTCAGATGACAAGTCTGACTACTAGTCACCGAAAGTGTGTCTCTTTGGACTTGAAGATGGAACAGCTCCATCCTGAGTTAGGGAAGCCCCTGCCTGTGTGCAGGAGGCAAGAGGTGTGCAGGACACAACCCTGCTCACCTTCATATTCTTACCAGGTACACATGTCTGAGACCTAAGCTAGTAGAACAGTCTGTTTCTGACTACAGAGAAAAGAAAATCAGGAAAATCACAATAATTCCTTTTATTTAAGCACTGTGCTGTATGTATATATATATCTTGCATGTTTTACTGACTAAGCCAGCCAGGCACTCCTGTATATCTATCTATCTGTATCTATCTATGTTTTCTTTAATATTAATGGATTTAATTGACCAAATGGTATATTTTATCATGGGCTTCATCTTATATTTGAAGAAGCTTAAGGTACAGGACACCAACTGTGTCTGACAGTAGAATATATTTCTAAATGTGTAAAGACACTTAAAAAAATTTTTTAATGTTTATTTCTGAGAGAGAGAGAGACAGAGACAGAGACAGACCATGAGCCAGGGAGAGTGCAGAGAGAGAGAGAGACACAGAATCCCAAGCAGGCTCCAGGCTCTGAGCTGTCAGCACAGAGTCCGATGGGGGCTCAAACCCACAAATCTCAAGTATCATGACCTGAGCCGAAGTCAGATGCTTAAGGGACTGAGCCGCCCAGGCTCCCCTAAACACACTTTAAACATGCAAGACATTGTTCTATTAGGACATGCAGTCCAATTGTTTCACTCTTTGAGAAGACAGCTTGATATTCAGCTAACGCATCCATTTGCCTTATCCCAGATTTTTATATGTACTTAATGTCATGTTACTCCATTTGACCTCATGCTTCAGTTTTCTCATCTGTAAATAAGGATGATAATAGTACCTACCTCATGTGGTAGTGCAGACTGAACATTGTAATACAGAAAGCTTTTAGAACAGTGTTGTTAGTAGCAGTAGCATATATTTACTGGAGTATTATCACTATAAGAGCATTGATTTTCATCTATTTTGTTTACTGCTTATCTCCAGTATCTAGTAGAGTGACTGACACATAGGCAGAGCTGAGTAAATATTTGATAAAAGAATAGTGTTGAAATTATTAGTACAAATTTTTCTGTCAGTGAGCTATATACTTCTTGAGGGTTTGGTTTTTTTCTTTTTTAATCTCCTATTGTGCTGGTGCATGGTAAGAACTCAAAACAATTTTTGAATAAATACTGAAGACCTATGCTTATCACGCAGTTGTAGCTAAAATCCTCACTTTGGGGGCCAGTGGGACTGAGATAGCCCTGGTAATAATAGCTACAATGTTTTGAGCATCTGTTATGTATGTGCCAAGCTTATTACCTACATTCACTCTTCACCTGTTTTCTTAGGCACCACAGTTGTGCCAAGCGCTGTGGTTACCACTAGGACCCACAATGAAGATAAAAAGTCTGTGCTTTTCTAGAGTTTATAGCTTATGACAGGTCAACAGCGCCAAGGTTTTAGTCTCTCCAGCATTTCATCTCTACCTTGGTTTGCCCAGTATCATCAATTCTGTTTCCTTGTTCCTTCCCCACCCTCTCTCCCAGCGAGGTCCTGCCTTTACCAGTTCAATTCTTTTGACTTTGTTTTGTTTTGGTATTGGAAGAAAGGGAAAAAAATAAATGCATGTGTGGATTAAGTTCAAGAGGAGGGTTTTTTTTAATTTTTTTTTTTAACGTTTATTTATTTTTGAGAGAGAGAGAGTACAAATGGAAGAGGGGCAGAGAGAGAGGGAGACACAGAATCCGAAGCAGGCTTCAGGCTCTGATCTGTCAGCACAGAGCCTGATGTGGGGCTCGAACTCACGAACCGTGAAACCATGACCTGAGCCAAAGTCGGATGCTTAACCGACTGAGCCACCCAGGTGCCCCATCAAGAGGAGTTTTTAAGGCAAGTTTTAAGAAGTCTTGGAAAGTTGGGTTTAAGAGAGAAGTAGATGAGAAACAAAACGAAAAAATAAGTTTTGATTCCCCTCACTGTTATCTGAGAACTACATGTAATGAATTTGAACTATTTGTTTTTTAATTTTTTTTTAACATTTTATTTTTGAGAGAGAGAGAGACAGACCACAAGCAGGGGAGGGGCAGAGAGAGAGTGGGAGAGAGAGAGGGAGACACAGAATCCAAAGCAGGCTGCAGGCTCTAAGCTGATGCGGGGATCGAACCCATGAACCATGAGATCATGACCTGAGACTAAGTCAGACGCTCAACAGACTGAGCCACCCAGTCGCCCCTGAACTATTTGTTTTTTAAATATTTATTTTGAGAGAGAGAGAGTGTGTGTGTGTGCGCGCGCACATACACAAGAAGAGGGGCAGAGAGAGAGGAAGAGAGAGAATCCCAAGTAGGCTCTGTCGGGGCTCCGTCTCCTGAACTGTGAGATCATGACCTGAACCGAATCAAGAGTCAGATGCTTAACTGAGCCACTCGGATGCCCCAAACTTGAACTGTTTTTAAATTATTTTAGGTTTTTGAACAATATTTCTCAGATTGCAAGGGCTGCAGTTTTAATGCAAAACAGAATGATCCATCTCACAGGGTCTGGGTGAGGGAAATTCAACTAGAATTATTCCAGATACAATGTAAGAGTAGCATTTAGAAAGAACTAGCAAACTAAAAAGAGAATGTCACTTGCTGTATGAAATCAGCAATTTACTTTGATCTAGTAAAGTTCCTGTAACCTATTGAGTACTTAAGACTTTCTAAACAAATGTGACTCAGCCCATGAGAAATTCTTTCCTGTAAATTCATTGCTTGATTTTTACTCCATGATACACCTTTTCAAAAACAATAAGTAGGCAGGTAAGAACACTTAACCAAACAGTCTAGTGTGCTCTCTAGCCTTCAAAGTATATATCTGTTGACAGCTATTTTAAACCCAGTAAGTTAATCATTACTGTTTCCTTATTATATACTGTTTATCTGTGATAAAGTTGTATATTTCTAAGTGATATTCAAATAATATTAAAGATGTCTGCATTTCTTATTTTCATATGTCAATCTGAATTGCCTTGGTGTTTTTTTGATACCTAATCGGTCTCCCTATTAGATCATGTGTTTTCAAGGGCAACATATGTGTTGGACATATCTGTGTGTCCAGCATAGGACTGAGTTCATTGTAAGTATATAATAAGGATTCAACACATGTATAGTTGTTTCAAAGACCCAAACATGAGAAGGACTTTAAAGAGTTAGTGGAACGAAGCCTAAGTACATGTTATCTTGTACTTGCCATGATACCCTTCCTGCCCCCCACCATAGGAAAGTACCAGAAGAGAGGCCCATTTTCAGATTCCGATTGAGAGTTATGTAATAGTCATCTTGGTACTGTGGCTATAGGGAGGATTGTGTTTCCATTCCTTGAAACAAGAACATGGACCTCTGTGAACCAAGCAAAAATGGATCCTGATTTCATTCACTTCAGTCTCCCAGGTACTACTCTCTCGCACGTGTAAGGTCCAAAAGTTGCTTGGATTCTCGGGCATGGTCCCCAGGTCCCCTGTCAACTGAAGCCAGTGTGGGCCAGACATTGTTACAGTGTCTGATAGGTTGCTCATTGCCAAGGCTAGGAATGTGTGCTTTCGTTCCTGGAAACTTTCTTGGCACTGCCAAGAAATCCAAAACTATATGGAGTTATAGCACCGGTTGGACCTTGGACCCAGGATAATCATCTGCACTTAAACTATAAGGAAAGGTGGTTTCAAATAATTCTAGGTAAATGTAAAACTTTTGTTTAGTATTTAAAATAGAATGAAACTTTGTAGTGTTGAAAGGATTCAGGCCATTACTTTTTCTTAAAGTTGTTTTATCAAGGATGGTTATGAACTCAAGTTGCCCTCCACACGTAAACAAAACAGTTGAATACCTAAATTCTTATACTAAATTACTGGGTGGGATAGCTCTGGGACTTACTTTTCATGATAGGCTTGATAAACTCATCAAAAAGTTTGAACAGTTATAGAACACACTTCTTACTTTCTCCCACCAGTGTAGGATCTTTTTGTTTTGCTTAACTGTGCTTTTGCTTCAGAACAATTCTTGCTGTCTAAATGAGTAGTGAATAGAGAAAGTGGTGTTTGTCAGAGAAATCTGTTTCTTTAAACAATGAACTGAAAGGTCACGGAGATGTGATTGCTTCTAGTAGTGTATCTTAAGAGGGAACAATACATAATTTTCTGGATGATCACACCGGTTCTCATCTCTTGGTTGGTTGGGTCTTAAGGAGCTCTAATAGGTGCTCTCAGAATAGTCAGAGAATATTCTTCCGGGAGAAGATAAGCCCAAAGAGATGGCCTGGTGCTTTGCTTATCACTGGCCCATTAGCTTTTCTTGTTTAGGTTATGTTGCAAGGGATGGAGCCTTGTAACCTTGGGGGTTTCATGGCTTCATTTCTAGCATGCCCTTTGCACTCTGAAGGACTGCTTTTACAGAAATACTTATAAACCAAAGTCTGGATTATGGATGAAGAAAGGAAAGGAAGAATGAAGGCAAAGCAACGTTTAAATCCTAGCAAAACTTTCATAGGGAATTTTCTCTGTGTGCTAAAGATTTCCTATGAAACTACCCTTACAGGAGGACACAGAAAAGACTTTTTTTTGCCTGGAGAAACATTTGCGAAACTCCTTCCCCAATCATAGCTGGAAAGATAGCTGCTAATCCAGCAGGAGATTTATCTCAAAATAGCTGGGTTATCTTTTTCTAGTAATAGGTCTAATTGATTTTCACTCTAGGAAGGGAAGTTGCTGCTAACAGCTACATGGGTATAAGTGCTTAGAGGCCAGTAGCACTTTTCTGGGTGGTTCTGGACCAGTGTTCACAAAGTGGATGGCCTGCACCTCAGTACATCTGGCTCTCTGTGGACAGGCTAGTTAGAAACAACCAAGGAGTGAGTGGACACATAGCTTTGTGGCATTCCGTAGCATTAAGGATTTAACGCATGAGCCCTTAATAGCCTGGAACATTATGTTTTTGTTATTACTCTTCCTTTAAAAAAAGAAAACAAACAACTTAATCTAAGTGTTATTTATAAAGTATAAAATTCACTCATTGTAAATGTATAATTCAGTGATTTTTTTTGGTGAATTTAGTAAATTTATAGAATTTGCAACCATCGCCACAATCCAATTTTAAACATTTTATTCATCACCCCCAGAAGGTCGTTTGTGACCATTGCCATCATTCCTCCTTCTCATCCCCAGCCCCAGACAACCTCTAATATGTTTTTTGTCTCTATAGATTTGTCTTACTAGATATTTCACATAAACCGAGTCCTATAATATATGGTCTTTTGTGACTTGGTTTTTTCCACTTAGCATGATGTCGCTACATGTTATAGTGTGTTTTGGTGCTTTATTTCTTTTTATGGCTTAATATTCCATTTGTGGATGTACCATGTTTGTTTATCTGTTCATCAGTTGGACATTTGGGGTATTTCTTGCAAGGTACTTTTTTAAGGGCCACATTACTGCTTAATACTTAAAAAGTAATTTAAAAATCAACTTGGAGAAACATAAGTTTGGGAAGTCAGAATTCACAAGGGAAGCCCTGGCATTTTCAGATTTTGTAAGCCTGCTATGACTTAGTAAGTGTAGGGCAGAGCCTTACAGCTTTTGTGACCTTCAGTTGGAGCTGTTACTTTGAGCTAATGAAGGTGCAGGCAGTGTATTACCTCACACCTGATTTTCACAACTAATTGGCCCACTGGGTCATTGTGTCTGTTGCAGTATGTTCAGATGAACTGAGGGCATATTGTGTAGCTGATTCATCCATGAGCACATATATCTCTTATATAACAACAACAACAATCAAAAACTGCTGTTGATGAGTACATTTTGGACATTAGATGGTCCAGGCACTGTTCTTGATGCTACAGATCTCCCTTGGCCTTAATTTACATGCATTTCCTACTAAGGAAACAGTAAATAGGTTGGTAATATCATGTGAGTTAGTGAACAGCCTTTTGAAGGAAGAGAAGCAAGGAACGGAGCCAGAGAGAGAAGGAAAATAGAGGTGCTACCAGACATGGTGGGAGGCAAGTGGAGGAAAATGTCTCTGAGAGGGTTGGCGCTGAGAACTGGTAGACTTGTATCTAGGAAGAGAGCCTTCAGGCAGGAGAGCAAGTACAAAATAGCTATGGTGGGAATGGGTTTGGTGTGTTCAGATAATAGCCTGGAGGCCGTTGTGCCTGGAGCACAGTGATTGGGGGCAGGGAAGGGGGTGGCCAGAGCTAAACCTGCTTAATTATATGAAGTATCCAGGCTTTTGGTGCCCTACCCTGCTGTTAAATGGATAAACTCTCTGATGACCTTAAATCTATGTAGACCTGAGAGTTGAGGATGAAACCATTGCAATATACTAGTTAACTACCTTTCATTGTTTCTCCTCTCCTGCTCGGATAGTTCGAGTTATGGGTACTTTTTTATTGCTGACAGGGGAGGCAGTTAAAGTTCTTTTTAAAAAGGTACTGTTTACAGGGCACCTGGGTGGCTCAGTTGGTTGAGTTTCTGACTTCAGCTCACATCATGATCTCACGGTTCCTGAGTTTGAGCCCCACGTTGCGCTCTGTGCTTACAGCTCAGAGCTTGGAGCCTGCTTTGGATTCTGTCTGTCCGTCTGTCTGTCTGCCTCTCTCTCTGCCTCTCCCCTGCTCACACTTTGTTCCTCTCTTTCAAAAATAAATAAACATTAAAAAAAAATTTAAAGTTACTGTTTTTCACTCATCAGGTAGGAAAAAACTGTGGCAACACTAAGTGTTGGTGAGTGTGTGGTAGGATAGTACTTTCATACAGTGGTTGTGGGACCACCCATTGCTACAGCCGCTTTCTCTAAAGTATATTGTGGTATATAACAAAATTGAGAAATCTGTCACATACTCTATGCCTCAGCAATTCTGTTTCTAGGTAATTTCTTACCTGTGTGTACAAGGAGACATGTACAGTCCCTTGCCACATACTTCATATTAGCCAAAACTCATAAGCCCATCTAAATGCTACTCAGTAGAGGAAATAAATTGGCTTACTTCATTGTGAGGGCTGGGAAGTCTGAAATCTGTAGTGTAGGCAAGCAGAATATCGTCTTCCTCAGGAAGACCTTAGTTTTATTCTTGAAGGCTTTTCGAGTGATTAAAGGAAGCCTACCCTGATTATTGAGGATAGTACTTAAACTGGTTGTAGATGTTAACCATATCTATAGAATTCCTTCACAGCAACACCTAAATTAGTACCTAATTTACTGACTGTTATGCAGACACCTAAAACTAACAATCACAATGGGATACCATGCAGACTTAAAGTAGTAGAATAAACTCAGTCAATATGTAACCAGGTGGGCAGGTCTCAGGAACATAACATTGAATTTAAAAAAAAAAAAAGTAAGAGTGAAATGTATTATGATACCATTTATTTTATCAAAATGTACAAAACAAAATTATGTATCAGTCAGGACTAAATATATGTATATGTAAAAGTATAAAATACGAGTTAGAAAACTAACAGCATTCTTAATTGATGGTTCCCTCTGGGGAGAAGAAAGTAAAGAGATACAAGATTTGGCTGGGGTGGTTAAAAACATCCTGTGGTTTTGTAATATTTTAATTCCTTTAAAGAAAATCAGTATGATAGTGTCAACCATTATTCTTGTGAGGACTATAGGTAGTTGAGGAGTCTTCTTTTTCTTTACTTTTTTTTTTTTCTTAAGGGAAAGAAAAGAAGGTCAAATATTTGTTTGCCCGGGTAGAGTTGGTCAATATTGGTTTAATTCTTCTGCTATTAGAATATTTTATTAATAAAAAATCAGGAGTAATATCACAAGAAATCCTCTAAAAAGAAAAAGAAAACATTGTAGTCTCCCATAATTTCTCACACTAAAATAATGCTCTGTTATACAACCATTTTCAGCTTATACGATTGCACAATTCACTTCGAGGAATTGTATTGAGACCTGAGGGGTGAGCGCAAAGGTTAGCAGGGAGGCTGCCTGGGCCTGACCTTTGCGATCTTCAGCAAAGTTTTTATTTTATTTATTTAGTTTTAAATATTTATTTATTTATTTTGAGTGAGAGAGAATCCCAAGCAGGCCCAACACGGGGCTCGATCCCATGAACCCAAACCGTGAGATATGACATGACCCAAGCTGAAATCAAGAATGGACGTTTAACTGACTGAGTCACGCAGGCACCCCTTCAGCAAGGTTTTTAAATTTAGCATCTCAAAGCTTTGGTGTGTCATCCATAAAATGATGATAATAATAATCATGTTGTTAGGATCTAATGAAACAGCCCATGTAAAACATGGGCACAGAGCCTGAAATATAGTAGCACTCCATAAATGCCAAATTTATCTCACCTAGGAAAAAAAGAATAAAATATTCTCAACTGAATAGAAGAAATAATAACACCTTCGATTTCCTTTGTATCCCACACTTTTCTAGAGTATTTTATATTCATGGTCTCTCTCATCCTGATGTGACCCTTCAAGGTAGAATAGCCAGTATCATTTATTTTCATATTACAGAGAGGAACTCAGGTATCTGGAGACATCTGTGGAAATGGGAATGTTCATCCACTTGAAGAGTTGACTAATATTTTAGAGCTTTTGTCTTGCAGTATTAATTATTACAATTGATTCAGTGTGCACTAAGTACCAGGTGCTTGGAAGAGCACATAAGTGTTGCATAAATACTACTTAATATCTCATTGAATCTTCATACTCCTCATGAAGTCCAAATTATCATTATTTCCATTTTATAGAAGATAAGATTGAGGGGCGCCTGGGTAGCTCAGTCGGTTGGGCGTCCGACTTCAGCTCAGGTCATGATCTTGCAGTTCGTGGGTTCAAGCCCCATGTCGGGCTGTGTGCTGACAGCTCAGAGCCTGGAACCTGTTTCAGATTCTGTGTCTCCCTCTCTCTCTGACCTTCCCTCGTTCATGCTCTGTCTCTCTCTGTCTCAAAAATAAATAAACGTTAAAAAAAAAAAAAGAAGAGGAGATTGAGCCTTGGCGAGGTGGTGATGTGATTTCCCCAATTTTTTTTTTCAGTTTTTTCTCATCCAGCGTTAACCGGGCCCATTGCTACTGGAATGCATGTTACAAATTATAGATAATACAAATCGATAGATAATGCAAGTTAGAAGCTAGTAGCATAGATAGATAATACAGACTGAAGGGGAACAAAAACACTATTCATGTTTGATAGGAAGCATTTCTGTGTTTTACATATTTGAATCTTGACTATTTTTGCTGTAACTTAATACTTCAAACAGAATATCTCCGTTGTCTTATTTTCCTTTACTTGGCTTGTGCTCCCCATTGAAGATGGATATGAAAACATGACTCTTCTGACCATCTGTTAGTCTACAAGCAGCTGCTTTTTTGCCAAATTTACTCACTAATATCTTCCCTAAAGGCAGGGGACATAATCAGATACTGATGTTAGTCCAGGAATGGTGGCTTCCAACAACACAAGGAAGGGATAAGTAAAATTTTCTACAAATGATGTCTATCTAGAAGTATTCTCAAACAGTTAATCCTTATTAACAGATAATCTTGTCACATGAAATGAGAATGTGCCTTAATTAGTTTAAGCATTTGTGACATTACTGGATTAATTTGTATGAGATTATATAAAATGGCATTGAAACTTTCAAGGGTAAATATGTTACCTGAAGAACATTATAAAACTCCCTATTTGCCTAGAGATTCTTAAATCACTTTTAAAAGCTTATTCCAGTGTAAATATTACCCACAATTTTCAACTGAGAAAAATAAAGCACTGAAATATCAAATAATTTGTCCTTGGTCATGTAGAGAATTGGAAAAAGAAACGTAAACTAATTCTTAGAAATTTAAAGTCAGCTCAGTTTATCTGGCTAGTCAAAATTGAATTAATGTATGCTTCATTGTCTTTAGTTCCATGTTGGTAAAGGTAATTGTTTTGTTTTTTTTTTAATGAAGGAAAAATCTAAATGGTGAGGAAGTTAAAACCTTCATAAGATTATATAATTCATTTTAAAATTATGATCTGTAGCTCCACAGTAGGCAGAGAAAATGCATGAGATAAATGGGCCAGCTAGAAATCTGGTGGAAAGTGTGTGGTTTATTCCTCAGCATTTTATTTGGAACAGCTAACCATTAATTCTCCAATGCTGCTTATTGAACTTTTGTGCTAGAACCAACTCCTCTTCCTGAGACTCAGCCCAAGTAGAACAGTGATATTGCCAGTTATTTTAGCTTAGACTATCCATATTGCTCTCTGAATGGAAATGAAACTCATTCTGGTGGAAACTGGTTTGGCAAATTATCCTCCTTGCCAGGTAGTAACTGAGCTTTTGTTATTGATTGTAACAAAATAGTGTTTCTTGGACCGTTCTTTTTTTTTGTTTTTATACTTGGTATTTAAACCTTTTATTTTTAGTGACAAACTTAAAATGGATTTGTTCATTACTGCTGGTGATTTTCTCTAAATCTTAGGCCATGTAAACAATTCAGGTCTTTATAAACCTTAACACACCATATGACCTTTGACCCAACGACTGCCCTCTCAAAAAAGTGTGGGACCCATCCAGTTCACAAAGATATCCACTGCTACTTATAAAACTTTACAGATTGTGGAGTACAAAGGCAGCACTGCTTTTTTGTTCCTGAGTTTAAAAATACATGTACTTCAGCTAAAATAACTAGATTAATGGCCAAGAGCCAGAGTAGAAATGGATTTTCCACTGTTCAAGGGGGCCAAAGTTTCCGGGGGGAAAATTTCTGTAGCTGAACTTAAATAATAAGAAATTGAAGTGTATGTTAAACTTTTGAGCCTAAAAACTCTTGTATTGTTTTCTCTGAAGCTTATTGTAGTCCTAAGTCTTATGAGTTAACTTTTTTCCCCAGGAGAATCATTTGGATGGTTGGTTTATGCTAGGTGTTAATTTTGGAAGTTCTCATTAATTCATTGTTTTTGATATTTTAAGATAGGAGTTATATGTAAACATTTCAGGAATTATATCAAGAAATCAAATTATATGTTCCCCTTATTTGGCTTAGCTGAACTAAGAATAATCTTAAGAAAAAACACAGATCTGGGCTTCTTTTTAATGACTGTATTCTAGTAGACAGAGTTAGCTCTGCATCTGTTTCCTTATATTCTTACCCATCCAAACTCAGCCTCATAAGTTTATTATAAGAATTTTAAATGATGTTTTTAAAGTTTTATCTTTAATTTTTTTTTTAATGTTTATTTTTGAGAGAGAGAGAGAGCATGAGTGAGGGAGGGGCAGAGAGAGACACAACCCAAAGCAGGCTTCAGGCTCTGAGCTGTCAGCACAGAGCCCGATGGAGGGGCTTGAATTCACAGGCCAAGAGATCATGACCTGAGCTGAAGTTGGACGCTTAACTGACTGAGCCACCCAGGTACCCCAAGTTTTATCTTTTTATTAGAACTTACATTCTTGTTGTCTTAGTCTCTTAAGATTATTATAAGAATTTTGAAAGAGATATTGAAAAGTAGTTTTATCCTTTTATTAAAAAGCAATTATTTTCCAATAAAGTTATTAGATTTTAAAAAGTACCAAAATCTCATACATTGCTGATGGAAATGTAAAATGGTACAGGCACTCTAGAAAATAGTTTGGCAGTTTCTTATAAAGTTAAACATATACCTACCATATGACGCAGCAATTGAACTCCTAGGTATTTATCCTGGAGATATGAACAGTTACGTTTACACAGAAATCGGTATGTGATTGTCCATATCAGGTTTATTTGCAATTGCCAAACACTATAAACAACCAAAATGTTCAACGGGTAAATGTATAAATAAACTATGATACATCTGTACTGTGGAATACTACTAGCCAAAAAAAGGAATAAACTATTAATACACCCAACAACTTGGGTGGTTCCTAAGGACATTGTGCTGAGTGAAAAAGCCAGTCTCAGAGGTCACATACTGTATGATTCCATTTATATAATATCTTCACAATGACAAAATTAGAGTGATTGAGATTGGTGGAGAGGGTGTGACTGTAAAGGGGTAGCATGAGAGAGATCACTGTGTTAGTGGAACAGTTCTGTACTGTATCTGTGGTGATGGTCACATAAGTCTATACTTGTGTTAAGATTTCATAGACACAATGCACTTTCCCCCCTCAAAATGAGTGATATAAAAACTGGTAAATACAGGGGTGCCTGGGGGACTCAGCCGGTAAGCATCCCACTCTTGATTTCCGCTCAGGTCATGTTCTCATGGTTCATGAGATCGGGCTGCACATCAGGCTGTGTGCTGGCAGTGCGGAGCCTGCTTGGGATTTTCTCCCCCTCTCTCTGCCCTGCCCCTGCTCATGGACTTCTCGCTTTCAAAATAAATAAATAATAAAAACATTAAAAAAAACAAAAACAAAAGAAGCTTACAAAAAAAACTGGTAAATACAAATGAAGTCTGCGGTTTAGTTAAGCATTGTACCAATATCAGTTTCCTGGTTTTGATAATGTACCACAGTTATATAAGTTACTGTCAGTGGAAAAGCATATGTGAGAACTCTCAGTACAGTTTTTATAGCTTCTTGTGAATCTTGAACAATTTCAAAATAAGCCTAAAAACAAAACAAGGGAATTGAGAAAAGAGGGTAGAAATAGCAGCTATGGCTTTAGGTCCCTGTGATCCAGTATTGAGACTTAGATCTTTCAGAGAGACTGGTATGGGAGTCATCTTTGGCTTTGGGGCTTTATGGCTGCTGGTTGTAAATGAGGCTCAAACAGATGACTGGCTTCAATAACACAGGATGAGTGGACTTCCAGTTAAGTACAGCAGATTGACCCTGAGGTTTTTCTTCTAAGAATACATGGAAATGATGGGGCGCCTGGGTGGCTCAGTCAGTTGAGCATCCAGCTTTGGCTCAGGTCATGATCTCACAGCTCATGAGTTCGAGCCCCGCATCGGGCTCTGTGCTGACAGCTCAGAGCCTGGAGCCTGCTTCGGATTCTGTGTCTCCTTCTCTCTCTGCTCCTAACCCACTCGCATTGTCTCGGTCTCTCTCAAAAATAAATAAACATTAAAAAAAAAAGAGAGAATACATTGAAATGATAGCAAAGGAAGGAAAAGAAAAAGGAGAGGAAAGGAGGGTGGGTGGAAGCCATAAATTCATGGTAGAAAGGACTGAAAAAAGAGCAGTTGATGAACAGCCTAGAAAAATTTGGAGGAGTGGTAGCTGCCTTAAGAAAACTTAAAGACTCTGCAGTGGGAGTACTGATGAGAGCTGAGCCATTCACCTCAAAGAACCTGAGAGGCTGGAGAGCAGGCCCACAGAAGGTGGGGATGGAGGGGACACCCAGGGCCAGAAAAGGAGTTACACAAGGTGGTTAAACTGACAGTTTTTCTTTCCTACCTGAACCACCACTACTACTAGAAGCTCTCTCTGCCTGGCAGACTCGAGATTTAATCTCAGGGCTTACTGAATCAGAGGAGGTCTCGACCTGGAAATAACAGCAGAAGGTGGAGGGAATAAACCTTAGAGAGCAGGAATTCAGTAAAAATCAACTCAGTAAACTGTGAAATTCCCAACCCAGTCACCTTCCTGATGGGTGGGGAAAGCCAGCCACCTGGCCATTGCCTCTTCCCTTACCCCTGATAGGAAATAAGAAACTTGTCTAGAGAGACTCAGTGGACCCTGGTTACTGTCACATGGCCAGTTTGTCTATAGCTGACTTGTCCAGTTACTCTGAATGAAGCCTACTAGTCAACAACAACCCTAGTGTACACACCCACACCCACAAGCTTCCAGCCAGCATTTTAGGATTTTACTCTTAAATATGAACAGGCTAGGGGCGCCTGGGTGGCTCAGTCGGTTAAGCATCCGACTTCAGCTCAGGTCATGATCACACAGTCCATGAGTTCGAGCCCCACATTGGGCTCTGTGCTGACGGCTCAGAGCCTGGAGCCTGCTTTGGATTCTGTGTCTCCCTCTCTCTCTGACCCTCCCCCATTCATGCTCTGTCTTTCTCTGTCTCAAAAATAAATAAACATTAAAAAAAATTTCTAAATATGAACAGGCTATCAGGGATTGCCAGATGTCTGAGGAAAGCCTCCAACCCAAAAGACAGATGGATGCCAAACAATGAAAAGAAATAATTAGGAGATAATATGGGGAACTGGAAGAAAATAACAAAAAAATTATAATTTATTCCGATTAGAGATACATCATTCACAAAACAAGAACTGGATACTTTTAAAAAGGGATAATTAAAAAAAAAAAAACCTGCAAAGAGCCCAAATTTAAAATATGATATCAAAAGTTTTAAAAAACATAATAGAAGACTTGGAATGTGAAGTTGATATCTGTCAGAGATGGGGGAACAAAAAGTGGAAAATCAAAGAAAAAAGGTAAAATGATTAGATAATAAATTCAGGGTGTGTAAAATCCTTATCAGAATTCCAGAAAGTAGGGAGAGACAAAAAACAAAACAGGAACATTTTTCAGACCTAATGGGCATAACTTTCTATATGGATAGGGTCTGTTGAATGCCCAGTAAAATAAATAAGTACCCATACTAAGACAGACCATTATGCATACACAGGGATAAAGAGAAGTCTTCCAGAAATAAGCACCCCCAACTATGTCCTATGCAAAGGAAGAAGAAATGACGGCTGACTTCTCAGTAGCAAAACTGGATGTTAAAAATTGTGGAGCAGTGTCTTTAACATTCTAAAGGAAAATCACTTTTGCTTTGTCATACTCTAGCCAGCAAAATATCAATCAAATGTCAAGGTAAAGATAATGTCAGACACATGGTTACTCAAATTTATCTATCATGCATCATTCCTTAGGCTGTTCTTGGAGAATGATCTTCAGCAGATGGGAATAATGAAAGAGGAAGGTGTGGAGTCCAGTTAATGAGAGCTCTAACACAGGGGATTAGAAAAGGACATGCAAGGGTAGCAGCGTGGCAGGGACAGTCAGGCCAGACTGAGCAAGAGGACGGAGTCCTTGGAGGAAGTTCAGGGGAAAAATGGAATGGAAGATTAGCTGACAACTTTGTGCATTTGAAAAATAATATTGATAGACTTCTGCTAGATGGGATGGAGCATGTGGAAAAATTTAAGGTAGATTCATGGAAAACTAAGCCGGGGAGGGGTGGTGTGTGTGGAGGGTGATGAGATGATTGTTAATCCCAGGAGAAACAAAGACTGTACCAAGAAAGGAACATAATCCCTAGTACATTCCTTGCATTGTAGTGACCGATATTTACAAAGTCATAATAAACCCTCTCAACTTACCAGCAAATTGCCATTTAATTATATAGGAAGGATTGGGGTAGGGAAAGTGGAGTGATATGGAGAGCTGAGCCCTTATCTAGGGTAGTAGAAAGCCAGTCATTATTGTCCAAAATTGAGAAATCAAGAATATTATCCAAAACTATGGCAATGAATATAAGAATAACAACTTAGTTGAAAGTGCTCTTAGGAGTAAGTTGAAGTTTAGGGAAAGGTTGAGCCAAGGGTTGTTTTTCATGATAAGCCTTTATCATTGTTTGATAAAATAAAAGTTACTATGTTCTCTCTGTACTGGTTTATAAAGGAGAACCTTTTATCCTGAAGAGCATGTGTATCAAGTATCTGCCATTTGAATGTTGTATGTTTTTCATTCTTTTTATTGCCTGGTCTTGTACAAATAGGGTTCACATTTGGGGAGAGGAGGTAAGGAGACTTGAGTGGTCCACCCGGAGTGACTAATGCTGTGAAGCTCATTATTTGTAGATGGAACAAATACATTCAGTCACCGTGTATTCTTAGTCAAGAAGTCAGAAACCCATAGGAATGATCTTTTGTCTGTACTTCAGATTTAGGATAATCTAAGTTTAGGTCAACATTCCAAATAATTGCCTCTTATACTTATCATAGCATTTGTCTCTATGTTTGTGACTTTCTAGTGATATAAGAATAACACTTTTAAAAATGAAAACCATGACATTTGCAGAGATACGGCATCATGAAATCTATGAGAGGGAAACCATGTCTTTCCATCTACTATTGTGTGCACAGGACCTACCTACCACTCGGTGGTTACTCCATAAGAACTTAATGAATAAACTGATCACTAGGAAAAAAAATGCCAGTGACCACCTGGACAGAAGGTTGCAGACTGGCCTGTGTCCTAGGGCCATCACCAACACCCACCCTCATACCCTCTCCTGGTTATTAAGCATAGTAAAAACAAGATCTCTTAGAAATGTCTGTTCAGGGGCACCTGGGTGACTCAGTTAAGCATCCAGCTTTGGCTCATGTCATGATCTCATGGTTCATGGGTTCAACACAGGCTGACAGCTCAGCCTGGAGCCTGCTTCGGATTCTGTGTCTCCCTCTCTGTGCCCCTCCCATGTTCGTGCTCTGTCTCTGTCTCTCAAAAATAAATAAACGTTAATTAAAAAAAAAAAAAAGAAATGTCTGTTCAATTGATAACCAAAACATTGCTTATATAGTTATAAGGTTCCAATCATGCACACCTGTTTTTAACATTAGCGTGACAACCATTAACCTACTTAAACCCCACTGGGAGCATCAGCTTCTGGGCCTGTAACTCCTGTGGGGTATGCTTTGGAGGTATGCATGTCGGCTACTTGCTCCATTTATAGTAGGTTCTAGGCAGCCCTTGGGCAACTGGGAAACTGCCAGGATCACATGTGTCTTGCCAGTACGAGTGCCCTGTTCCATCAGTAAAGAAGTATGTGCTCTTCATTATTTTAAAGTAAACATTCATGGCTTTGTAGACGTACTGTCGAGCATACACAGGCATCCATGGCTATGTAGTGACAAAGTCTAAAGATTACTTGATCTACTGTTTGCTTATCTTATTAATATGTTTGTTTGTTTGTTTGTCAGAATGTTATGGAACAGTTCAATCCTGGGCTACGAAATTTAATAAACCTAGGAAAAAATTATGAAAAAGCTGTTAATGGTAAGTGTGTTTTCTAAATTTATAAATATAGTGCACATATAAAAACCATTCAGTAAATATTTTACTTAATTATTTTTATATGGTTAATAGTGAATTTTTGAAATATCTTGAAGTTAGAAACAATACTTAGGTTAATTCTATGGAAGTTTGCAATGATAGGATATTAGTGTATTTGAAATGAATAAATTGAATCATTGGCTATTCTAAGTAATGTATTTCAATTACCAGATCATGGTTTTTGACCGGACTCAATCTTTTACATCATTGCCATAAACATGTTTTCCACTTTGCAAACCAAATTCGTCGTGAACTAATAACATATATTAAATGTGTGCTTAAAATATTTGTTAGTGTCTTGCAGCAGAAGAATTACTCTCTTTTTATTTATGTAGAATACTTTCTTGCCTTTGGGTGTATAACTTCTGATAGTGATATGAGAAAAGTTTTAGCCTGAACGGAAAAACATCTGAGTTAAAGGTTGAAGTTAAAATTTTCATTTCCAAAAGAGTGCTTCCTTTAAAATGAATTCAGGTGTTGGCTTTTGTCTCTCTTTGTGAACTGGAGTTGTTTGCTAGTTTCAAGAGGTTTCATTGGAGGAAGCTGACCTGCATCTACACATGCATTTCCCTACTAAGAGGTGAATGTTATCAGTGATCACCTTAAAAACTTGAGATGCTGATAATCACTAGATTTTAACACAGTCACAATAATTCTCCCTATGTAACAAGTGTCACCCCAAAAATATTCAGACACCATTTTCACCCTCTACTTTGGTTCACTAAAACCACCATGTAACATAAGTAGAAAACTTAGTTTCCAATGGTTCAGATCAAGTTCTGGGTCTTTTATGGATTTCTCATTTCCTTCTTTCACCATGTCACACCTTTGGCTGCTCCCTCTTGAGGTTTTGAAAATAAATCTGTGACCTCATATACCCTTAGCATAAGCATGCCCCAGGAAGAGGGGGTATGGTAGCTAGAGTTTGGATGACAGGTGCCCAATTGTCATAATCATGGGAAAGTAAACTACTTATTTACTTTCTTCTGGATCTCTGTGCTGTTTGCCAGACATTTTCACTGTTGGGAAACCATCCCTCACCCCCAAAGAAGTGTCAGCGACCTCTGTAGGTGACCCCTCACCTCCCTTATCAAAGAGCAGGAGACTGGTTTTAGAATTCTTGCACAGCTGACTCTCCCTCCATGACTGCTTAGTCACAAGGCCACAAAGTCATTGCTTTAGATGCCCCTGTGAAGGAAGTCACAATGACCTGCGATGGTTTTTTTTCTTTCTAGCACTTGGTGCCTCTCCGAGGCAGTTTTACAAGGTGACTCAGGGAGCTGCCAGCAGCTTAGTCTCTTGCTAAATAAGGCTTCTCCCCAAAGGGACTATTTTGCACTTTTAAAGTATTTCCAGAATTTCTGCAGGCCATCTGTTTTTTACTGAAGCCAGCGAGAAATTGAGATAAATTTGTAAAGTCCTCGGTAAGAATTTGTAGTATAGTTGAGGATGCCAGATGTGCAGTCACCACTTAGGTCATAAGTCAGGACAACATTCACAGCTAACAAAGAGCATGGAAAGAGCAGTGTCACAGGAATTTGAGCAGTGAAGTTGGTGGGGAACAGAGCAGGCGGGAGGCCTTGTAGGAGCTGTGCAAGCTGACACATGTTAGGTTTCAGGCAGAAAAGACAGCATCCAAGCCAAAATCTGAGGCCCAGACTGGCATGAGTGAGAAGCCGTTGGGGAATAGTAAAATACAAGGTGGAATGGGGTCAGATTGTTAATGCATGTGAATGCAGCATCAGTTGTCTATAGCCACATAACAAAGTCTCCCTAAACTTGGTGGCTTAAGGCAGCAATAGTTTATCATTTCTTAAGGTCCTGTAAAGGCAGTACAATCAATGTATAGGGGACTACAAAAGTTGGGAATTCTGGGAGGTATGGTTTATCCAAGGCGATTTCTGTAAAATCTGTCATGAACTCTGGAGTGTGGGCTTACACTATGGGCAGTCGAGGCCATGAAGGTTCTTGAGCACTCCTGTAACCTAATGAAATCATACTTTAAGGGAAAATTATCTGGTAGCAGTTTGTAGATTAGATTGATGAAGTAGTTGGTCAACCACTAAAATAGGACAAATATGCTTCGTTCCTTAAAACAAGTGATAGAAAATCTCCTAATGTATTCACAAAGGGGGGATGGCAAAATTATGAGAATAGTATTCTTTATTAAGTTCTGGATAAATTATATAGTTTTTAAAGTTAATTCAACTTTATTATTAAAGCAAGAATATTTTACCATTCTGAGGTTAAATAGTTTTAAACATAAGTCAACAGTTAACAAAAAATTTCAATTTCACGTGTGGATGCAAACCGAAAATTTTTTTTATGCATTGTGCATATATGCCATTCTCCCACTGATCTGCTTTTCAGCTTATCAGTATCGTACAACTTAAAATCCTCTTATTAAAAGTTGCACCTATTAACTTGCCAGTTTATTGGCTACAAACCTTGTTTTTAGGTAGAGTCCTCTCTTTTTCAGTTCTAGCTGAGACCAAAGAGTCGTGAAAAGCACGGTGATTTAGAACTGAGGAAGTAAACTACCTTAGTTGGAGTTATGTGCACTGCCTCTGATTTGCCATTGACCTTGGGCACGTCCCAGCATATCTTCACTCCACTTTCCTTCATGAAACAGGGTGATAACATCACTGACCCATGTCTTAATATTCTTGGATAGGTAAACTTAAGTAAGGCTTGGAAAGTCCATATAAATGCTACTTGTTAGTGTTCTTTTTTACTATTATACTTTAAGGTTATCCTCAGTCTTATGAAATAACTGTATAATAGAGCGTTACATTTCTTAAACTTGTATACATATTAGTACAAGCTGTAACTTTTACATTTTTTTTTCAACTCTACAAGAAATAGATGAATTTGCCATGAAAATGCTACTTTTTTGGCCAGTAATATCCTCAGCTAGACTTGTACATAATTTGTTCTGTGGCACCCCCTACTTTCTCCCCCCTACTTTTTAATGCTTGAGATATCTTTTTCAATCCACTGTTGTAAAACAATACCCATTATAAATTGGGGCAAAGCACTTGGTATGGCCTCTGGTTTTCTTCGCAGTAAAAAGGAAAGGAATCTTAGAGATTCCTAAGGGCTCTTTTAGTTCTAAAATTTTGTATTCTTCAGAGTTAGTCTTTGAGTAAAGCAAAATAAATTATTTTCTTCAAAACCACACTAAATAGGCTAGGTGTTGCTAAAAAGCTTGCTTGTTGTACACTATCAGTCTTACCAAACCTAGCTTGTTGGAAAGTGAAGGAAGGAATCCATATTAGCAGCTTCCATGCTTGTGCTCTTAGGGCATTTTATAGATGACCCTCCTTTGTTTCAGAAAGGATAGTGACCTTGCCCAGGGAGGTCATGTCATTAGAAGTAAAGGCAGAATGCAGACCCAGGTCTGTCTTGCCCCTGACTCCCTTTCCTAAAGAAAAAGAAAGGAAGGAAAAAGAAAAATCAAAAACAGATTTCTACACCTTATAATTTAGTCTTCAGAATCAATTTGAAAAGAGAAATACTATTTTTAAGAGAAATAGAATCCAATTGATACAGCAATAGAAGCTTTCCTTGTTTCTGCCAAAAAGGTAGTGGGGAGATGATAGAACATTCAATTATTTTTCAGAGAATTCTGTTGTGTTTTTGGAGTGATTAAAATAATGTATTTTAAATTTCATACCTTTCCCCCCTAACAACAATTATTTTATTGTTTGTGGCTCAGAATAACTTTTTCAATAGAAAAGTAAAAGTGCCATTGAAAGGCCAGGTTCCTGGGCCACCCCATGCAAGTTCTTTCAACTAATAATGTTGCAGACCTGTGTAGCTGTAGAATAACCAGCTGAGAAAAGCTCTCTTGCTGGAGCGGATATGTTTCCAGCCCTAATTTGATGTTGGAAACATATCCCCTCTGGAACTGGCATCAGAAGGCAGGGCCTTTTCTGGATTCAGCTATGCCAGGGCTGGTCCAAGGTGAGGATCCTGTGGAGCTTTCCATTTGGCGGGGGCCTCCGAAAGTGCAGTGGAGGGACGTCACAGCTATCAGGCACAAGCCCTGCCCTCCGAGAGCCACCCTTGTCACAGCCCAAACCTTTCTGCACCCAGAAGGGACTGAGGGATATTTGGAAGCAAACCTCCATGCACTTCCTCTTTTCCTTGTGTAAGTGATGATTTTTGTGTGTCACCTTCCCTGTCTAGCTATGATCCTTGCGGGAAAAGCCTACTACGATGGAGTGGCCAAGATTGGTGAGATTGCCACCGGGTCCCCTGTGTCAACAGAGCTGGGTGAGCTGACCGTCATTATATACAAACACAAGTTGAGCTGGTTCATCCTGTGAGCCTTTCATCCTGTGAGCCCTCGTAAGAATACACAAGGTGGCCCAAATCCAGAATAGTAAGAAGGGCTACCCCAGTACTCCCGTGTGTTGTTCACTTCTGGAATGATGGAGTTCGCTGTAGTCTGCTGAAAGTGGAGGCTTAGTTAGAAGGCAGGCCAAGGCCAGTGGCTGACCTCCCTGCTCCCTAGGAACTGGGCTTCTGCCTCTAAACTTGGGCCCTAGCCCTTCCCCTCGGATCCCTGGAGCATGAAACCCAGGGAGCTTTGACCTACATTCTTAACTGAAGGAGATGGGCACGGCGGGCCTCCCCACTCTGGCAGGAAAGTTTCCTGTGACTCACCTAGCAGAAAGCAGACTCCTTTACGTCCTGCTCTTGGCTCTCGCTGCTTCCACAGTTGCTCTCAGTTGTGATTTTTCCGGTTTTGCTGGTATGAATTGATCTCCTGTGCACACTCGGAGGGCAGCCACACCCTCAGCAGTGCCAGCTGCAGAGGGAATCTGGGTTTCTGTTTACAGAGTCCGTTCACTGCGTCCTCTCCTAAGGGTGGAACAGTCGCTGTTTTTCCTTTTCTTAATAGCCCCACACATAACCATTATTTTTAAAATTTGTTGATTCTTTTTTTTTTTTTTACAAAGGATAAGATTTCTGGTTTCAAAATGCTTGTTATGATTTGAAAGGTTCAGAAAAGCAGAGGAAAATATTGGTAAAGTGTGTGTATTTAAAAGTGTGTTTCTATGGAAAGGGGAGGCGGAGGCAGGGGCTGCATGTAGAACATATATTTTAGGGTTAAAATAATTCACATCATTTCTATATAAAGTGTCTTAAGGGTTTTCAAGATGGCTTGGAGAACTCTTACCTGACCCATAAAAGCGGAAGAACAAATTCCAGGTGTGATAACAGTGCTGGGGGTGCGGGCTGGGTTACAGGGTGTGAAGTGGATCTGGGCACCCAGTAACATTCTCTGACAACTTCCGTTCTTGAAGAGTTTGTAAAGAGTCTTGAAACCTAAGCCTGAAGTGATGTCGTGTGATGGTGAAGTTCGTGCTGCTGTATTTAATAGAATCAGTTACAGGCAGAAATTTTTCAAAGCCCTGACGTGTGCTTTGTTGGTGGCATAACTTGTGCGTGTTCTGGTGAGGTAGGAACTACAGAAACTCTGTCTTCAACAGAGTCAGTTTCATAAAATACACAGTGCGTTGTGCAGTCAGAAGCAGATAGTAAAACTTAGGACATTTGAGGGATGATGGTGATGATTAGAGGGTTCCAAAAATAGAACTAAATTAAAAAGACACATCCTATTTGTGTCAGGCCCAAAGGGAAAATGTGTGACCCTTACATTAAACTATATGGTGCTGATTCACCATCATTCAGTTTGCCTTTTTAATGTTTTATGGTTCCTGCCACTGTTTAAATAAGATTTCTGTTCCACACCTTACTTTATTCAGCTGCGAGTTCATAATGTTGAATCAGCTATTTCCACAGCAACCGTGTTGTTGCAAACACAGGCTGAAACCTTCTTCAGTTTCAATAAGGAAAATATGTTGCAGTGATGAAATTTTCTTTCATGTGGATATGTATTTGATTCAGAGGGAATGGAAATAACTTCTGTGTTTTATTTTTGTCTCAAGTTGTCTTTTTGCTATATTCACCATCTCATATAGTTAGTAATTTTCTGCTCATCTACAGCAATTTCATGGTAAAGTACTACCCTAGCAAGAGTTGCTTTTGGAGGCCTAATACTGACTTCTTGTGATTTGCTTAGTTTTTCATTTTGTTAAAGTTTAGACTAAAATATTGCCCTATATCTGTTTAAATTCTCTGTTTGAAAGAGTAATGAACAGTTCACAGAAAAAAGAGACCAAAAGTGGATTATATTTTCCTCATTTTTCAAGAAGGCTTGTCTTATTGCTGACTTTTGGTGTTGGTATTCATAACTTTATTACAAAACATTTATAAATTCCATCTGATAAAACTGAAGGGGTGTTTCATATGTGAAGATCATGAATCATTTCAGAATTTTCATTCCTTTCCCCCTTTCCCCTGATCTTCCCTCTCCCTCCACCTCCAAATCCTATAGTTTAAAATCTTTCAATTTAGGGACACCTGGGTAGCTCAGTCAGTTAAGCATCCGACTTCAGCGCAGGTCATGATCTCATGGCTCGTGAGTTCGAGCCCCACATTGGACTCTCTGCTGTCAGTGCAAAGCCCACTTTGGGATCCTCGGTCTCCCTCTCTCTGCCCCTCCCCTGTTCACTCGCTGTCAAAAAGAAATAAACATTTAAAAATAAATAAATAGGGGTACCTGGGTGGCTCAGTCGGTTGAGCATCGAATTCAGCTCAGGTCATGATCTCCCGGTTTGTGAGTTCAAGCCCCACATGGGACTCGCTGCTGTCAGCACAGAGCCCGCTTCAGATCCTCCCTCCCTCTCCCTCCCCCTCCCCCCTCCCTCCCTCTCCCTCCCCCTCTCCCTCCCCCCCCCTCTCTCTCTCTCTCTGCCCCTCCTCCGCTCACATGCACATGTGCTCTCTCTCAAAAATAAATAAATAAATAAACATTTAAAAAATAAAAATAATAAATAAAATTTTCAGTTTAAAAATTTTGCTTGGGAAAGAAATGAATGGGATGCTGAAAAATTATTACTATTTTTTTTTAACATTTAAAAATTTTAAAAAGGTATTTTTTTTTACATTTATTTATTTTTAAGAGACAGAGACAGAGCATGAGCAGGGGAGGGGCAGAGAGAGAAAGAGGGAGACACAGAATCAGAAACAGGCTTCAGGCTCCTAGCTGTCAGCACAGAGCCCGACGCGGGGCTCTAACCCAGAAACTGAGATCATGACCTGAGCTGAAGTCGGACGCTTAACCGAGTGAGCCACCCAGGTGCCCCTAAAAAATTTTTTTTGAGTGGAGGAGAGGGGCAGAAGGAGTGTGAGAGAGAGAATCTTAAGCAGGCTTTGTGCTCAGCGTGACACTTGACATGGGGTTTGATCCCACAACCCTGGGATCATGACCTGAGCCAGAATCAAGAGTCAGATGCTCAACTGACAGCCACCCAGGTGCTTTGAATTCTTACCATTTCTAAAACTGAGATTGCAAGAGTAGGTTTCAGTTTAATGTTGAGTTAAAAAATATTTTTTAATGTTTATTTTTGAGAGAGTGTGCACCCACATGTGTGTGCGTATGAGCTGGGGAGGGACAGAGAGGGAGGGAAACAGGATCCGAAGCAGGCTCTGTGCTGACAGCAGAGAGCCCAATGTGGGACTTGAACTCACCACAAGATCATGACCTGAGCTGAAGTTGGAAGCTTAGCTGACTGAGACACCTGAGTGTTCCTGAATTAAAATATTTATTAATGTTGCTATAGAATATACAGTCTTTCTCATTTTGTGTGTGTGTGTGTATACACATAATTTTTTTATGTGAAATTTCTGTTCTATTCTGATGCTTTTGTACTTTGGGAGGTGGGTGAAGAAAATATCCTTTCAGTAAAATATTTACCTAATTCATAGAAATTTGCTGTGAGGAGTCTGCTTGGAAAACTTGGCCAAATGCATTATGAGTATTAGAGTGGCAGAACTGAACATTTCAGTCTCTTGTCTCACTTTAGGGGGGAAAAAAAGGAGCTAAAAGCTGGAGGAGAAAGTTGATTAGCTTTTTAACTTTTTATCATTTGGATTGGCACCTATTAAGACCAAGCTGTAGCATTGCCATTCCTGATTTCTGTCTATGGGTTTTTTCCATTTAGATATCCCTCTGAGCACATCAGCTCACCAAATGTTATATGAATTAATTTTAAGATGCTTTTGCCTAAAAGTACCAAATAACCAGTTAATAGTGGTGTAAACATTAAGGATGTTTATTATCCCACATAAAAAGGCCAGGAGTAGCAGGTTCCTGTTTAAGTAATCATTACTGAGAACTCAGGTTCCTTTTCTTTCTACTTACCCTCAAGTTCAACTCCTCATGGTACCAAGATGGCTGCCGTCGCTAGTCTTACACATCACGTCCTCCTTCCTCCCGTTGTATCCAAAAGCAGGAAGAAGAATTTCTTCTAAGCTGTGCCCTTTACAAAGGAGGAAATCTTTCCCTGGGAGCCCCAGCACACACACCCTCTCATGTCCCATGACTCTGCAGCCAGAGAGCTTTCCCCAGCACCATTAGCTAAGGAATACCTCTGAGGGGGAGAGGACAGAGCTGTCAGGGGGGACACCTGATGATACCACCATGTCTGGCAGTTCTGGTATCAAAGGTCTTGTTTCAACAACTTTCAGTGAAAGGAAAAGACTTACACAAATGTCCTCACTTTCTCTGTGCCTCAGACTGCGTAGTGCTTCTGCATTCTGTGAGTGTCTCTGGTTCGGATAATGTCTTTCTCCCACGTGGGATGTTTCACTATCATGTATATGCTTCAAACTTTATGATTGTTTTTCCTGGATACTTGCTTTTTCTCCTGAAAACCATAGTCTTCCTTCCCACAGCCTTCTATTCCTATTTGGGAAGTGGGACTCCAAGCACAGAGGAAGGTTAAGGATATGAGGGTAGTTTCTGTTTTTCTGTCCTTTTTCTTTTCAGCCTTTACAGTGTCTTGTAATCATGAACTCTTTGGTGCATTTTCTCTGCCTCTGCTTCTCTCTCCTTCCTTTTCTCTCTGTTCAATTGTCTGCATGACCTCACACTTTATTTTTGAAAACTGGGTGACTAGAGAAAAAAAAATCACCTGTAATTTTACCACTCTAATACACCCGCTTTGTCACCACTATACTCTTTCCTAGTCTTTTCTTCCTGTGAGTATGCTCTTCTATAGCATGCCTCACAGCGAACATCAAGGACTGGCCCTGCCAGACACAAGGTGCAGCCCCTGACGGGTGTTATTTCATCTCATTCTCTACACAGTCCTATGAGTTGGGTGTAGGCACTTCCACTTTTAGGTAAGACCTAGAAGTGAAAGGTGTGCCCTAGATCACAGTGGATAACAGATGGTCCAACTTTAGAATCTGAGTTCTTCACCTCTGCTCTGCTTACACTGTGCCTTACTAAGGCAGAGGGGACTGGAAAGAGCCAGCCAAGAAGGGGACACTGAAAAGAAAGGAAATGGGAACCCCATGATGGGGACCTTTTCAACTTGCAGAAATCAGAGTGTCAGAATAGCCAAAGACTGTGGAGGTGCTGGCAGTGAGCTGATTAGAGGCCACTGGCCCCCTTGGAAATGGTGGTTTCACTGGGGTGCTGACCATAAATGCCAGGTATTACATTATGGGATTAGGAAGGATGGAAATTACAGAGCAGTTAACTCTGTGTGTTTGTGTGTGTGTGTGTGTGTGTGTGTGTGTGTGTGTGTGTGAGTGATAGGTGTTATACAATATATTATATATGGCTCTTTTCACAAGTGTTGCTTGACTTGCGCTTGTACTGCTGTGCTTTGTATAGAAACTCAGATCTCAGTTAAGTGCCTGCTGTGTGCCACTTGCTTCTTATTCTTACATTGCCTCATCTCATCCTCAGGAGCCTCATGGATGAGTTTTTCCTGCTTGAAAACCCAGTAACCCAGTGTTTCCTTGATGTGACTGATAGGCTCTAAAGGGTAAACTTGGTGGTCATTTCTGCGTGGAGGTGAGAGAGAACCTCCATGGGCAGCCACATTGGGTCCTGTGTCGCTAGCTATGTGCTCTGCAGCCAGGCAAGACAGAACAGGGGTTGTAGAGTTGGTGATCCCTAGGGTGCATGGTAGGTGGCATCGGTGCTTCGTGGGTCATAGAGCTTCCTCCCACCCCAGCCGAAGCACAGGAAAGATCCAGTTACCTAGGATGTGGAAGCCAGGCCAGATTGTATCTTCCCTTGAGACCCTGGCAGGTAGCTTATTACCCAACACCTAAGAGATGCTCAGTAAAGTTTATATTGTTACCTTGCTGCTATCAATTCGTGTTACTTTGGGCAACACTTCGTGACTATGAGCAGGTTGGCATGCCTACAGGGGATGATGGCAACATCTCTTGAGTAGTCGGAAGATGAAATGAGATAATGTACCTCCTAGATTCTGTAGTTTCAAAGACCAAAAAGATGCTTCTCTGTTGCCACTTCATATATTCACACATATTTGAGAACTCAAGAAGAGTACAGGTTTTTTTTCATTGACATTATCCTGTAGAATAGGTAATGTAAGTTTGTAAGAATATGCATTTCCTTGATTACTCCTGATTATTCATGAACCAGTTTTTCAGTTCTCTCCATTGTATCTTTGTTTTCTATTTTATGAATTTCTGCTTTTTCTTTTCTTCTTTATGCTGTCTTTAGGATGACTCTGTTATTCTTTTTCTTTTCTTTTTTTTAATATATATATATTTTTTAACATTTATTCACTTTTTGAGAGACAGAGACAGAGTATGAGCAGAGCAGGGGCAGAGAGAGAGGGAGACATAGAATCTGAAGCAGGCTCCAGGCTCCGAGCTGCCAGCACAGAGCCCGACGCGGGGCTCAAACTCATGGACCGTGAGATCGTGACCTGAGCCGAAGTCGGATGCCCAACCGACTGAGCCACCCAGGCACCCCTGTTATTCTTTTTCTAATTTCTGAACTGATACATTTAATTCATTAATTTTACATACAGGTGTCCCCATTTTGCACAGCAGTGCAGGACCACAAAAATGACCATGCAAGTTAAAACTATTGAAAGCCATCTTAATCATCAGCAGGGAAAATATGATTGTGCCATGACCTTGAAAAACGTTTGTCAAGGAGCACCTGAGTGACTCAGTTGAGTGTCTGACTCTTGATTTCAGCTCAGGTCATGATTCCAGGGTTGTTGGGATCAAGCCCTGTGTTGGGCTTCATGCTGAACAAGGTTCCTGTTTAAGTTCTCTCTCTCCCTCTGCCCCTCTCCTTTGCTTGTGCACGTGGTCTCTCGCTCTTTCTCTCTAAAAAAAGGGGGAAAAAAAAGAAAACAAAATTGTCAAAATCCTCAAAATTCTCTTATTCCCAGTTACAAATGTATAGGGAAGTGGAAAAAAGAGTTAAACTAGTATTTATGTTGTACACATTAAAGTATTAGAAACACTGACAATGGAACTTGGGTGGTCTCAATGGCACTTGTCTCCTTCCCCTGTAACTCAAGATACAGAGTAGACATCTTCTCTAAGCTTTTATGGATTGTCCTGCTCCTTCCTAACCCTGCATCAACTTCCAATATTTTATCCTTTGTGACTTCAATGTGACCAGATACCCTCTAGAGTTCTTTTAATGTGCAGTTTTCTGCTGGCATTGCTTTCTCTGAAACCTCTTCATTTTATTTTTCGTCACAGTCACTTTGCTCGGTTATGTTGTAAGTTCAGGCTTCACCCAGTTCTTGTGGCTACACGTCCAGGGTCTCTCCAAGGGCCACGCTGTCCACATGCCCATAGGCAGCTACTTCTCGAACTCCGTTTACTTTGTTGTTACTGTTTTTCATTTCTTTGCTGCACTTCCACTTTAAATTACCCATTTTTGTAACATGTCACATGGGTTTATCACCAGGGAAACAAGGAGGCAACACGTCTCCTGCACTTTGCTGCCCGAATGCCACACTGTCTTCATCTCTGTGACTTTAGAATGCATCCTGATAGCTAGAAGTAGACCTCAGATAGAACAAATCGACGCTCTTACTCAAGGGCATCTTGGCTGTTGTTGGACTTTTGCATTTACATATATTTTAGAATCAGCTTGTCAAGTTCCACGAAAAAACAATCTCCTGGAATTTGGACTACAGATTGACTCTGTAGATAGATTTAGGAAGGATTGACATCTTAGCAATACTGAATTTCTAATCCAAGAATATGGCAGTTTTTAAAAATTTACTTTGGGCTTCTTTAATTTCTGTCACTGTTTTTTGTTTTTAATTGTAGAAGTCTTGCACACATTTTTATATATGCATTATTAGATATTTATGGTGTGTTTTGCTCTTTTAAACGGCTTTAAACTTTTTATTTTCTAATTGGTTCCATTGAGTTTTCAGTTTCAGTGACTATTTTTCATCAGTATTAAGTTCTATTTCTTTTTTTTTTGAAATCTGCAAATTAACTTTTGTCATATTTTTTATAACTCCTTTATTGAGATATAATTAACATAGAATACACTCCATCCATTTATAGTGTGGACAGTTCAGTGGGTTTTAGTATAGTCACAAAGTTTTAAATTATCACCCTAGTTAACTTTAGAATATTTTCATCACCCCAAAAAGAAATCCTGTACCATTAGCAGTCAACTTCCCATTTACCCTCAACTCCAGCCATATGAAATGATTAATATATTTTATCTCTACAGATTTGGTTATATCGAACAGTTTCATATAAATGGAATCCTACCATATGTCATCTTTTGAGACTACTTTCTTTCACTTAGTATAATTTCAAGATTCACATTGTAGCATGTTTGAATACTTTCTATTTATGGATGGATGATATTATATAGATATACAATGTTTTGTTTATCCATTTATCAGTTGATGGACAGTTGGGTTGTTTCTACCTTAAACTATTAGAAATAATGCTACTATGAACATTTGTGTACAAATTTTGTGTGTATGTATTATCTTTTTCTTTCTCATCGGTGTACACTTAGTGCAATTCCTGGCTCATATTATGATAACTCTAAATTTAACTTTTCTTGAAGAGGTGCCAAGCTGCTTTTCAAAATTAATGCACCATTTTACATTCCCATAAGCAGTGTGTGAGAGTTCTGATTTCTCTACATCCCTGTCAACACTTACTGTCTTTTTGATGATAGCCGTCCTAGTGAGTGTGAAGTAATATCTCACTTGGGTTTTGATTTACATTTCCCTAGTCACTTATAATGTTGAGCATCTTTTCACATTCTTATTGGCTATTGCATATCTTCTTGGGAAATGTATCTATTCAGATCCTTTGCCCATTTTTAATTGGGTTGTCTTTTTATTATTGATTTTGCAAATTAATTTTTTTTAAGTTTATTTGAGAGAGAGAGAGCATGCACGTTCACGCACCTGCAAGCAAGGAGGGAGCAGAGAGAGAGAGAGAGAGAGAGAGAGAGAGAGAGAGAGAATCCCAAGCAGACTCCTCGAGGTCATTGCAGGCCTTACCAATCATGAGATCATGACCTGAGCTGAAATCAAGAGCTGTATGCTTAACTGACTGAGCCACTCAGGCACCCTGGAAACTAACTTTTAATTTGGGTTTTGTTTTTATGTTTTAATTTCTTTTATTATCTATGCAGTAATTCCATTATTTCGAGTTCTTGAAGGTCTGGTTCTACTGCTGCTATTATTGTTTCTCTGGATTCTCATTCATGAAGGATTCTCTCTAATAAGGGTTTTATTATTATCTTACTGTTCTTATGTTGGGGTAACACCTATGGAGGATGTAAAAGTTTTGTTGCCACTGAAAGTCACTGAAAATGAAAAGGAGAAATGCCTAGCAATGGTGGAACTTCTCTGATTAAAAGGTATTCAAAAAATATAGTTTGCTTCTTAGAAAATAAAAATAACTGATGTAATATGACCTACCATTTGATAAAACTCTTTTTTAAAATTTGTTTATTTTGAGAGAGATAGGGTGTGAATGTGGAAGGGGCAAAGAGAGAGGGAGAATTCCAAGCAGTCTCCACAGACAGCACAGAGCCCAACACGGGCTCAAACTCATGAAACTGTGAGATGATGACCTGAGCCGAAAACAAGAGTCAGACTCTTAAGCGACTGAGCCACCCAGGTGCCCTGACATTTGATAAAATTCTTGTAAAATATTTAGAATTTGCAAAGCACTAGAAATGCCCTTTTATTTTCTGTTTAATCCATATGAACAGGGGCACCTGGGTGGCTCAGTCAGTTGGGCATCCGGCTTCGGTTCAGGTCACGATCTCACAGCTCATGGGTTTGAGCCCTGTGTCGGGTTCTGTGCTGACAGCTCAGCCTGGAGCCTGCTTCAGATTCTGTGTCTCCCTCTCTCTCTGCCCCTCCCCCACTAGTGTGTGCTCTTGCTTTCTCTCTTCAAAAATAAGCATTAAAAAAAAAATCCATATGAACAAAGGTATAGTGTAAGTTTTGCAGGGCAAAGGGAATCAGATTTTATGGAAAATATTTTAATGTAAATTTCCAAAATTTGTAAGTTATTGTAGCTATCTGAAACTTGAGAAATAATGGCAATTTTTAATTTTCTATAAATTTGCTGGATACACATCCTTCTCCTGAAAAAGTCCTATCCTGCTCATTTTCTCTTGAAAATGAAAGGCTCTTTATGAATATAGTCTCTTCTCCTCTTGTAGAGAATACTCAGAAAATGTGTCAATGTTTTTTTTTTCAACTGTAATTGAAAGTAAAATATTTAAAAACTTTTTTTTAATGTTTTATTTTTTAGAGAGACAGAGTATGAGTGGGGGAGAGGCAGAGAGCGTGAGGGAGACACTGAATCAAAAGCAGGCTCCAGGCTCTGACCTGTCAGCAGGGAGCCCAAAGCAAGCCTTGAACCCACGAACAGGGAGATCATGAACTGAGCTGAAATCGGTTGCTTAACCCACTGAGCCACCCAGGTGCCCCAGAAGTAAAATATTAATCATTCAAGGGAAATACCAAATTTTAGTCATTTTTATGATAAATGCTCTAAACCACTTGAAGGTAACAAAAAGAATTAGCATATATTTTCAAGCCTCTTTCAAATTCATTTTGCTAAAGTATCACCTTTTATTAGTTGTACCTTAACTGCAGGGGTGAGCAAACCAGAGCCAGAGGGCTAGCCAGCACCTATTTGTAAATATAATTTTATTGGAACCTGGCCAGGCCCACTTGTTCATGTATTGTCTGTGGCTACTTCCAGGCTACTATGGCAGAGTTGAGTGGTTGCAACAGAGAAGTTTGGCCCACAAGAGGCCTAAACTATTTACAACCTGGCCCCTCCCAGGAACCTTACCCTGAAGGTGGAAGAACTTTAATATCACACAGTTGTTTATGTGTGAAGACTGAGTAACTGTGTGAGCAATTTGATACCCTTTTTTCTTGAAAGGCAGTTCCTTACCACCTGCTAAGTGCTTGGGTTTAACATACATTAACAGCCACAGTAGTATGTGCTCAAGAGCACAACCGCTTTGCCTTGTTGGGAGGAACGAATAAAGGAGCTGAAGAGCTCTGTAGTCATGATTGGCAGGTAAATATATTTTAATCCATTGTGTTTAATTGTTAAATAATAAGTCACTTGAAGAATTCATTGTCAGAGTGTGTGTTTGTAGTATTTGTAGTGCACACATAAATCTTTATCTTAGGTACACTCTTCAGCCCAGAACAGTACTCATTTAAGAGAGGAAATTGAAATATGTATAAAACTTCCAGTTTTGTCCCTAAATCAAACAATGTTTATTTTTAAAAACGTAGAAAATACTGAAAAAGTAGAAAAGGAAAACAGAAATGGTCAGAAGAAAATGTTTTAGCAAAATATTTAAAAGAAAGTATGAATCAGTCATTTCATTTTTAAAGCATGGAAAAATAAAGTTTGTTCTCATTTATTTCTCAAGAAATAACAGGAGACTTTCTTTGGAGAGTTTACAGTTTTGCTTTGAGGTCCTTATAGCTCACCATTACATAAATCTAGGCTGTATCTTGTTCTTGTTTAGTCAGCTATTACGTTTTGAATCATTTATTAATTTGTTTGGCCCAGTTTCTTAAATTGGGTACAAAACAGAAGATTTTATCTCCTCATCACTAAGGAACCTACAAAATCACAGGTGTTCTTTTGTTATTGATAGAATGCTTATAGGTCATACAATTTATTTTTTTTTAGGTCATGCAATTTTTTAAAATATTATAATTTTGTATTGGCACTCAAAATCAGTCTTAGGTCTTAAAAATAAAAAAAAGTATCTGAAATATCTTTTTTTTTTAAATTTTTTTAATGTTTATTTTTGAGAGAGAAGAGAGTATGAGTGGGGGAGGAGGAGGAGGAGGAGGAGGAGGAGGAGGAGGAGAGAGAGAGAGAGAGAGAGAGAGAGAGAGAGAGAGAGAGAGAGGGAGAGAGGGAGAGAGGGAGAGAATCGGAGGCAGGCTCCAGGCTCTGTCAGCATGGAACCTGACATGGGGCTCGAACTCACTGACCTTGAGATCATGATCTGAGCTGAATGAAATCAGATGCTTAATCAACTGAGCCACCCAGGTGTCCCAAAGATGTGTTTTTTCTGACTTGCTGTATCTTAAGGCACTCGAGGTTATCCTGCTCGTTATAGTTTGGCAGATAAAAGGTTGTGTTAAATAGTGAACCATGACATAGTCTGAAACTGATTGAACTGATTCATGAGTCTGCATTTTGTATTTTTTTTTAAGTTTATTTATTTTGAGAGACAGTGTGAGTGGGGGAGGGGCAGACAGAGAGGGAGAGAAAGAGAATCCCAAGCAGGCTCTGCAGCATCAGTGCAGAGCCTGATGTGGGACTCGAACCCACCATCTGTGAGGAGATGACTGGACATGAAACCAAGAGTCGAACACTTAACCACCTGAGCCACCCAGGTGACCCTGCATTTTGTGTTTTCATTGGATATTATGAAGATTTTCTGTTTTGTGCTTACAAGTATTTATAACATGACCTTTATTAATTTTTATTGTTTATTTTCAGTTTGGGATTTGAAAAAAGATTGTCCTGGAATTGTACATGTAACAAATGCCTTTGGACTTTGCAAGTGACTCTTGTCCATTCAATTTTCAAGTAGAAAACATTCACTCAACACGTCCTTGTCCTTTTGGGAGCAAGAAAGATCTAAGCTATAGTAACTGTAGAGAAAGATAGGCTTATAATTTATAAATGAATAATTTATAAAGTCTACATATGCACCTGCCATTTAACTTTAAGTTTTTTTTAATGTTTATTTATTCTTAGAGCACAAGCAAAGGAGGGGCAGAGGGAGGGAGACACAGAATCTGAAGCAGGCTCCAGGCTCTGAGCTGTCAGCACAGAGCCTGACAAGGAGCTCAAACTCATGAACTGCGAGATCATGACCTGAGGCGAAGTTGGATGCTTAACTGACTGAGCCACCCAGGCGCCCCTGCACCTGCCATTTAAGTCCCCATATCAGAGGAATATTGGCATATGTATAAATTCCTAAACTTTAAGAGGAGGTTCTGTATTGTAAATTGTACTAGCTTATAGAAATTGTTGTAAGAAAAGCATTCTTTTTCTTAGCTTTGATATAACTATGTGTGCAAACGAAGCACTATAATTAGTAAAAACTGGAGATGTAAAAGCTGAATCGTCAAACCAAGATTAGTCAGTTGAACATTTAGTGCTTTCTGATTGCATGGTGGGCACATCCTGAATATACATCTGAAACATCATTGCCTGTTTTTCATAACTTTATTATATTTGCCTGATCTGTTACATTTTTGAAGTATGTGAAGAGAAAATTATCTTGTTTAAACCAAATTTTCACAATTAGTCAAATTGGTCTTCTCCTTAAAGGATATTGTGTGTGCCATCAACTCAGGATGGAGAGAGTGTGGGAGTCCTCATTCTTACACTCTCAGCTATAGCCAGAGGAGAGCTGGTCAGGGGCCATAGCAACTGCACAGGTCACGGTAAGGGGCAGTGGCTCAGGAGACCCAGAGGGCTTTGCTTCACCACCACCATCATTGTTGATAGGGCCTATTCACATTCTCTTAAAAATGCTGGAAGAGCTATCTTACTATGTTCATGACACCGTGCTAGGCCCAAAGTTATGTGTCAGAAACAAACTCACTAAGTTCTAATGTACAAATACAGGAGGGGAAGGGACTTTGAAGCATGCCAAGAAAAAGTGGCTCTAGCAACAGCAAAAGGGTGTGGCCTCTATGACAGGCTGAGGAAGGAGGATAGGTAAGTAAAAGGGCGAGGGATATGTCAAAGATAGGTGTAGTTCGAATCATGGTATGAGCTGGACTTGACTTTCCAAGCACACTGTGATGCCGTGGTGGAAAACAACAGTCATGGTGGATGATTGGGTAGACTCCTTGTTAGTACAAGTGGGGTTCTGACAGTTTTTGATCTTCAGCCACTTGGGAGTAAATGTTCTTCCTTAGGTACTCTTTTGCGTTCCAAATGACTTAACAAACTTATTAAAAGTAAGGATGCGAACAAGCACATGAAAAGTTACTGGATATCATTAGCTATTAGGGAAATGCAGGTCATAACCACAATGAGCACTTCATAACCAACAGACTAGCTATAATTTAAAAGACAAGGGTGCTGGGTGGCTCAGTCAGTTAAGCAGTTAAGCGTCTGACTTCAGCTCAGGTCATGATCTCATGGTCTGTGAGTTCGAGCCCTGCGTCGAGCTCTGTGCTAAGAGCTCAGAGCCTGGAGCCTGCTTTGGATTCTATGTCTCCCTCTATCTCTGCCCCTTCCCCCCCCCCCCCCAAATAAACATTAAAAAAAACTTTGACAATAACAAGTGTTGGTAGAGCTGTAGAGAAATCGCAACCTCTGTACATTGCTGATGGGAATGTAAAAGGAAGCACCAGTGTTGGAAAAGAACCTGCCTCAGAATTTTAACAGAGTTATGGTGTGAGCCAGCAGTTCCATTCCTTAGCTCTTTCCATGCCCACATGAAATCTTAGCAGTGCTTTTCACAATAGCCCAAAGGTGGAAACAGCCCAAATGTCCAGCACCTAGGAATGGATAAACAAAATGTAGTATGTCTTTATAATGGGATATCACTGAGTCATTAAAAGGAATGAAATACTGATATGTGCTACAACATGGGTGAACCCTGAACACATGCTAAGTGAAAGAAGCCAGATAAGGCTACATATGAGTACATGGTTTCATTTATATGAAATTTCCAGTCAGTGAATCCGTAAGAGAAGGCAGATGGGTGGTTGCTAGGGACTGGGGGAGAGATGGATGAGGAATGACTGCTGATGAGTGCAGGGTCTCCTTTTTGAGGGGTCAAATGTTTTTCAGCTGGATAGTGGTGATGGTTGTACAGCATTATAAATATTCTAAACATTGCCACTGATAAATTTGTGTTATGTGTATTGTACCCTCCAAAACCAAAAAAGGTAAGTATGCTGATCTGAGAAGTTCCCAGCACAGGGCATCCTAATAAATCCCTACTATAAACAACATAGTAGACATTGTATTAATTCAGGAGGCTAGTTGCACACGTTTCCCAGTCCCATAGAAAGTGCAGGCAGCCCAGCAGCACTATCATGACCATCTAATCATGTACGACTTTATTCTCAACTTTTCAGCAGAAATCTGAAAATCTGAATTAGGACCCCAGTTGGTCAGAAATATTTTAGACAGTTTGCTCTGTGCTGTGCAGCACGTCTCACACGTGCTACCTCCTAACGTTGCAGTAACTTGTGAAGAGTTTTATTTGGCCCCGACTCAGTATGAATAGCACAGTAAATGAATTTTGCTGGCGCTAACAAGAGTTCAGAAATCAGGAGGCTCATGCGGTTCTCACAACAGTCCTCTGAGTCGGGGATGTTCTTCCCATTTTATGGACAAGTAAACGGAAGCTTAGTTTAAGTAACTTGTCAGCCTTCACACAACTAATTAGGAGTAGAGCTGGGGGTGTGTTGATTGCATGGAGAGTGGAGTGCTTCCCCCAGACTCAGGGAGCATCAGCCTTAGGTCCTCTCAGTTGCAGCACAGCTTTTAAAACCCTGTACTTAGGTCTGAATTTGTGATTTTGTATTCCTTAAGGAGGACCCCACGGAAGTTGGATTTCTACATAGGGAACAAATTACGAAAGTAGTCTTTGAAATCTGGAAGACTGGGCACATGACAGAAGGATTTGGATCCCCTGTTCATTGTTAAACCTAGTGGAAAGAAGAAACAGGAAACCAGAATTTGATTCAATACAGGAAATGGCCTTGGGACATGTCCTATAAAACCTGCAAAGGAGCTGTGAAGATGTGCTCACAACAATGTGTCTAGAAGGCCTCAGAGGTGGGGGAGGTGTCCTAACCGTCATTTAGCAGAGTCAGCTGGAGGGGAAGGCTGGTGAGGCAAGTATGTGAGAAGTAGATATACTCTAGGATGAGCTTAGAGATGTTTGTTGGTCAACCAAATGAGTATCTCATAATGGTACTGGGCTTCTTTCAGTCTAATGTGAATCAGGTTTCTCGAGGCTCTCTTGAAACCATGGCTATCATTTACAACATTCATAAACTTGGCCCTACCTTTAAGATATCTACAACATAGTGAGGGACATTAAGAAAATATATACATACGTACCTTTAATACAGGAGTGAGTGCGAGAGTAAGACATACAAAGGCTACAGGATTTCATGGGAAGAGATGATTACACCCGAGTGGGGTAAGTGGAGGGAAACTGAGTGTCGGGGAATGCTGAATATCATGATGGTCACCATTGGAGGTAGAAAGGGTGGTGGTTTCTGGTTGGGGGAACAGTTGGGGGAGGGATATATTTCAATTTGCCTGGAATTTAGGACTAATGGGATCATGGGTGTAATGGGTACAAGTTGAAGTTGCAGCCTTGTTATTTTGAGTGCTGGCCTACAGATTGTGTTTGTGTCATTTCAAATTGAAATAAAAATTAGTATTAGTAAGGCTAAAGGATTTTGAGTTATTAAATGCTGACTAATACTTTAGGAGCATGGGTTCAAAGATAAAATAAAAACTGCAAGATGACTAAAGAGCAAATTGAATGGCAAGCCCTTTACAACTCAGAACTGGACTCTTAAGAGTCCAGAATAAGTCTCCCCCCTGTGACTCTTGAGTGAGGTGAAGCTGATATATAGGTGACTCAGGTATTTATAACTCAGAGCCATGGCTGATAGTCAGCAGCTTCCATTTTTCTAACAGAATTTGTGACATACTAAGGTCTCTTTCCCATGTGCGTGCAGGTGTGTGATTAAGTATTTTAATCTTACCTCACTTTTGTTTTCTCAGTCCTGCCCAACTTCCCATTTCATGTTAATATTTTAAATAACTTATGAGTCCTCTAAGACGTTTAGAATTATACTTTCATTTTATAATGAGCATTTAAATATACTTCGAGTTTTTAAAAAATGTAATACCTACTGAAAAATGAACCTAATAAACACATTTTCTACCTTTATTATTTTAAAATGTTTGTTTTTACATAATTAAATCTGCGGCTATGTAAACTACTTTGTGCGCTGCTTTTTTAAATTTAGCACTCCACTTCTATTTCTTTGTGTTAATAAGTAATCGGTTTATTCATTGTTTTTGATGGCTGCCTACATTTCCCTTTACATTTTCTTCTGTTGGTACCAAGGCAGAGTCCATGTGTAGGGGCTCCGAGGGGGAGAGTTGCCGTATAAGGATGAGTACAGGGTTTGTTTCTTTTCTCTTGTGAAAAGTTGCCCCTTAACCGGCGGGGGGAAGGAGGGGAGTCATTGCATGGTATGTTGAAAAGCACATTAAAAAAAGAAAGCACAGGGGCTCCTGGGTGGCTCAGTTGGTTAAGCATCCGACTTCAGCTCAGGTCATGATCTCACAGTCCCATGAATTCGAGCCCCGCGTCGGGCTCTGTGATGACAGCTCAGAGTCTGGAGCCTGCTTCAGATTCTGTGTCTTCCTCTCTCTCTGCCCCTCCCCTGCTCATGCTCTGTCTCTGTCTCAAAAATAAATAAAAACATTAAAAAAAATTTTTTTAAAAGAAAGTGCATAAAACCAAATATTCAGTAATCGAGGGATTATAGTAGTTTTTCTCCCCTCGTTTAAATCACAGTATAAATGAGCATTTACTATCTGGTAGCTTTGCTGCAGTCCCTGGGGAGAATACATAGAAGTCCCTGCTCTCTGGGAACTTACTTTCTAGTGGGTGGTAAACGAACATGCCTAATATGCCAGATAGTAACAAGGCGAGGTGCCGAGTGATGGAGGAAAAGGATGGAAAGGGGCCATTTTAGGGAGAGTGGTCAGGGACATGCAGTTGGGAGGGAGCGCCACAGGCAGATGTCTGGAGAGACCATTCCAGTGGAGTCCAGCGAGTACAAAATTCCTGAGGCCTTGTGAACTTGGTCACAGTGTGGAAGCCAGTCTGGTTGAGACTCAGTGAAGGATGGGAGAGTGGGAAGGGATGAGGCTACAGGTACAGCACGTGCGAGGGTGGGGCCGGGTCACATAGGGGTGGGTGTTCATAAGAATGTTGCCTTTTAATCTGTGGTGGGGGTGGGGATCCTCTGCATGTTTTGAGCTCAGGTGTGACTTGGTTTGACTTAACATTTTAAAAGCTTCTTACTGGCTTCTGTGCAAAGAATAGAGTGTAGGAGGGTGGAAACAGGGAGACCGGTTGGGAGGCTGTTGTGCCAGCCCAGGTGAGAAAGAATGGTGGCTTGAACTGGGATTGAAGGTAGAGTGGGGTTTGCTGTGCACCGGATGACAAGTGTGGACAAGGGGGTATGGTGAGGCGGGGGCGGGGGTGGTGGTGGTCAGGGTTTGCTTTTAGATGTGTTGGGTTTGGGATGCCTAGTAGGCAAGTGGAAATGTCAAGGCGGCAACTGGAAATGTGAGTCTGGAGTTCACTGTGTGAACGTGTAGTTCCATATCCCTGTGAACAAGTCGGGCCCTGTTTCGCTTGCCCAACCACATTGATGCTTAACACTCCATGCCCTGTGGCTTCCCTCAGTAGGAAACCAACAATTACTGAGGATCACAGCATGCCAGGTGCTTCGTTTCTGTCTTCTCCTTTGATTCTCACCAGGTCCTGTGAGGGGCTCTTTATTTACATGTCCATCTTACGGATGATATATGTAATGGATAATCCTGTTTGTATGCCTCCCTAGTTCCCTTCCTAAAACATTTTTTAGTTTGTTTCCAAAGTTCAGGTGCATGGAGCAGATACCACTGACCACTCCGTTTGGGAGGTAGGTCATGTGTGTATACGTACGCACGTGTGTTTGGATCTTGGTAGTTGGGGGTAGCTGATTTTCATGGGGTGCCTTGGGGAGTCAGCCCCACCACTTTGGTTTTACTTCCTGCATGACCCAAACACTATGAACTGAAATGGCTTTAAGCAACCAGGCCGGCCCTTACCCAAGTGATGCTGCCCAGCCCCCCAGAGGTAGCCTGTTCCATTTTCAGACAACACTAATAATTAAAGTGTTCTGGCTGATGTTGAGTAGACATTCCTTTCCCTGTAATTGACACACACTGGGCATCATCCTGTCCTTGGGTACCAAGTAGAGAAAATGTAATTCGTCTTCTACATGGTTTCTCATTGCATATCTGAGAGAGGATGCAGAGTAGTTGAGAGCACAGGCTTAAGATCAGACATGAGTTCACATTCCAGCTCTCCCACCTTTTAGTTCTTGTGTAAATGTGGGAAAACCCTTGAACCTCTTAAAGCCGTGGTTTCCTCCTCTGAACAGTGTGGGTAACAGCAGTACTCCCTTCTGGGTTGTGAGGACTAACTAGAAAAGGTCACCTCTGTACAGCAGTGAGCACAACTCTGGGCACAAGGGAAGAAGTCAGTCAATATGTGTGAGCTGCTGTTACCTTTGAGGATCGTACAGTGTGTGCCGGTGTGCTATCTTGTCCTCTCAGGTAGAGAAGGTGAGAACAACATCAGAACTGCAAAAGCAGTTTCAGTTGTTCTTGTGGAGTAAGCAGTCTAATAAAGAGAGTCTGTATTTTGTGTAAACTCCCTTAAATTCTCATCATATTAAGACTACCCAATGTCTAACATCTTGGGGTGTGTGGTTTTAGATCAAAAGAATAAATCGCTTTCCATCTGAAAGTTGGGAGCAGTAGCCTGTCTTACACAGTTTTTAAACTTGTTCAATTACAATTGGTTGCTTAAAACAATGAAAACCCTTACTTCTTCTTCACTTAAATTTTTTGAAGTGTATTTGTTTATTTTGAGAGAGAGAGAGAGAGAGAGAGAGCATGAGATCAGGGGAGGGGCAGAGAGAGAGGGAGAGAGAGAATCCAGTCTCCATCCACACTGCCAACACAGAGCCCGATGCGAGCTCAAACTCATGAACCGTGAGATTATGACCTGTGCCGAGATCAAGAGTCAGACACTTAACCGACTGAGCCACCCAGGTGCACCAAAAATTCTTCACTTAAAATTTTTAAGATGGTTTTACTCAGTAATACTGAACTGAAATAGCACCTTAGTGCCTTCTTTACCTACATATTGTCCTTGTCTTCATGTGTTGGGGTCCTGTTTCAAATTTTTAAAGAACTTTTAAAACTTAAGATGTAGCATTTTTTAGCCTTGAAAATCCTATAATCAGTGACACCATAAGGAATAACTAGTTTTCAGTTTCATTCATTATTGATAATACACCTGATTTCATTTTTGTTAGTATCAAAATGGTTGTATTTTAGCCTTAATCTACTAATCAATGAAAAAACGGAGATGAATAATTAATGTTAATTTACTAATAGCTTGTAGAAACTTTTAATCTTTTGATGCTGTTTTTTTACATTGACATGTAAAGAAAACAATTGCTAGTAATCTGCATATGGGTGCAAAGTTGATAAATTATTCCTGGGTGATATATAATTGATAAGCTTGAATAAGTTAATGTCCTTTTTTTTTTTTTTTTTTTTTTTTGAGAGAGAGAGAGGGCACAAGTGAGCGAGGGCAGAGAGAGAGAGAGACTCCCAAGAGGGGCAGAGAGGTGAGGAGGGGAGAGAAGCAGGGCTCGAGCTCACAAACTGTGCAATCATGACCTGAGCCGAAGTCAGATGCTTAACCAACTGAGCCACCCAGGTTCCCTAATGTCATCCTTTTAGCTAAAATAAGAGTAGTACATTAAAATACACCTCAGGGAATATTTTTCCTTCGTTGCAAATCCTGTGCTTTGACTTGACAGTGCTTGTCTACAGCAGGTGGACTAAATTAGTGTAATTGCTGATCAAAAATGAAGTAGGAAATAAACATTTAATTTGCTTCCCGAATCAGTTTATCAGTCCTAATGACAGAACCGGCACCTAATTCCCGAATCTTCCCCTACATTTACATAATATTTGGTTTAATTTTCAGAGAAGATGTCTCTACTAGGTATTACCTTAGGTGATGAAAGAATTGGTTTCTGATATTGGGCGTGCATTTGTTCTCTGCTTCACTGAAAAGACTTGAGTTTAAATATCCAGGATGTTTTCTAATGATAATTCCCATGGAGATTTAAGTCTCTATGCAAAGATAACTAATATTTTCCTTTTAAAGCATTTTTATATATAAGTTAAGAATTAATTCATACATGGAGTTTATTGGTTTTCATTTATTCTTCCTTCACACTTTTTGTCATTCCCTTTCTTAAAAAAGAAAAAAATTTATTGTTCCTTTCTCTAGCTACCTTCTTACTTCTTTTATTGCCAAACATCCCAAATAAGTGGTTTATACCAACTTCCTCCTTTCTGTATTATCTTTCCCTTCCATTCCCACTTTTTACCAGAAATCAGGAGCTAGAAGGGAGTCTAGCATTGGGTGTTTAGTGTGCATCTTGCTCTTGGAACCTTTCCCTTGTTAGCACACTTAATCCTCGCAGCCGGGATTGCCAAGTGTCCAGAATCGAACCCACACAGTCTGGTATTATAGCTTTTTGTCTGGCAGAATGAAAATTTTGTAAACAAAAATGTCCCTTCATTTTTGGTTTTTGGTTGTTTTTTTTTCTTTTCTTTCTTTTTTTAATATGTTGTTTGTGGCTCAGGATTCTCTGAGACCAAACCTCAGGGTTACTAAACCTTGGTGATAGGAAACAAAAGATGCCAGCAATTTGCTCCTGGAGACTCTACGGATGGAAACGGGTCTGTGTGGGTGCCAGCCCTGGCTGAGAGAGCTTGTTCTTCCGGGGCTTAGGATCCTACATATGGATGCTGGGTCCTCACACTCCAGATGCAGCCAGCGTCTGTACTGCCACAATAGAAGCCTCTCCATCTAGATCCAGTTGTTGAGTAGATTAAAAAAGAGAGAGAGAGAGAGAGAAGGCAAGTTAGGGATCATGCATTCAGGTTTAACAGAAAGCATTCTTCCTGTAGGACTTTCTGTGATACCTATGTGTATAGGAATAATACACAGATACTACCATAATACACATATATACCATAATACACATAATATGGTGTATACCATAATACGCAGATACTACACAGTAGGAAAATACTACAGATACCACGATATGATGGGTCAAACTTTTGCCAGATTTTCCTTTCTCTGCCCTACTATACTACTTTATGTTCTTTCTCACTGCAATTACCCTCTAATTCATTTGTTCAGTACACTTACTTATTGCTAGACTTTTAAGGACTGTTATGTGCTGGGCAGGCACTGGTATCACACAGGTAACTGAGAATCAGAATGCAAGTTCTTGTCCATGAGTAACTTCTAGAAGCATTCAGACACTGCATGTGTTTTCCTCGGAAGAGGGCAGTGCTTCCTAATCACTGCTGGTTCCAGACGGCTGTTGTTTTGTGTTATTTTGTTTTTAATAAATTTGTTTTTTTAAAGAAGTTTTAGGTTTACAGAAAATTGAGCAGATCTTACCCAGACTTCCCACATACTCCTCTCTCTCCCACTCAGTGATGAACCAGTATAGATACATTGCTATCAACTAAAGTCTATAATTTACATTAAGGTTCACTTTTTTTTTTATGTTTGTTTTTGAGAGAGAGAGAGAGAGAGACAACACATGAGTGGGGGAGGGGCGGAGATAGAGGGAGACACAGAATCCAAAGCAGGCTCCAGGCTCCAAGCTGTCAGCACAGAGCCGAACACTGGGCTCAAACTCATGAACCGCGAGCTCATGACCTGAGCCGAAGTCAGACACTCAACTGACTCAGCCATCCAGGTGCCACAAGGTTCACTTTTTGTGTTAACATGAGTTTTGACAAATGTTTAATGACATACGTCTACCATTATAGTATCCACTCCCCCACCCTCCTTGGCAACCACTGATCTTTTTATTGTCTCCATAGTTTTGCCCTTTCCAGAATGTCATTTAGTTGGAATTTTGTAGTATGTAGCCTTTTGAGACTGGCTTCTTTCACTAAGCAATATGCATTTAAGCTTTCTCTCCATGTCTCTTCGTGGCTTAATAGTTTCTTTCTTTTTTATCCCTGAGTAATATACTCAGTTGTGTACATGTACCACAACAGTCTATCCATTCATCTTGGTTGCTTCCAAGTCTTGGCAGTATGAAAAGGCTGCTGTTAACATTCATGTATAGGTTTTTCTGTGGACAAAAGATTTTAAGTCATTTGGGTGAACACCTAGGAGCACAATTACTGGATTGAATAGTATGACTGTTTACCTTTGTAAGAAACTGCCAAACTATACCATTTTTGCACATTCTTGACATTTGGCGTTGTCAGTTTTCTGGATTTTAGTCATTCTGATAGCTGTGGAGTGGTTTCTTTTAAAATTTGGGTTTTTTGTTTTTGTTTTTAGAAAAAGAGTGAGGGGAGGGGGAAGACAGACTCTTAAGCCCTAATCCCAGTCACTTCTAGCTTTTGATTTAAAGTGATAGGTGTGGGGCACTTTGGTGGCTCAGTTAAGCATCCAACTCTTGATTTGGGTCAGGTCATGATCCCAGAGTCATGGGATCGAGCCCTGCGTCGTGCTCCACGCTCATCCTGCCTTTAAGATTCTCCCTGCCTCCAGCCCTCTCTCTCCCCCCCCCCGCCCCTCCCCTTCGCTCACACACACACTCTTTCAAATAAAAAAATAAAGTGAGAGGTGTAATAATCTTTTTTTCACTTGAACACTTAAAGGCCATTATAGGGTTATTAATTAACCTAATTTAAATATTGTTGTACCTCAGGGAATAGGGAGGCCAGAGAAGAGGAAGTGAGGGAGGGGAGCTGTTGGTCAGTGAAGCAGCAAGAACATAACATTTATTAAGTCTGCCATCTTAAATGAGTGAGATTAAAAGCACCCCAAAACTATTCTAATAGTAGTATCAAAGATCATTGATCACAGATCATAGTAACAAATTCAGCAATGAGAAAGTTTGAAATATTGTGAGAATTGCCAGAATGTGACAGAGTGACAAAGTGAGCAAATGCTATTGGGAGATGGTGCCAATAGACATACTTGATGTGGGGTTGTTACAAACCTTCCAGTTTATAAAAAATGCAATATCTGCGAAGCACAATAAAGCAAGTTATTCCTATAATTTGTGTCTTCTCTCTTTTTCCCTTGTTTAGCCTAGCTAGAGGTGTATCAGCATTTTAAAGAGCTAGCTTTTGGTTTCATTGACTTTTCTTTATTATAGTTATCCTATTCTCATTTATGCTTTAATTTTTATTAGTTATTTTCTTCCACTTGCCTTAGTTTAAATTGTTCTTCTTTCTCTGGCTTCTTAAGTTGGAAGCTTTGAGTATTGACTTTATATCTTCTTTTCTAATACATGCATTGAGTGCTATAAATTTCCCTTGAAGTACTGCTTTTGCTTGCATTGCACAAATTTTGATATGTTGTGGTTTCATTTTGTTCAAATATTTAAAAAGTTCTCTTGTTTTCTTCTTTGACCCCTGTGTTATTGAGAAGTATGTTGTTTCATTTCCAAGTATTTTGGGATTTTTTTTCAGCTAGATTTCTGTTACTTGTTTCTAGTTTAATCCCACCGTGGTCTGAGGGCATTTTTTGTATGACTTCCATTCTTTTAAATTTGTTGAGGTATGTTTTATGGTGCAGAATGTGGTCTGTCCTGGTGAAGGTTTTGTGTGAGCTTAAAAAGAATGTGTATTCTGCTGTTGCCGGGTGAAGTTTACTCTGTCATTTAGATTCAGTTGATTGATGATGCTGTTCACTTCAATCATCCTGCTATCAGTTACTGAGAGTATTGAAGTCCACAGTGATTATTATAGTGGATTCATCTGTTTCTCCTTGCAGCTCTGTCAGTTCTTCCCCATGTGTTTCAGCTTTCTCTTAGTGGGCACGTGTACATGAAGAAGTCTACTCTGTCCGTCTCTCTTTTAATTGGTACATTTAAACCACTTATATTTAAAATGATTAGTGATGTCATTAGATTAACATCACTGTACTTGTTTTGTATTCTTTGCACTTGTTCATTATCTTAAAACAATCTTCCCCATTTCCTGCACTTTCTGGTTTTAATTGAGCATTTTATATTCTATTTTATCTCCTCTCAGCATACTGATTATACTTAAACCTTTTTTTTTTTTTTTTTTTTTGGTAGTGGTTGTCCTAAGGTTGGGTAGTATGCAGGCAATCTAGGTCCACTTTCAAACACCACTGTATCACTTCCCAGGCAGCACAGGGTCTTTATGCAGAGTGTTACCAGTTCCTCCCTCCTAACCTCTGTAGCACTGCTGTTATTCATCTGACTTATCCATAAGTCATACCCACTCCATATGTTGTTGCTATTACTTCAAATAAAGTTATCTAGTGTATCAATTAAGAATAAGAAATACAAGGTTTAATTACTTTCATTCATTCCTTCTTTAATGCTCTTCATTTCTGTCAACCTTAAAAGTAAAATAGCCAACTAGTTGACCAGCAAAATGAGTTTATTTGGGAATTGCAATAGGGGGTACGCAGACTATGACAAACCATAGGCAAGTCCAGAAAACACGGGAGAGGGCTTGCTTTTACAGAGGAAAGGACAAAGTGGGAGGGGCTATTTGGAATGAAAGCTCATTGGAGGAGGGCGAGAGTTCAGGTTTATGGTGACTTCTCATTGGCTGAATTGTTGCTGGGCCGGAGAAAATCTTCTTTCCTCCTCCTACGGGTAGTAGGCTTCTTCCTTTTGGGAAATTCAGACATGCTGCCTTTTCCCTGCTGAGGTCTGCAAATGGCACAAGTGGTTATGGGCAAGAACTACCCCCTTGGGGGCTTCCTGACTCCATTTGAAATGAGGTTTCCTTTACTCATTTTCATTTCTTTATGTAGCACCAAGTTTCTGTCCTCTGTGATTTTCTCTGGGAAGAGCTTCGAACTTCAGTTTTCCTCTGATGTCCTTGCTTTGTCCCATCCCACTGTTGTCTTTCAGTTTCCTCCCCAAATCCTTCTAAATGAAGTCTCAGATGTAAACCCTGTTGATGGATGCTATAGTAGTGAAGTATTAGGGAGGGGGATAATTCTATAATTCTAGGTTTAAATCTCCATTTTTTGTTTTGTGGGGTGTATTTGATTTTTACTGGGTCAAAAAACCTGGCATAAGGCTTTAGTAAAACAGTTTCTTTTGAGGCCTCACCTTCCATACACAGAACAAAGCAAGAACAGAACAATGCTGGGCTGATTTCACAACGGTTATTTTCCCCCTCCACCTGCCTGTAAGCCCCATGGGCATTTTCTCAAGTCTTCAGGGTAGGAACCTGGTGGGGGCTCCTAGAGGTAATACTCATGAAAGTGCTAGACTCCTCCCCTAAGACTGAGCCCTCTGGAATTTTTTTTTTTATTTTTTTTTAACATTTATTCATTTTTGAGACAGAGAGAGACAGAGCATGAATGGGGGAGGGTCAGAGAGAGAGAGAGGGAGACACAGAATCCGAAACAGGCTCCAGGCTCTGAGCTGTCAGCACAGAGCCCGACGCAGGGCTTGAACTCACAGACCGCGAGATCATGACCTGAGCTGAAGTCAGGCGCTTAACCGACTGAGCCACCCAGGCGCCCCTGGAATTTTTAACTCAAGCTGGTTCGTGCTGAGCCTCCAGCAACCATCAGTTACAGTTGAAGAGTTTCTAGCAGTACTGGCTCCAGCATTGGTTTCTGCTGCCAGTAAACCAGGATTCTCCACATTAGCCTGTCTCTGGTTTTCAGGGCAGATCTTTACCTGTGAACTTAATTCTCTACTGAATCTAAGAAGCACTGTTGTTTTTCAGTTTATTTAGCTTCTTGATGTGAGTAAGAGAGTGATGACTTCCAAGTTCTTCACAGAAACCAGAGCAGAAACCAGAAGTGCCCTTGGTGGTTGGTTTCTAACCAGCAGTGGTCAGATGTGTCTGTTCTCCAATGGATCATTCCTGGTACAGTATAAGTGTAGAAGAATTGTCAACACTTAACTGAAGTGCTAAGTATTCTGTTTAGTAAAGGGAAAGGCTCTGAGGTGGAGGAAAGAGTACTGTGTGTATTCCTTTTTGATAATAGTGGTAAGGGAAACAAAGGCAAGAGAAATGTAGCTTAAATCTCCTCAGAGCTTGCAGCCCACTCATAATATACACTTGTAACATGCAGACCATGACCTTCCTCAAGCAACTCATGGCTGCCTTACTTCCTTAATGTTTTTGTTTTATTAAAGACTAAAAGTAAGCTTATCTTAACAGCAGCTAGCCCCTCAAGGTCCTGAAATCCTTGCTTTCAAATTCCTTAGAGGCTACGCTATCCCTAACCCCCACTAACTCAGAAGTTATAATCAGTCACTCCTCGCAACCCTAGGGTGGCTCTTTCTGCCCACGGGTTCTGTCCCTGTGTTTTAATAAAATCATGTTTTTGCACCAAAGACATCTCAAGAATTCTTTCTTAGCCATTTTCTCAAGAATACCTTCAACAGGAGATGGACAGTTTTTCCTTTGGGGACCCTAGGAAGGGGGAAAGAAACATGAGAGGAGCACTGAGCTGAGTTTAGGAGAGGTGGGTGTCCATTTGTCTATTTTAGTAAATTTTAGGAATTATTCTGAAACATTTTAAGCGTACTAAAGTATATTAAAGAATACACAGATGTGTACATGTAAGGAACAAGAAATATTTAAACAAATGTGGTAACTAGGTATAAGTTGACAACCTAGTATGTGGGCTTTATTTCCAGAAAACAAGTACTCAGAAAGAAAGCGTGTTGAAAAGCATGTGGGCCCATTCTGTTATTGTGTTTCATGCATTATTTAACTAATTTGCTACTCCTGTCTGGATGCACACCTTACCAGCCAGTGTTTCCTTTCAGAGCTCAGGAAAGCACTGTACTCTCCTAAGCCTGTGAAGTAGATATTCTGGTTACCACCATACAGCTGACAGTACTGAGGCTGCATGAGATGACCTGGAGAGAGGTTAAAGAACTTACCAGAGGCCTGTCTGGCACCATTGCATCTTTCTGCAGATGCTTTAACCTTTGCCCGATGTTTGTGCCCCTTGAGTTCACTGTGGGTGATTACAATGCAGAGCACCCCACTTTCTGAAAATGCTCCCAGTCTTTTAGCTTTCACAGTACCCCACTCTTTTCCAGCCTCCTCAGCCAGCCTTTCATCTTCAGGAGCTCTTCTTAGACATCTTGTGTTCTGTCGCTGAGAGACCAGCAGTAGCTGCTGGCCTTTCATTATGGAAGAACGATGTCTTTTGGGAAACCTATTCTAGGTCTATATATAAAAGTTCATTTGTTCTGTGTCTAAAGGGACTCCACTCCTCTCCAAGAGGGAAAGAATGTTTGGGTTTGTAGCTACAACTTCTGTTTGGCTCAGAGAACTTTCTCCTTCAGATCTTTGGCCATTTCTACTATTTTCTAAGATTGAGATTGCCAGAGACTTACTATGAAATAAGCAGAGCATTGGTAGGTATTCTTTCTCGTGTCAACACACTTCTTTATCAACCAGCACTGGATTAATGACCAGAGCAGGTAGATCTTTTTAAAAAACTTTTTAGAAGATTTTTCTATTTTTAAGTAATCTCTACACCCAGCATGGGGCTCGAACTCATTACACCAAGATCAAGAGTCACATGCTCCACCAACGAAGCAGCCAGGCGCACCCAGACTATGCAGATCTCTTATTCCTCATCAACATTTGTTCTCTAGATTCAGCATCTATTAATTTTGCCTGAACGAGTGTCTACTGTACTTGTTGCATTTTACTCTTAACAGAAGCCCTCCTTTCTCTCCTCTTTCTTTTTTTATTTATCTATTGCTGTGGGCTCATGGGTTCCAAGGTTTTTTCAATTATTTATATATATGCTCTTACTGTCCTTAATTACTTTGGTGCTCAAACCGTCCTATATTGGGCCAATAGGAGCTCCTTCAGGCTGATTCTAATTCATTCACTCATTCATTCATTCTTTCTTGTATACTTCCTTATTTTCTTGCATAAAAGTACATTTGAGGCTCATCTTGTCCCTTCTCAATTGTGGAATCAACAGGTATTTTCTTCTGAGGAATGCTCCTTGCTTTTAGTGGGGATGATACTAGAAGCTAAGATTTGAATACTAGGTGTGCTTATTGCTCTGTTGAAGTGTCATCTTGATCCTTTCAGCAAACAGATCTAGGAAATATATACATGTATACAGTGTGTACTGTGTACATACATACATACAAACCAGACCTGTGTATATGCATACATATATACACATGGACATATAAAAATAAGCATATGCACTTACATATTTTGGAAATATGTGCAAATATTGGCTCCCAATAACATCATCATATTTGTACATTTTCTCAATTCTGTGATACACCTAAAATAGTTCTGGAATTATTGGGGCACCTGGGTGGCTCAGTCAGTTGAGTGTCCAGCTTCAGCCCAGGTCATGATCATGTGGTTTGTGAGTTCAAGCCGCACATCAGGCTTACTGCGGTCAGCCTGTCAGCACAGAGCCTGCTTTGGATCCTCTGTCCCCCTCTCTCTGCCCCTCTGCTGCTTGCACTGTCCCAAAAATAAATAAATATTAAAAAAAATAAAACAGTTCTGGAATTATTAAACATTTTTATCAGTTTAAACTAGTAGAACACTGTATGTTTATTATACTTGAATTAAAAAAATAAATTTGGGGGTACCTGGGTGGCTCACCTGGTGAGCGTCTGACTCTTGATTTCAGATCAGGTCATGATCCCAGGATCGTGGGATCAAGCCCCATGTCAGGCTCCATTCCCTCTTTCCTCCCCTGCCCCTCTCCCCTGCTTACGTTCTCTGTCTAAAATAAAAAATAAAATTAAAAAAACAAATTTATTTTAAAAATAAATTTTTTATAAAGTGAGTCTTGAAGAGATATCTGCACACCCATGTTTATGCAGCATTACTCACAATAGCCAAGAGGTAGAAAGAACCAAAGTGACTGTCAACATTTTTTCCTCATGATGAATAGATAAATAAAATGAGGAATATCCATACAGTGGAATATTATTCAGCCTTAAAAAGAAAGGAAATTCTGGGACACCTGAGTGGCTCAGTTGGTTAACCATCTGACTTCAGCTTGGGTCACGATCTCATGGTTAATGGGTTGGAGCCCCTGCTTTGGGCTCTGTTTGGACAGCTTGGAGCCTGGAGCCTGCTTCGGATTCTGTGTCTCCCTCGCTCTCTGCCCCTCCCCCATTCATGCTCTGTCTCTCAAAATAAATAAACATTAAAAAAGAGAGAGAGAAAGGAAATTCTGACATATCCTATAGCATAGATGAACCTTGAGGACATTGTACTAAGTAAACCAGTCACAAAAGGAAAAAAATTTTGTATCGATTTATAATATAAGTTTATTTATAATAGTGAAGTTATACATAAACTGAAGTATTATAATTATACATTTTGGAATACCAAAAGAAAATGATCCTACTAAAATGATTTCAGAGTTTGTAAGTTTGTCATTCACCTACCAGTTTTTTTTCCTGTCCTGAACATTGTGATAAAGTGTTATAGAGACTCAGGGCACCTGAGTGGCTCATTCGGTTAAGCGTCCTACTCTTGATCTCAGCTTAGGTCACAATCTCATGGTTCGTGGGTTTGAGCCTCGTTTGAGCCTGCACTGACAGCACAGAGCCTGCTTGCAATTCTCTCTCCCTCTCTCTCTGCCCTTACCCCACTAGTGAGCTTGCTTTCTGTCTCTCAAAATAAATAACTAAACTAAAAAAATGTTGTAGAGACTCTATTTTGTTATCTTCCTCTTAAGATTATGAAGTTTTATTCCAGTAGACAGTTACATTACTAGTAGATCACCTTGATTCGTGGAGGCTTACTGGTAGATTTTTTTCTGGTGGATCTATTTTGGTTTTGCCCTTGTCCTGTGACAGTGTTTATTCCTAAGGCATGTCCCTTCTTGATGTCACTGGGCAGCCTGTGGTATTTATGAAGCCTTTCTCACTTGGTGGGACTTGAATTCCCAACTTTGTATTCCCCCGACAACTCAATGTGTGTCCTACTGAGAATCTCTGCCAAACTCTACATCCTTCTAACTGCTGGTTTTTCTTAGAGTCTCACCCTGTGCATGTACAGTTTAGGTGTTAGCCAAGGATTTGAGAGGAATCCATATACAGATTTCGGGTCTTCCTGCTCCATTGTGTGAGTTTATCCATTCTATAATTTATCCATTCCAGTGTTGATAGATGTTTGAGTTGTTTCTGGCCTTGGATATGTGAATAAAGCT